>NC_079514.1:18811465-19411465 GCF_000801105.2 Raphanus sativus | reverse complement strand
AAGTATCTGATTCGGTTCAAATTTTTGTATCCAAATTATTCAATAGTAACCAAAAATATACATTTTATATAGTTTTTTGGGTAAACTTTTATCCAAACTATCATATTTTATCCAAAAATACTCAAAATACCAAAAATAACTACTATAGTTAACTTATAAAATTAATTTAAAAATTAAAATAATTATAAAAATAATTATAACATATATTTTAGATATATTTCGGATATCTTCGGGTATTCATTTGGTTCTCGGTTTGGGTCGGATTCGGGACCGGTTCTTCGGATATAGCAATTTAGAACTCATTCGTATATTTACTCCGAGTCTGATCGGGTTCGGGACCCTGATTTTTGGGTCGGTTTCGGGTTGGTTCTTCGGGTCCGAATATTGTGTTCTGGCCTATACTCTTTTAAAATGAAACACGATAAAAAAAAAACTTAAGTCTTTTATAAAAAAAACAAATATATAAAAATATGACATTTACTAAATATTTATCAATTTAAAAAAAATAAAGGAAAATAAACCCGCGCTTTGAAAGCGCGGGTCAAAATCTAGTTAGTCTATTACAAGACAAACACAAAACGAATGTTTAGAAATAGGACAAACACGATTAATTTTAAACCACTCCCTTGATCTTTAATTGTCATCATTTTTTTGTAATTTTATGGACTAATTGAAGAGTTTAGTTGAGACTGATTTGGATTTCAGTTAATTGTATTCGCCTGACGATTGACTTATTTAGTTTTTAAGTGATTTCTAATCAAATCTTTCGTTGTATCTCTTCCCATACTTTCATATTCGTGAATTTGTTTATACCACTACAAGAAAACAACACTTTGACGAGGAAAATTAACGAGGAAATATAATCCTCGTAACTTTACGACGATTGTACGAGGAAATTACAAAGAAAAAAGTAAACCTCGTTATTTCCTCGTAAAGTAACGAAGACAATATTTCGTCGTAAAACCAACGTAACTTTACATCGTCTTAATGAGGAAATACACTTTCCTCGTAAAGACCACGTAAAGCTTGCATTATCTTTACGAGGAAAAGAGGAAATATACATTCCTCGTTAAATCAACGTAAGATTACGTCACCTTTACGAGGAAATGATATACGTGAACTTAACGAGGAATTTTGAAGTACGTTTTTTTTTTGCTACCTACCTATTCCTCGCAAATTCATCGCAAAACTTCAACTACCAGATTAGAAAATTTTCTATAAATATGGAAGTTTCAACATCATTTTAAACACACCAACAAGAAAAAAAAGAAAAACGTGAAAAGAAAAAAATGTCAGGCTCCGGGAATGTCTACGAGTTGCGGAGGTGGATGTATATGCACAGAGATGCTAACGGGAGAGTGATGAAAGAATACATTGCGGGACTGGAGACATTTATGCATCAAGCAGATTCCACACCGCTCGCCCTAGAAAGCGGTAAGATGTTCTGTCCATGTCGGAAATGCAACAATTCGAAATTGGCAAATCGTGAAAATGTTTGGAAGCATTTAATAAATAGAGGTTTCACGCCAAATTACTATATCTGGTTTCAACATGGAGAAGGTTATAATAATTATGATCAGAATGAAGCTAGTAGTAGTAATAGCAATTTTCAGGAAGAACCGGTTGCTCATCATTTGCATAATGAACATAGTTACCATCAGGAGGAGCAAATGGTAGATTTTGATAGGGTTCATGATATGGTAACTGATGCATTCGTAGCTCATGATGAAGATGAAGAACCTAACATAGATGCAAAAAAGTTTTATGAAATGTTAAATGCGGCGAACCAACCACTTTACAGTGGTTGTAGAGAAGGTCTCTCTAAATTGTCGTTGGCTGCTAGAATGATGAATATTAAAACTGATCATAATCTACCTGAAAGTTGCATGAATGAATGGACAGACTTGTTTAAAGAGTATTTGCCGGAAGACAATGTGTCTGCTGATTCTTATTATGAGATTCAGAAACTGGTTTATAGTCTTGGGTTGCCTTCGGAGATGATAGATGTTTGCATCGACAACTGCATGATCTACTGGGGAAATGATGAGAAGTTAGAAGAATGTCGATTCTACAAGAAGCCACGATTCAAGCCGCAAGGACGGAGACGTAATAGGGTACCGTACCAAAGGATGTGGTACCTACCAATTACAGACAGATTGAAAAGATTGTACCAATCAGAGCAGACTGCTGGAAAGATGAGATGGCATGCCGAACATACTCAGACGGATGGTGAGATGACACATCCATCAGATGCAAGAGGCTGAAAACATTTTAACAAAGTATATCCGGAATTCGCTAGCAATATCCGGAATGTGTATCTCGGATTATGCACAGATGAATTTAGTCCATTCGGAATGTCACGGAGACAATATTCATTGTGGCCAGTCTTTCTTACGCCATACAGCCTGCCACCGGAGATGTGCATGCAACGGGAGTTGCTATTCTTGACCATATTAATACCTGGTCCGAAACATCCTAAAAGGTCGCTGGATGTTTTCCTGCAACCACTGATAAAAGAGTTGAAGGATTTGTGGTCAACAGGGGAGAGGACGTATGACTGCTCAACGAAGACGAATTTCACGATGCGAGCGATGCTTTTGTGGACCATAAGTGACTTTCCTGCCTATGGGATGTTGTCGGGATGGACTACACATGGGAGATTAGCTTGTCCATATTGTAATGGAGCGACAGATGCGTTTCAACTGAAGAATGGGAGGAAGACAAGTTGGTTCGATTGTCATCGTAGATTTCTTCCCATTGGCCATCTGTACCGAAGAAACAAGACATTGTTTAGGCACAAAAGGGTTGTGAGAGACACTCCTCCTCCATATTTAACTGGAGAAGAAACTGAAAAGCAACTTGATTACTATGGAGCTTTGGAAACAGTTCCTCGTGGTGGTAATTGGCATGTTCCCCCTAATATGTCTGATTCTTACGGTGTTCATCACAACTGGCACAAGAAGAGTATATTTTGGGAGTTGCCATATTGGAAGGATCTTCTTCTGCGCCACAACCTCGATGTGATGCATATAGAGAAGAATTTCTTTGAGAACATCATGAATACAATATTGAATGTCCCGGGAAAGACAAAAGACAACATAAAATCGAGGTTAGACTTGCCGGATATTTGCTCAAGAAGCGAGTTGACGCCGATCTACATCCGAAAGACGTGGTTCAAGATTTACGCTGTAAGTAATTCTATTAATTAATTATTTTATATATTTTTTTTAAATAACCGATTATTAATTTATTTTTTTTGCAGCAAAAGTATCATTGGTCCATCGGGGTCAGTGAGAGAGTGAGGAAGGCGTTTTACGAGAAGGCGTAAGTTCGCTTGTCGGACACGGTTTGCAACTGGAAGGGTGCCTGGATCGTCAAGGGATACACCCGTGGCAAATCCGCTGAGCTTACCACGAATGTTTAGGACGGCCTCATCCGTTACTGGAAGGATCCCAACTCCATTAGGATCGCAAACATTTGTGTTGCCGCCCGTAACACGGTAGACGAGCACGGTAACGGCCCGATGCAACACTCTACGGGCCAAAAACCCCATGCCGGTCCGTTTGCAAATGGTACGTAATTAAATAATAATTTTTAATTATTATTTTTAATATAATTAAATATATTTCAAACAATTTTCTTAAATATTTTTAGGCCAAAGAGTTGGGACGTCTCCCGACTCTTCCGGAACTTTACGAGCGGACCCACAAGAACAAGGCGGGCCAGTTTTTAGATGGCAAGTCCGAGAAAATCAACAACGACGTAATTGCTCGGGTTGAGGAGCGCCAGACTCAGCTGACCCAGCAGTCCGCCGACGGATTACCCGTTACCTTATCTACAACTGAAGTGGATAAGATTTACGAGGAGGTAAATTTTTTAACATTATATCTTTTTAATTATTAATTTATTAAATTTACCTTTTAAATTTAACTAACAAATATATTTTTTTTGTTTTTAAGGTTGTCCCTAAGAAAAAGGGACGTACGTTGGGGATCGGTTCCGTCAGTGATGTCCCGAGAGCGACATCGTCTTATGCTCAGAGACGGACCGAAGAAGTCACTCAGTTGCGTTCCGAGCTGGGCGCGACCCAAAGCCGTGTGACTGGACTCGAGGCCTTCATCGACTTTATAGCGACCACAAATCCGGAATGGAAAACTTTGTTGAGGAGCATGAAACAACAAAATCCCATTCTAGGCGAGTCATCGGGCACACATAACGAGGAGGATGTTACGAGGAGGAGCGAGGAATTCTACGAGGCGATAACGAGCCTTAATTTTTTTTTTTTCGGTTTATGTATTATAAAATCCAAAACTTAATTATATATAAAATATTTTGTTGCTTCTGAATTTTATTTAAAATTTATTTATCAACCCAATATTTAAATATTTTTAATTTATTAAATTAATAATTATTATATTTATCAATAATATTTATTAATTCGAAAATACGCACTATACGAGTTATTTACGACGAAATTTTGCCGAGGAATTTACGAGAAAATGTTTACGAGGTGTTTACGAGGAAAGGAGTTTCAAGGAATCTACGTGGAGTTTACGAGGAAAATGTTTCAAGGATATTACATGAAATTTACGAGGATTTATTTTCAAGGAACTTACGTGTAGTTAACGATGCGAGCTTCGCGTGGTTTGTACGAGGAAAGTTCGCGAGTGATTTACGAGGAAAGGCGGCGAGGAACTTACGACGAAACCTTTACTTCGTCTTTACGAGGAAATAAATGACTCGCTACTTTACGAGGAAATGGCGACGAAATGTGTGTTACGACGGACGATAAACGACGAAATCTTTTTCTTCGTTAATTCTTCGTAAACTTCCTTTTACGAGGAATTAACGAGGAAAATGGCCCTCGTTAAACATCTATTTTTTTGTAGTGTACAGTTATTGTAAAATTAAACAAAACTAGTAGACACGGTAGTAAATTGGTTTGCAAATCTGAGAGTTTTGTTCTAAATGCGTATTGCTGGAATGAGAAATCCGATAACAAGTTTAAGCTAAATTTAGAAAATCGCTAGTAAAAAACAACTTTTTGTTAATTATTATTTATTGATTTACTAGAGCATCAGTGAGAGTACCATAATTTAAAATCTTTATTTCCATTAGACTAACTACTTTTAGGATGAGGTCCAGATGTTTTTATATATTATATTGGCTTCCAACCGCGTGTGTGGCTTAGAGATGCATCGTCCAACGAATTCCCCAGAGAAGGTTTGAGCGGTAAAATCCTAGCTCCGAGCTGCAGACAAACGAGTTATATATGGAAATCTATATTTTTGGGAGCAATACCTTTTTAAATTGATGATACGATAAGATACTAGCTATATAAACTTGCTATCATTGGGAAGAAAGAAATGAATGAATGTTCTTATAGGAAAATGTAGAATAATACATCTACCGTGACGAAAGCCAAAGGTGAGTCTCGTAGGTTATTATGGTTCGACCGGATTCGATCGAGTTATTAGATTATACTGAATTTAATAATATTTTATAAATAATATACATATTCTTACAAATGTAGATCATATATTAAATAAAATGTTTCAATACCATGATGTTTAGTAAAACTTAAAAAATAACAACTAAAATATAACAAAAATATTAAAATAATTTTAATTAGTTCAAATCTAAAATCAAAACTAAAAGCATATTTAAAAATTATATATATATATATATTAGTTAAAAATTATATTTTGAAATAAAACATTTTTTTGTTTCTTGTTTTATAAACTATAAAAATTTTTAAAACATAAATATTTCAGTTATTAAAGTTTTCAATACAAGTGATCATGAAATAAAATTTAAACAAAGTAAGAATTAGACAAAAATAATATCTTGACGTGAAAATTAAACTTTGTGAATCTTGTGATTTGTAAACACGTCAAAATAAAAAGATGAGAGCAATGCTTTATTAAGCTTTCATAAATCTTATTTTTACTTTAGGAAAGAAAATTTATTTTTTTAATAACAAAAATTTTACTTTCTATACGAACCAGGCTTTAGCCGGTTCATTGGATTGTTGTTTCCCAGATTTCTAACTGTTCGATATGAATTTCAACCGGGTCAGTTTAGTTGAGTTTCAACCGGATCAGTTCCAACCCAGATTGTTTCCGATTCATGGTTCAATCCGATCTGACTGCAGTTCGGATTTAAAAACACTGCATGAGAACAAAACAAAATCCACCATATACGGTGATAATATTGACACTGTCGATACTCTATAGATGCATTACATATATGTACACGATCTATTAATATACCCATCATAGGAAAAGCCAAATCATGTCTAACAAACATATAAACACAACACCAAAATTATAGTTAACTCTATATTAAATGCATCTTTCTATTCACTTAACTCATTTGAATATATACCCTTCCATCCTTATACATCTCTCAGGATCCTATCTTTAGGGTTCCAATATTTTCAGAAATATCTCTTGAATATTTAAGCAACATATACAAAGTATGGAGTGTGAGAGATCATCGTCGTCCACTTCATCAGAAACCGGAGCCGTTCTTCACAATCGTTCGTCGGTCTCCACCGTGACGAAACGAATGTACGAGTGCACTTTCTGCAAAAGAGGTTTCACGAACGCACAAGCTTTAGGTGGTCACATGAACATCCATCGACGTGACCGTCTCAACAAGGCGGCCAAGCTGCAAAATGACGCTGACTCATCACTCTCCGGTTCTCGAATATGTTTCCACGTGGCATCTTCCGATCGTGGAGGCTATGAGCAAGTAGACTCCGTCGTCTTCAGGACAACCACGAACTTGAGCTTACGAGTTGGATCGATGGTAACAAGGAGAGAGAACGTCGTCGTTGAAGGAGATGAAATCGATTTGGAGCTACGTCTTGGCTTATGAGATCATCAACCACTACATCTATATTTGTATAATACGTTTTTGGGTGTTAATTGAATGTTTTTTTCTTGAAACTTTATTGAATGTTTCTTGAGGTTGATATATGTGTATATGTAATATACGGCCGCATATGAGGAGTTTATATTATATGTTAATGTAATATATGTTTAGGTGGATATTTAATTATGCATGTTTTGTGATCGATCAGTGATATATATACTAGGATCGGTCCGAGCTACGTACATATTGTATATTCTAATTAGTTATCTTTATCATTTATTTATTTCTGTTTATTATTTGATATATATGTTATTTAATTTTTTATAGGGTATTTTATTTTGCTTATGATATTTTAATAATGATAATAAGTATAGATAATTGATATATTTATTTTTTTAAGTAAAATTAAAATGGTGTCTCTTATTTAAAGAAAAAAATTCATACAAATAGTTAAAACAACTTTTGTTAAAAAATATTTTTACGAGTTAAATATACTAAAATTTATTTGAATATTATTATTTAATATATTATCCATATTATATTTGTTGAGGAGCATTACAACCTTTAAGTGTGTGTCATCAGTAAAATGATTTTCAGATCCTTAGAAATATGTGTTGGTCCATCTAAATATATACTATACTTTTCATTAAATTATTCATAAATTAATTAAAATGAATAATTACTATTTTCCTTTAACTTTTTAAATAAAATATATGGACTTACTATATATGACTAATATATATATGACACTTAATGATTTTGATAATAAAGATTTGATAATAATTTGTGTGTGATCTATCATTTCTTATTTAATTTTATGTTATTAATATAAATTAATCAATCAAATTAAATATAAAATTAAAATTTAGTTTTATTGTATATTTCATGTTTTGAATTTTACAAATCGACAAAATTACTAAAACTATTACAATTCTTATGTTAAAAAATTTATGATCAATGTTTAACATTTTATATTTAACAAGATACACATGATCTTGGAACATGAATGAGTTAGGAATCAACCGTCTTTCGTCGTTCATATGGATGCAGAGTTACCCGTTTGGTTTACAGAATTAGTCTGAGTCTGTATTAGTTGATGACAAAAAAAAACAAGATATACATCTTAAAACCATATGAGTAAAAAATCTCATTTAATAGATATTTGAAATAATATATATCATATAAAAATACATAAATATTTTAATTTCAAAATTTGCAATGAATTTTCAAGAACATTTATAAATTATAAACTTCTTAAAATTCTCACTTTGAAAATTTTGTTATCAATGACTTAAAATATTGTTACAAAAAGATACGAATCATTATAACCCGTGATTATGAAGTCTTATTTAATAGATAGTCATATTAAAATATACTACATATCTATATCAGTATCATTTAAATTCAATTATATAAAAATCGATAAATATGATTATTTAGATTTGCTTACCATAAAATGATAGTAAATAAACAAGAGTGATTTGTATGATTTATGTGTTTGCACCAATTTAATTATATACTAATTATTAATGATTCTCAGTTATTCAATATATTTTTATTGCATAATATAAAATAACGTAAATTAAGTAATCGTATATAAAATAGTTTGTATCTACAACGTTATCATGCACAATATTCGACATGTATATATTTGTTAATTGTTATTAAAATGCAAAAGAATATATATTAAAGTTTATAATCACCAGATATAATTATTTTTATTAATTCATTCCGGTTATGGTGCGGATTATCACTTAGTTTAATTATTATATACAGAACAATATCTGACAATAGAAATCCGACGATAGAAAATAGTTAAACTATTATTGTAGATTAAAAGTCAGTGTAAAAAGATAAGTGATCGAGGATAAAATCAATTTTATGTTATAATATATTTCACTTTTTGTGTCTTCCTTGCATTAATATCTTTCAAAATACATCTTTCTCTGGGTCGTCATGAAATATTTTTTGAAAAACCCTTCGATGAGACTGTAATACTCATTTTGTGAAACTCAAGGGGGAGAATTAATAGTCAACTGATATGGATTATATCAAATTTGGGATGGAGTTTAACTTGGAATGATAAATAGTCAACTGATATGGATTATGTGCAATGTGTTCTTATCCATATTGATCATGATACTATTCAACTAACTCTAACCAGTACACTTCCCAATTTGCTTTCACACACTGATATTTTCGAGTTCATGAAGGTTTAAAGAGAGGCTTCTTGTCCATGAAGCAATGACGATAATTGCTGTCTTAATTCTAATAACACAAATAATATTATTCCTGGCTTTGTTGACACGTTCTTATATACACTTTCGATCTGGCCTTTATGGCTTTTAAAATACAAAAATTGCTGATGCAAAAACCCATCTCAAAATTATTTTTTTCATTTTTTTCTCTTCTCCACGTCTGTTTCTTTCTCTCCTCAGTAATATTTTTTTGAAAATTACAACCATCGCAGCTATGCTATGAGCTCACGCCTTCCTGGTGACTCAATATGCCGTTATGGCCATCAGTCGCCATTACAATGGTTCACTTTTGTTGATTGAATTTAACCAGTTGCACTACCAGATTCGGTTTCTGACCCGAATTAATGGTGGTGGTAGCAGAGCTTTTTATCACTTACAAAGAGCCATTTGATGGTAGCATCATCTGCTGTGAAAATCCTACATATCCTTTCTTCTCTTTTAGTCCACAAATCTCCAATCTTATCGCTAATCCTGATCAACGTTGATTCCAATTCAAATGATTCGACACCAAAAATGAATCGCTAATCCAGACCTCTCATGACACAGAACCGTCTTTAACCTGGATCTACTTGCCACCGACCAGTCATTCTAGAACAACCGTTGTTCCTCCTTAATTGTCGCAAATGTTCCACTGCTATAACGGTCGAAACACTATTCCCTCCAGCACTACCACAGCCTCCATTGCGTAATTGTCTTCGTGCTTGAAGCTCGACGCTTGGATATGATTCGCCAGAGCACGTTTCCTTGTCTCATGTTACCATCTCCTAACGATTTGTGGCAAGGAGGTGCATAACACGTTCTTGTTGTAGAATCCGGAAACGGAACTGATATAAATGAAAAGACGATTTAAGAAACCGTTTTCGAAAACAAACCATGGAGTCGAGATATGATATCTATTTTCTTAACTCTTTATATTCGGTCCGTAAGTGCGACGGATCCCAGAATAAAACCATGACGAACAGTCACGTGGCACTCGTGAACTGTTCCTACGAACTAAGAATACTACGAAACATTCTCGACCTAAAAGACTTACGCTAAGGGATTTTCTGGTTTCTGTTTGTGTAAAACGTGAAGAATGAAATGAAAAGGAAACAAGTTTATAAAGAGGAGAAGACGCGCCACTTTCCGCAACTGATGCAGCACGTGCGCACATTGGCGGAAATCTCGCGATGATCTCGGAGGTGAGACGTTACTAAACATAAAGATCTATTGTCGTTTAAACTTAACGTCAAGAAGAGGAACATCGTGTCATTTTTAACGAACTTCATGTCGTTGAAAATAAAATTGCATGCTGTTTTTTATAATTAATTGGCAAAAACGTTGGGCTTAAATTGGTCAAAAAAGAATCTTATTGGGCCGGAGACCCTCCACCAAGACTTAAGACCCAAGACTTAAGATCCAAGCCCACGCCGAGCCGAGCCGGTCAGACGGCAGGGGCGCGCGCGTGGGGAGCTTTCTCCTCTCCTGAGCCGTTTAACTAAAGACATGTGTGATATCTTATATATACAACTCGAGATTGGCTTTGTCCGATGGGGGACTTTGTCTCATGGAGACACTTAGCCAATTTTGCAGTGTTTTGATAACACCAAGTTACCAACTTCAACACTTCATTTCTCATTCAAATTTAATTTGTTTTGACATATGAATAAACTAGATCATAGTACTCATTGCAGGCTTTTCAACGAGCTAATACTCCGGGGGAGACAACCACCGGTGTGGCCGGAAATGTCGTCGGAAAACTCAAAAAGTCAGCTTTGTCAAAAACAGTGTTAAAAAAATCTCTCACATGAATAGAAATGACTCTAAATATATGCAGACTATATGCAGACTCGATAGACTCTAAAAGAATAAACTTATTCTTATTCTCACTAGACTCGACAGACTTATCGATAGTGTTTGCAAAAAATTCATTGTGTTTGAGTTGGTGGCATTTTAAAGCCTTGAACCACTCATAGTTGATATCTGTCGGGTCTACTTTACCAGAAAGTGAACATGATGTCTTGAACCAACCGTTGTTTTATGTAGACCGAGACAACATGCATAACGCAGCTTTATTTCCTCGTAGAACTTAGTTCTCTATTGTGTTCATTGTGGCTCTGAACTATTTCTTGTTTTCATGAGTGAATTTAGAGAATATAATCTTGCATTCATTCTCCTAGAAACGGTCCCATTTCACATTCATTAGGTGATTGACCATGAAAATTATTTGAGTAATACTCCGCTTTAGAAGCTATGGAATCATTAAAAGCGTATGCTTATCCTTTTCTCATTCGTTAGCACTTATCATCTTTAGGAGCTGGGAAGAAACTACTTTGTCTCAAAGTGCTTCTGATAGATTATGTTTGATTTTGTTTTCCCTTTGAACCTACTTCCTGGGATCTCTAGTCATGATAGGTAGGGTTGCAATCAAGCATCCTCATTCGATATAGGCTTTAAACCCATTCATTTTGATGATTTAGCAACAACATCATGTGGCAAACCTTTAGTAAATGGATCAGCTACGTTGTCAACCGATTTGATGTATTCTATTGTGATTACACCACTTATAATTGTCTAATGGTTTTATGTCGTCTGCTGATGTGACGAGATAGCTGATTGACTATCGGAATGTATTCTTATAGCTGGTACAAGTTTCTCCCACATAGGAACATCTTCCAAAAAAATTCTAAGCCATTCAACTTCTTTTGTTGATTTGTCTGATGCTATGAACCCATACTCCATGGTGGACCTAGTTAGCACTGTTTGTTTGGTAGATTTCCAAGATATTGCTGCTCCTCCTAATGTAAAAACATATCCACTTGTGGATTTTAAGTTTTTAGGATCTGATATCCAGTTAGCGTTATTGTATCCTTCTAAAAATGATGGTTCTTTACCATAGTGAAGTCCAAAAATTTTGGTGTAGCGGAAGTAATTGAGTACTCTCGTTATAGCTTTCCAGTGTGTATGACCAGGATTGCTCGTATATCGACTAAGTACGTTTATTGTGTGTGTTCTTTAAGGTAGATCTATCTCATATTCCACTTATTTTATTTTTTAAGCCATTTGAACATTTTTGGATTTGAAGGGTTTTCAGATCTGGATTTGGATATGCAGGTTTTTCAGATCGAGGTTAGACTTTGAAAGATTTTTTGCAAGTCTTCTAAAATATAATGCGCTACAAGACTTTCTGGAAGTCTTTTGACTTCATGGAAGACTTCGTGAAAGTCTTCTAACGTAAAAAAAAAAAGTCTTCTAACGTAGTCTTCTCTCATGTCTCCTCTTTTATAAATGATCTGAGTGTTTTGGTAAGTCACCATGTCTTCATGGAAGAATTCCTGAAAGTCTTCTGGCGTAGTTTTCTCTCATGACTTCCTGAAAGTCTTTTGACTTCTTGGAAGTCTTCTAACATATAATGCGTTAAATACTTCCTTGAAGTCATCTGACGAGTCTTCTCCCATATCAAGTGGAGTCCAACCTTATCTTTTGTGGATGAATTATCTGTAATTGTTTTGTTTGTGGTACGTTTTATTTGTGTATGTACTCTTTTAGTTGTGAATTCTCTTATAAATATAAAGATATATTAATGAAAAAATGGTAAATATGTTGATGTCTACAATATTATCTTGCCAAAAGTACTTGACATTATTGAAATTTTTGATACAACTTCAATAGCAAAACACAATAACACAAATCATAGTCAAATTTATTACAACTAAGAGAGAAGACTTCTCAAAAAATCTTTGTCAAATTCAAAAAAAAAAACAAACATTACATAAGTTCAAAGATATAACATTTTCACTAGATCTCTTACATAAGTTAAATTTAAAGCAGGAAATTTTAAAGCGGAAAATTTAAGCGGAAAACTCAAAGTTTTAAGTGAAAATTAAACCATATGACCTGAAATTCTTGAAGTTACTTAACACTTTTAAAGGTTAAAAAATATATCTTAAAATTACTTAACAATTTTACAAAATCTAACGTATAAGACTTAACAACTTTACAGAAACTAACATGGAAGTCTTCTTAGATTAGCTAAAAACATTAATAAACATAAATGTTGGTAACCTCATAACTAAAACCAATTTAGTTATGAATTTCAATCAGGAACCCTAATATCGACTAATATAAAGGAATTAACAAGAAAATGTTTAAAAAATAATTATATTTTAAAATAAAATGACGTAGAAGACTTCCATGGAAGTCATTCTATATAGGTCATTTTTGCAATTGAATAATTTCAAAAAAGACTTCTAAAGAAGTCTTCTAGAAAAGTCTACTATACAACAGACTTCTTTGAAAGTCTTCCTTTGTAAATAATGACTTAATTTGGTTTTGAAAAAATAAAACTTAAATATTACATTTAAATAGACGACTTCCACGTAAATCATCTAAGGTTACTTTGCAATTGAAAAATAAAATTTAAATATTTAATTTTAATTAGACGACTTCCATGTAAGTTTTCCGGCAGACGACTTACACGGAAGTCCTCTGTGATAACCAAGGTTTGACCAGAATCTCAGAATAAAATTCCGGATCACTTCTGTGTAAGTCGTCTTCCGGAAGACTTACATGGAAGTTGTCTAGTTAAAGTTAAATATTTAAGTTTTATTTTTCAATTGCAAAAGTAACATGAGACAACTTCCACCGACTGTGAGAAGACTTCCACCGAGAGTTCAGAAGACTTACATGAAGTATTATGGCGGAAGACTTTCATGTAAGTCGTTTGGAGAAAGACAAATTTGTGACACAATCCGGTCAATTGAAAAACTAACATGTTTATCCTAGATGACTTACCAGGAAGTTTTCTCTGGTATTTTTGAGATTTTTTTTGTTAACAAAAAAAGTTGGAAGATTTCCAGAGAAGTCGTCTCTAGAAAACACACATAAAGTCAATTGAAAAAATAACATCTGCCTTGACCAGAAGACTTCCGTATTAGTCTTCTAAGACCAGAAGACTTACACGGAGGTCCTTTGACGAACAAATCTGAAAAAAAAAATCAATTTCATACTTTCAACTAGTGAGATGACTTGATTATCTTCTCCTACCACACATAACTTCACCTCGAAAAATATCCACTTGTTAATGACCAAAAATCATGAGTTTAAACTTTACAAAGTTTAGAACCAAAATCTTGGATTTTTTTGGATGAATATTGAGAGAAAGTGAAAGAAATGTAGTTTTTGAGCATAAATTTTAATTTTTGGGTGCACTAAGAGCTTTAAATTGATTGTTCATAGTGGTTTGTGTATTGATTCAATGTCAATATTGTAAATATTTGATGAAGATGAGGATGATAGAGTAAAATACTCATTTTCAAAAGAAAATTAATGATATTTCCGTGAATAATCCAAATTTTTGGGGTGAATAGGGCAAATGCAAGTTCCAAAAAAATCATGGGTTAGTTTTTTGTTTGACTTTGAGTTTTGAATCATATTGGCAAAAAACTTTTTTCTTAAAGTATGTTTTTATTTTTGAAAATTTATCATATTAATTTATAATATATTATCTAAATATAATATATATATCTAATATTATTAATATAAATTTTATTGTAATTACATAAAAATTCATTAAGGATAACAAAGACATTAACCAAGGACAAAAATCTATTGATATTTTTCACTTTCTAAGACACTTTATGTCTTATGTATTACACAAAAAGACATTTCTTGCTGGTGAGACACTTTATTGATGTCTATTGTCTTTCATGCCCTTAAACTTGACCAGACTACACAAGACTAACGAGAGTAAACTAACCATGGTTTCTTTATTTTAAACAAAATTCATTTTTTTAATGGAAAGCACAAGTTTCTCTATCTATATCCAATTTCAAAATGCAGATCTACTTTCCATCTTAATCTATCACTAAATTTTTATATTTATCTCTCTCTTTTTAATAGGTCTTATACACCAACCATCTAAATCTATTATAAAATTAGAGGAATTTGAACTTCCAATGAAATCCACGACGGAGGAGCACGAAATCTACGGCGGAGAAGACATGAAATCCACGGCGGAGAAAACACTTTATTGATGTCTATTGTCTTTCATGCCCTTAAACTTGACCAGACTACACAAGACTAACGAGAGTAAACTAACCATGGTTTCTTTATTTTAAACAAAATTCATTTTTTTAATGGAAAGCACAAGTTTCTCTTTCTATATCCAATTTCAAAATGCAGATCTACTTTCCATCTTAATCTATCACTAAATTTTTATATTTATCTCTCTCTTTTTAATAGGTCTTATACACCAACCATCTAAATCTATTATAAAATTAGAGGAATTTGAACTTCCAATGAAATCCACGACGGAGGAGCACGAAATCTACGGCGGAGAAGACATGAAATCCACGGCGGAGAAAACAATGTCTTAGAGCTGATCTGGCTTCTGATCGAAGTTGTTATTAGACGAAGTTGATGTAAACCGAGAAAATCTGGATCCTTTATCACGATTTTTGTCTCTGCAGTGATTTGTTCAGATCTTGCTGTGACCAGGCCTTCAATTTCAAAGAAGTTTTGATGATTAAATTGATTGTTGCCGATGGATTTAATTGGATTGAATTGGATTGAATCATTACGAGTTAACGTTGTGTAGCAACGTTGGATTGGATCATTACGAGTTACTGTTCATCGTCATTTTCTTTTCCCTTCACGTTTTACTGTATCATTAGGCATGTGTAAAGAATAACTTCTGAAATTGCGCCACACGTTGCCATCATGAACAATTTTGTTTGTCATGGTTCTTAATTCACAAAGATCAACGAAATTTGAATCTGATGTTGCTTCCTTCGCTCTGAGAGAAAGCATAATCAATTAGTAATTTTATCAAACAAAGGTGAAGAAAAAAAGAAAAATAAGAATTGTCTTTTGTCAAGGTTCAAAGATTTAAGGAATCTGATACTGGGCTCCGATAAGAACTGACCCCAACCCAGATCCAATGACCCCAATGTTCAAGCTTAACATGTACCAAAAATAATAATATCTACAACTTGTGTCCACAGGATATGTGTCCACAAATCTGATATCTACATCTTGTTTGTCCATCCACAATACTAGTCATGTGCATACAATCCACTCAGATCAAGCACTATAACTTTTGTTGAAATAAATTAAATGTCTATTAATAAGTGTAAGACTCAAATGTGTATTTTTTTCTTTGTCCACGGTTTGTCCATATTTTAAAACTTTTTCTTGTTAACATTTTTCTTGTCCACGATTTTTGTGTCCACAAGTTTGATTTACAAATTATATAAAATATATCAAAATAGATGTTAAAATGTAAAGAAAAAAATAATATAATTTACTGACCAAAAAGAGCTAAATATTTGTTATAAAACAAAAAAATCAGCTAACAAATACATGGATGAGAAAGTGATATAATAATACCAAAAAGATGGCCCAACATACACGACACCATTTTAAAAAAGAAAAAAACTAACTAACCTCTACTTTCTCATAACCAAAGGTAAAGGGTAGTGAAGTCAAAACACATGGCGGAGAAGGGAAGAAAGTGTGCCTCCAGCGGGATGTGTCTTAGCATGTAAAAAAAAAGAATAAAGTGTCTTAAAGAGTAACGAACTCAAATCTATTATAGACCAAATGGTCAAAAGAAAATCTACAATCACCTAAAACAATCTACAAGGACCAAGGTGAGGAAAACGACAATTTTGCCATTAATGAAAGGATCACATGAGTCATTAGATCATTTCATCTATGTTTTAATATTAGCCACACGATTTCATTCTCTCTCCTTCTCTCTCATTTTTTAAATCTAAACCACTTACAGCCACATAATATTTCTTATCTCATTCTCTCATTATCTCATTGGACTAGTACAACTAGTATAGTTAAATATATTAAAAATTATATAATTGGTATATAAATGTTATAATATACCCATGAAATAACGAGTAAATAATTCTAATTGTATATGTTGAAAAAACTTCATACATTTTATTTGAATTTTTTCAAATTTTTGTTAAATTATTACATTACATTCTTAATTTTACATTATATACTTTATATCTTAATGTTTATTAACTATATTACCCATATTATTGCGATAAACAAACATCGAACATATTTATACAACGCCATGATGTGAAACTATTGGTACAACTCCTTAAACTAGATATATAAACAATTGATACATTTTATATATATTAGACGAGTATTACTGGTACAACTAATACAACTTTGACATTTCTAAAATTGATAAAACTAATTTGGTATTCCATATGAGAAAACAATTAAATATCTCAATTGGTATATACTCAGAAAGTTTCTCTTAATTTAATTTGAAATTTTTGGAATTTTTTTTATAAATTATTAGACAACTCCATAAGTTTGCATCATCTAGCTTATACTTTCAAGGTTTGTTAACTTGCTTGTCCACGCAATTTATGGAAAACATACATGAAATGTATTTTGACAAAATTGATGATTTTATTGAGACCGGGCAAAAGTACGTAGACATAAATTAGTGGTACAATTGAGTTAAATGTATTTATTATGTGGTACAACTAATATTTTTTTATTTTACTACAAAGTACAACTATACACAAACTGGTACAATTATGTACAGTCGGTAAAACTATAAAACTGGTACAAATACTCATTATTTTATTTAGTAGTGCTTTAAATGTGCATCACGTTTTAAATATGTATCATGTTTTAAACATTTTGTTTGAAACACTAATGTCGAGTAGTTGTACTAGTTGTACCATTTTTAAATATCATCATCACTTGTCATTATTTGTTTATCAAATATTTTATTTAAAACAAAATTGTTATGATTTACTGAGTGGACCTTGTTAATTTGAAAAACATAATAATAAAGAATTATTTAAAACCATATATGGAAATACAACAAAACATTATTTTTATGTCCATGTGGAGAAAACACTAGTTATATGCATTGTACTTGTACCAGTTATACTGGTTATACTCAATCTATTTTTACTAGTTATACTTGTTTTAGTTGTACTAGTTATACTAATTTGATTTTTACTAGTTGTATTAGTAGTACTCGGTGTTCTTCTTTATCTTGAATCTAATACGTAAAAGATGAAATTTGATTATGGATAAGTTATAATTGATTAAATATGACTATGGGTTGATCGAATTTGAGATAAGAAAGAGAAAAACGACAAATAGTTGAAGAATTTTTTTGATTTTGTTTCTAGAGTAAGAACAATTGATGGAGAAGAAAAGGGAGAAAAGAAGATTTAAGGTTAGTTGGATCAGATTTCGGGTGGGTCGAATTCTGGATCGGATAGTAATGACATAGATTGGTAAATATGTTTAAGTCTTTAGGTTTTTTTAGTTATTTTAGTTAGATATCTATTTCAATTTAAATACAAAATAAAAAAGAAAAAGGATGAGTCTAATTGAGATTTTTTGGACCTATGGGATCTATACTAGCTAGCATTTGTTCCATTAACCAATCTAACTTTTAACATAGGAGTTTGAATGCAAACAAAAAAAAAATTATTTTACAAATAATAGTATATATTTTGCTATAGTAGAAATTCTATAAATTTATACTTGATAAAATTAATTAACACAATAAATTAAGATATGTTTTTGGTCTCCAATTAAGCAGATTTAAAATATGATACAAATTAATCATATAATAAAAATATACAACTTGAATTTCTAAAGTTTAATTAATGTATATAATGTAAAATAAATAAATTTTATTTTATAAAAATCAATTCTAAAGTTGAAAAATCTGAAAATATACTTTTCAATTAATAACACTATAAATTAATAAAATACTATAGTCACGACATTATTGTTATTTTATAGAGTTTTACTGTATATAAATTAATTATTCGTTTAATGCAAGTAGATATTACTATGATATTTTTTAAAAATAAATGCTAAATATTATTGTTAAAGTAAACAATTAAATACCTCTTTCATTTACTTCTATAAAAAAAATTAGTTTGTTGGGGACCAAAAATTAGAGTAGTAAATAAAATATTCAACAAATCGGAAATTATATTATGGTGAAAGAAATGAGTCAATAAATGGAAAATTATATTAACAAAAAGAAAGATTACTACCATTTATTGTTCCATATTTCTCTTGTTAGACAAATGGACAAAAACCGAAAATGCCCTTTTACAAAAAAAAAAGGCTGAACATATGAACGTTATATAAATACATGTCACGAAACCATTTCTTTAAACTATTATATTTCAATTAAGGGCTTTCTTTTGTTTCCGCTCTTTTTTGTTCTGTGTTCTTCTCCACCAACTCTCTCTTTCTAGAGAAGCTTGAGAATCTGCCATTAAATCCATTCAACAGTTAAGTTTCTCTCTGCTCTTTCCTTTCATCTCATCGCGGGTTTGCTTTGATCCACATGGCATCGTTTACGCCCTTCAATCTCTCACTTCCTTTATTATTTGGATTTTCGGAGGCTTAGGCTTCTGATTTCAATCCTCGTTTTTAATTTTCCGATCGAGAAAATTCCTCTGAGATTTTGTTCGGCATCTCTGTTGCAATTATTGTAAAGTTCTGGAGATTTAGTTGATAGAAGAAATGAATTTTATTGGTCCTATGGCATTTTTGATAAAGATTTGAGTTTATAGGGTTTATTCTCATTCTCATTGCTTATATGATATGTAGGTATTGATTTGATTCATGAATTAGTTTGGTTCATGCGAGTGAGTGAATGATTAGATTCTCTTATGTCTGTGTGATGTGACTATGAGTGATTGATGTCTCCAACTATACTTTACTGGGTTTGTTCATTGTGTAGAGTAAATTTGATAAGAGCAATGTTTTAGAGTATATTACTGGTGGGATGTGATTCTAATTTTTATATCCAATCTCTAATTTTCCTATAGTTTGAAGGAGAGGCTTACGCTGTAGAGCAATGTCGGAGACTAGTAATGAAGACTATGGATCAGGACAATCACCAGAGGAAGATAATTCAAATGGACAAATAAATCATTCACTTGTGGAGTGGCGTTCCTCTGATGAAGTTGAGAATGGGTCTCTTCCGACGTCCCCCCTCTACTTGGACATTGATGAATTTGGTATGCTATCTTCTTCTTGAATGTTATTCTCAGATGATATCATGTGTGTCGCTTGGTATTTTGTTTCTGTAGGATCAACATATTCTGACCTATATGGGAGACATACTTGGAAGATTAAGAACTATTCAGAAATCAACAAACCTGGGTTCCGCAGCGATGTATTTTATGCTGGGGGCTACAAATGGTATATAAAATTTGCTCTCCTTCCATATATATAGGCTCTGTAAAGGTTATTCAATGAGCTATATCATAATAACAAGCTTGAAAATTCTTGTAATCATTAAACCTAGTTGTGTATTTTTTTCCGTATGCATGCTAAAATATTCCTCACATGGTAGGCATATTTTAATATATCCACAAGAGCGTGATGATGGCAACCATCTCTCTGCGTTTCTCTGTCTTACAAACCATGAAGAACTTCCTCCGGGTTCGTATTGTTATTTGCTTGTTATCCGGTGTAGCTTCTTTCTCTTGAACCGAGGAACCTTTCTCATTTAAGTTCCTTTTTTTTTTCTTGACAGGCTGGGGTCATTTTGCTCAGTATACTTTAGCTCTTATGAATAAAGATCCAAAGAAATCAACATATTTAGGTTACGTATTTGCATATTTTTGTTTGCATTCATCCTTTTAGACAGACATACTGAACACAAATATTGCAGATTCAGTAAACTGGTTTTGGAAGAAGAAGAATAACTGGGGATGGAATAAGTTTATAGAGTTGCCTAAATTACAGGACGGGTACATTGATGATTTGGACTCTCTTATCATCAAGGCCCAAGTTCAGGTGATCAGGTAAATGCAAGATTTAGTTGACCTCAAGTCATGTGTCCTACATAGCCGTTAACATACATTCATGTTGTTTGAAAATTTTCCCAACCAAACATATTGGCATATTCTAGTAACGATTATGCATAGAATTTTTTTTTTCTTTTCTGTTTTGTATTGTGGATAATTTCAATGACTGATTCTTGCAGAGAGAGGGTGGACAGACCTTTCCGCTGCCTTTCTAGTCAGTACAGGAGGGAACTTGTTAGGGTATATTTACCATATGTAGAGACCATTTGCTGGCAGTTTATAGAAGTGGAAAGAGCCGGATTTTCTAACCTGATACAAGACAAGGAAGAATGGCAACGGTATTCCACATTTACACTCATCTACTCCAGATTCCAGAAATGATATCATAATAGCTGTGGATATACCCCCCAGTCTAGTGTATATAATTTTTCCTTAAAGTTTGAGCAGTTTCCGTAACAAGGAGTTGATTGTTGTTTTATGGTGTAGCTTTAGTTCCTTCTGGTCACGGTTGGACAAAGAGACAAGGCGTAACATGTCTCGAGATAAAATGGATGCGGTTTTAAATATAGCTGCAAGAACCTTCTTTGTCATGCAGCAAGGTTCATCCACTTTGATGATGGATTCCTTGTACAGTGGGTGGAAGGCTATTGAAGGCCAAACTAAGAAGAAGAAGAAAAGTAGGGAGAGACAAATGGATAACGAAGAACTGCCAGCTGTCCCAGCTCCAATTGTCAGTGTGGACCAAGACATGTTTGTATTATTGGATGATCTGTTAATACTCATACAGAAGACTGTTATGACACCATTTCATATAAAAGATTCGAAGGTTAGTTTCACATGCTATGCTTTTTTACAGATTGAAATTCCATGATTTGTTTATTCATGTGCAGTTGTGCAATTATATATTTTTAAAAAATCTTATATCCGAATCTAGGTGGGGAATGATGGAGAGGAATACAGTGAAGAAGCCATAGGGCGTGATGAGAGTCGTCTAGCTGAGGTTGGTAGGCGGACAATGGAGATGCTTGTTCTTGCACATATATACAGGTAATATGGCATTATTTGTCTCTAGGTTAGAAAATTTCCATACAAATGAATTCATAAGCAAGCACGCTACTTTGTTTGCAACCTCTAACAACCGTGAAAGATATTACAGACGGTTGATAGTGTTTTGTTTTGTATTTCCGATCTTCTGATATTATGTGTCTTGTGGTTTTCCCTATACCTCACTGCAATCCTTCTGAGAAATGCAGCAAAAAGGTTGGTGTTGCATACAAAGAACATACTGCACTGAAAAGGCAAGAAGAACTAATTCACGAAGAAGAGAAAGAGTCGCTGGCAGAAAGCAAACAGAAGGCAAAAAGGGGAACAACCGAAAAAGAGAGAAAATCTAAGAAGAAACAGGTTACTACACTTCCTTTTTTTTTTTGAATTGAATGTTAAATTTAATTCAAAAAGAAAAGACCCTGTCACTATAAATGCCGTAAAAAAACGTGTTGGGTTGCTAATTCATGGTTTGTTTTTGGTAATTCATAGGCGAAACAGAAGAAGAACAAAAAGGAGAAAAGGAAAGAAGAGAGGTTAAGATCCCAAAGAGAAGAAATGGATACTGAGAAAGAGGAAATTGTGAGAGAGAAAACAGAATCATCAGCTGAGAAACTTGACACACTTGGAGAGAGCAGCCCTGTTCATTGTGGATTAGATGCCTCTGAGTTTCATCTTCCCCCATTAGAAGACACTAGCAGAGGAAGAAGCAGTTCCATATCTATACCTAGTGGTGGAGGTAGAAGCAGTTCCTTATCTTTTCCCAATGGAGTTGCAGAAACCTCAGTTTATTCTGATGAATCTGTCCAATCAGGGGTATCTAATGGGTCATATTACAAAGGGAATGTTTCAAACTGGCAAACCAAGATTTGGCGTAGAAAGTAAGTAAAACTTCTTTTTCTTTTTCTTTAATTCTTTTATTTGTTCCACATCCTGTTAACATACCTTGTGGTGTGCAGAGAAAAAATGCCACCAAGAAAATTATCCACTGAAACAGAGGACCAACCTTCAAGACATGCATCTAACCCTAAGAGTCAAATCCATTCTTCTGAGACACGCAGAGTTGCTGAACCTGACGTGGTTATCAAGGAAGCACATAACCCTAGGCAGCATAATCCTGTTAGCAAGGTGGTTCACTCGAAATTTTGATAACTATAAAGAGGGAAAGCTAGTGATATGACTATATTGTGTTCATTTTGCAGGATCGTGGCACGGTTCAGACGCAAGAGAAAAGCCCTGCTGTGTTTTCCCCACGCAGATATTCTCCCTGGAATCTCCCATCTGTAGCACAAGCAAAACCGGAGAAAAGGGGTGTTTTCAATGTAGATGCCGTTCCAAATAGGAAAGCAATATTTGCTAGATCACCTTTATCAGATCAAGCTGTGGGTTCTAGAGCCGCTGTACAGAATACTACTTCCCCAATACCTTCTATGTCAAGGCCTTTGCGTGCTCCTACAGTCTCCGTTGCTCGAACCTCCGCAACATCCTTTGCTCGTTCAGTGAGCTCAACAGGCCGTGTAAGTGCCCCAAATTACATCCCTCAATCCTATAAACATGCCGTAGTTGGTTCTCAGTCGACGGGAACAAGCGCATTGCTCCCTGTAAACGTTGGCTCGGCGGATGTTTGGTCCGGTGGGCTCTTTCGGACTGGTGGTTCAAGCTCAAACAGAGATACAGCACGTAGTCTGATGACCGATGAGTTCCCTCATCTCGATATCATCAATGATGTGCTTGAAGAAGGACATGGTTTGATGAACACTAGCGGATACCTCCGTGTGCCACAATGGTTGATCGACGTGTACTCATTTCTTGCGGATCTAGGGATCTCTGGCAGGTCTAGGAGAAACAGTGATGATGGATTTTACCAATCTTACAGTGAATACATGTCAGGTTCATCATCATCTTCTTCTTCGTTTTACTGGAACGGCCAGATGGATGGATTGATCCGACAAACACAATGGCAGAGAGCGAATAGGGACGTATCTTTATTGGCTATGAGGAGCCAAAACAATGCATCAGAATCTACGTACCGTAACTTTGACGTAGACTCATCAAACCCGAACTTGTCAGCTCGAATCAACGGCTACAGAGCCTTCAGGCCATCAAACCGAAACTGAGTTTTTGTGTTGGAGTGGCAGGTATGCTTTGTGTAATAAACCTTTTTTTATACATATGAAGATGGAAAGAAAAGTAAAAGAAAACATTTATGTAAAGACAGTTTTCGTCCTCTTCTCTTATAATGAACCCTTTCTATAGGTTTTTAAAATAATACAGCAATAATTATGTTTCTTTTTATTTCCTTTGGTGTTCATATATTTTGCTTTTTTGTAAAGATTCATATATTTTGCTTTCACCCTCTAGGGGAAAGCTCTTTCCGTTACACAGAAGGCCTCGAGATAGTGAATTACTATATGTTGTAATAGATTTGAGCCAATCATTTTGGGTATTTAATTAATGTGCGAATGCACAACAAGTGTGTTTAGGATTGAAGTAGAACTATAACGAATATAAGTCAACTTGAACTCTATTCAAAATGCTCATTGCTCAAGGAAATGGAAAATGAAAAAAAAAGAACACAAAAGATACACACATGACGTCGGTTTAAAAAAAAAAAAGATACACACATGACGTATATATATATATGATGATATCCCCAATGTTTTTTTTCGTAAAGAATACAACATTCCAACATAAAAACTTTATTTTGTCATAGATGAAAAACTTTTGGAAGAAAATAAGTATTTTGATTTGTGATCAAACGTCGAAATATAAAGTTAATTTCAACGGAACATTTTAGGGAGAATTGCTAAAACTAACTTAAATATTGAAGTCAAATGCATTAGTGTATCCCAATTTCAGTCAAATGCAGAACCAACTTAAATAGAAGATGAAAATACCATTTAGTTCTTATAAACAAACAAAAAATGAAAGAGTATTTACGTTTCTATCCTTTTGGAAGTCTACATATAGAAGAAAAGTCTACATATAGAAGAAGAAAATCTACATATTTTTAGACCTCCACCGAAGTCTAATTTGTAGACTTGATGTGTAGTCTACACCAAAATTTTATCTAATATTTTGTTTTAAAATTGTTTAAAAATAATTATTGTGATAGATTTTAACTAATCATCAATATAATGGATAGTATGAAGTAAATATATTAAAATTTTATATAACTGAACAATTTTAAAGAATATATACTAAATTGGTATCTATGATATAAACATTGTTTCATAGTTTAGAAACAAAAGGTTATAACATGATAGGTCTTTTAGTGGTAGATTTTAGAATTAGACTTTAGATTTTAATTTTTTTTGATTTTATTGACTTAAATCTGTTTGTTAATGTTTAGTAGTTTATATTTTGTGTAATTTTGATATTTGATACAGTAAATGAGACTTTTTGAATATCAAGCAAACTATTTAGGGTTTGAGATTTGTGGTTTAGGGTTTCGTAGACCTACAGTAAAGTCTATAAATCTGTAGACGTCTTTGTCAGACTATTTAAAATTATAAAAAATTGGTAAATCATATTTTAAATATTTTTAAAAAAACCAGACAAAAATCGTTGTAGACATACGAAGAAGTCTACACACAAAATTTAACTTAACCGGATTTAACCAAAATAATTAACCTAAACGAAGTAAACCGTAAACCAAACCTTTTCTAACCTAACCAGAAAAGTTACCCAGCATATAAATACTCTTTCTCAAGCTTGTCGGGTAAAAAACCCTAATCCACGCTGTTTGTCTCTCTCATGGCGATTTCCGGTGAACTCTAGCCACCACGTCTCCGCCGCTTAAAGTAGTCTCTGTCCGCTCTGTCGGCTCAGTAAGTTAATTATCTCTCTGCTTCGACCGATCCATCGCTAGCAACCTCCTCTAAACCTCCTTTACTTTTTTCTTTTCCAGATCTGCGCCGGCGACTTCCAACGAACGGTTCTTCTCGTCCGGTCAGTCTCACGGACGGTACTTCATCTCTCTCTGTCTTCTCGCGTTTAACAACTAGTTGACTTGTCTCAATATTCATGTAACCTCTCTCTTAGTTTGTTTACTAATTTTTTAGTTTCTTTTGTTTCAGATCTGTGTCGGCCAGTCTCAGATCCATTTCTCTAAGGGCGGATCTTCTCTAATCCATCTCTGCTTCCGGTTAGTCAACTCTAAGGTAGGTAGACATCATTGCCGATATGTAGACTTCATTTCGAAGTAGACCTCTCGTGTAGACTTCATTATGAAATTGTAGACTTCTTGCTAAACTGAATTTTGATTAGACTATGTGAATAAGTTACATACTTATATACATGGCGAACAAAATCTACACCCTGTGGTTGGTTTGTATGTCACCTTTTACAAATTAATCTACTGCTATGTTTTAATGAATGTGCCATTTTATAATTACAGGTTTTATTAGAGATGGGTATTGATTACAGCTATAGCCAACCTTCACAGTCTGCAACGTTTGGTGGTGATGCCTCGGACAGTGACTCCAACGAAATAGAAGCTCTGATTCAGGAAGACCAAGCTCAGTTAGAGTACGAGCACAGTCAGGCGTTTGTGTACCCTCCGCAGCCTGAAGTTGAATTCGGTTTTCCTCAGACTTGCTATTGTGGTAGCCAACCTCAGCTAGCTACGTCTTATAGTAGAACTGATCCAGGGCGCATGTTCTACACATGTAGTAATAAAGATGATGGAGAGTGTCATGTTTATAAGTGGTGGGATGAGGCTGTAATGGAGGAAATGAGAGCCAGGGATAGACACACCCTTCAGTTAGCCGAGAAGGTTGATTCTATGAACTTCTATGCTGACTTTGAAACTGAGCAGAAACTTCTTAGACTAGAGAACATGGTCTGTGAGTTAGCTAAGAATAAATCAAAGTGTAGTTTTGATTACTTTGTTGCGGTTATGGTTATGGTCTTAATTTTCATAGGTCTCCTTGTCGTCTTTATGTAATGTGTATGACTCGGTTGTAATGTCACTTTAACTCTCGTTTTTAATCTGTATGACTAAATTCTCAACTTGTTTTATTGTGTAACAACTTGTATGTCACTTTGACTCTCGTTTATATTGTGTGTGGACTACCAGAGCGGGGACTGTGGAGTGTATTGCTTGAAGTATATAGAATGTCATGCACTTGGCGTGGCATTCTCACCTCATGACCTGTGTGATAAGAAAATCAAGGCAATCAGGAGTCAGTTGGCGAGTGAGATATTTGATGAGACCAGCATCAACGGCACGAAGAAACGTGTTTTCAATCATCTCGGTGTCTATGACTAAGATAAGGATGAAGTTTGGGTCAAATAGGAGGAAATGATGAAGTTTTTTTGGTGACTTTCCTCATCGGATATATTTAGGTTGATGTAGTGATTTGGTACTTGACTATTGTGAGGAAAGGATGAAGGTTTTTAGGTGACTTTCCTCAGCGGATATATGTAGGCTGATGTAGTAGGATTTTGTACCTGACTTTTGTATTGTGCTGTGAGACAGACTGATGTAGCAGGCTTTTGGTTGTAACAAACTTATGTAAAAGAAGTCTACTATTAGTCTTTGCTTTTATATCATCTTTGCTTTTATTACAAACGAAGTCTACTATTAGTAAAAGAAGACTAACTCGTTAGTCTACACGACAAAAGAAGTCTACTATTAGTAAAAGAAGACTAACTCGTTAGTCTACACGACAAAAGAGAGTAACATTACAACATAAGATAACATCCAAAGCAATAAGACAACATCCATAACATCAATACAACTGATAAACACATAAGACAACATCCATTGCATCCAAAACAACAAATACAACTGATAATTTCAACAACAAAAGACACAAGACAAACAACATCCAAAGAAGCAATACAGCTGATAATCCTTGTGCGGGTTTAACCTGGACAGTGTGGACGAGTGTGACCCGGTTGTTTGCATTGGGAGAAACTATAATCCTTGTGCAGTTTTCGCGGTTGCTTTCTCCTCATCCTGGAAATTTCTAGCCAAGACTGCCACCTCGACTTCTTTTGCCTACCCCGACCACGCTTGACATCCGGAGGTAGGCATTTGTCCTTAGTGGTAGCTCCTGCATCATCACTTTTGTTCTCTGCGGTAGCTCCTTCATCATCACTTCTGTCCTCAGTGGTAGCTCCTGCATCATCATTTTTGTCCTCCGTGGGAGCTTCGAAAACGTCACTTTTGGGAAAGATATTGGCCGCGTATGCTGCATAAAGATAATTCTTTGAATATGATGGGCAGACCAGTGTAGAGACATGAATATTCACATCCTTTGCAGCTGCAATGACATGTGAACAAGGTATCTTCTCAATATCAAAAACACCATATTGACACCTCCGAAATTGTAAGTCAACAACACAATCTCGATGTCCTCCCTTCACAAGAAACTGCCAACCATCAATTCGTTCCACACTCATCATATCTGCATACTCTTCACGAATAGCCAACAAATTTTCAACTCCCCGACTAAGTTGTGATGTGAGACTCAAAGCATCTTCTCTCCTTTTATAGAACCACCTTCCTAGCTTCTCGCGTATGAATTCTAGAAGGAATGAGATGGGAAATCCTTTGGCTGGCTTCAGTGCTGAGTTGATCGATTCTGCAATGTTGCTAGTCTTTATGTTGTATCGGTCACCTTGAAAGTGAACTCGTGACCATAACGAGACGTCAGCATTCTCCAAATATGTTGCAAGAGCAGGGTTTATACTCCTTATCTCATCCATGTAGCGGTCAAAATCGAATAGCGTGTGTGCATAAGCAGCGCCTTTGACCAAGTACAACATGTGCTTTCCCTTGAATTTTTGGACTATGTTCTGTTGTAGATGATAATAGCATATCCCTCGCTTTGCCCAAGGGAAAACCTTCTCACAGGCCTTCTTAATGGAACCGTGCCTGTCAGAAACTATCACCAAAGGATAATCAGATGAAACACACCTCCGCAAATTGGTAAAAAACCATTCCCACGACTCATCATTCTCTGCATCGACAATCGCAAAAGCCAATGGAAATATCTGAAAGTTACCGTCTTGAGCAGCCGCAACTAGCAAGGTACCTTCATACTTTCCACATAGATGAGTCCCATCCACCACAATAACCCTCCTAAGGTAGTTAAAACCAGCTATCGAAGCTCCAAAAGATAGGAATAGATACTTGAATCTGTTTTGACCATCTTTCTCAAGACATGTGACAGTTCCCGGATTCGACATCTCGATCTGACGCAAATAAGAAGGCAGATTCTCATATCCATCTTCTGTTGTTCCTCTCACAAGCACTTGGGCAGCTAATAGAGCTCGGTACGAAGTGTTGTAATCTAGGCTCATCCCAAACATGTTCCTCATTGCGTCTTTGATATGCTTCGGTGTAAGCCCATCTATAATCCCAACCAGATCTATGAATAGCCTTGCAACATATTTTGGAGTATAATGTTTCCGCTGAGCCATCCGATCCGCCACTGAACAAGTATGAGTTTTCAAATATTTTGTCACCCAAAATGTCTTTGGTCCATGCTTCACACTTGCTCTAAGCTTCCAACCACATCCTTGAACACTACACTTAGCCACATACAGAGTTTTCGTTGTCTTATATGCTGTGAATATAAATTTACCTTCACAGCAATCGACTTCAGCTTTGAAACAAGCTCATCCTTACTAGCAAAACTCTGACCGACATATATATTGTCATTAAGAGACAAGGATCTTCTTTCACTACCAGAGCATTGTGCTTTATGGCCATCATACAACGTTTCTTTTGCATCCTCGTCAGATTCCTCACCTTTCACTTTCCCATAATCACTGTAGTTTACACCATCGTCAACATCAACAGCAACATCACCACTTTCTTGAACATAGTCAGCAGCATTACTATCTTCATCAGCATCTTCATCAGCATCTTCATCAGCATCTTCATCATCAGACACATCAGCATTGTCACCATCTTCAGCTTCTCTTTGGCTCTGGCTTGATACACAAAGGCGTACACAGTGTGTCTTAGACAACTCGATCAAATTCTGCACTTGTCTATCATTCATGACATGCATAGGAAGAGTATCCGGAGCCATTTGCTGTAAAATGACATCTGGTAAAGAATACGTTAGCACCACCTTCTCGGTTTTCTTATCTAGACCATAATCTTCTTGTACCATTTGAAGAAGTTCAACATGTGTACAACCATCTTTCAAAGGGAACATTCTCCCTCCCTTTTTTTTATTGACCACAAACTCCCACAATGAGCCTTTCTCCACCCATTCTCCGTATACGGCCGGTAATTGAGTCATTTCCTGCAAAAAGAATATAAATTCACGCAATTAGCGAATAAATATTAACGTAGACTTACAATTATGTCTACAGTTAACACCTAACAACATTGTGAAATCAAAAGTATTATAATTTCATAACTACAACAGTTTTTCTTTTCAAAATCACTCCAACCTATTAGGATTAACTAACACACACTTTCAAACAAAAAAATCTAGAATAAACTTTATGAATAATACATAAATTCAGTTTTAATTTATTTTCCTACGTAGACTTTTCAATCAGTCTACGAAAGTAAAGTTTACGAAAGTGTAGACGTTCGTGTCAGTCTACGACAGTGTAGACGTTCGTGTCAGTCTACTTTTTGGGTTAGTTTTTGCAATTGAAAATTTTACGGGTTACTTTTTTTATTTGACCAGAAACTCATCCAAGTTTTGACTTTATACATTTAGACTTTCGTTTTAGTCTACCACATTAAAAATGTTAGTTTTTATTATTGACCAGAATTCACCCAAGTTTTGACTTTCGAAGGTAGATTTCATATGTAGTCTACATGTTTCAATTTTTTTGAAAAAGATTAGTTTTGCAATTGACCATTGTTTGACTTTCGAATGTAGATTTCATATGTAGTCTACAGATTCGTAGACTTCGCTAAGGTCTAACTTCAAAACCCATGGGTTGGTTTTGCATTTGACCAAAATAAATATGTAGACTTCACGAACAGTCTATATTTTTTTGTGAAAAATGCGAAGACTGCATTGGAAGTCTACAATTTAAAAAATATTTATTTTATTTAAAAACATTTTAGTCAAATACAAAACTAACATATTCAACGAAGTCAATGTTTTGGTCAAATGCAAAACTGACCTTAAGTAGACTTCTTTGGCAGCCTACATTTCGTAGACTTCTTTTGAAGTCTACTTAAGAAAGTCAAAAGTTCGGTCAAATGTAAAACCAACCTCTTTTACGTAGCCGTCTTGGTAGGTCTACGTAGATTTTTGTTTTTGTAGTCAAAGGTAAGGATGTAGACTGCTGGGGAAGTCTGCGTTACAAAAAAAAGTTAAAAAAGTCAATTGCGAAACTGACTTGTTCATTGACAAATAGACTGAGTTGTACGTCTACACATTGGTGTAGACATATAAAGCAGTCTACCATCGCGACACAGACTGAAAAAGTGGTGAAAACCATGTAAACAGTTACTTTTTTCCGGTGTGAACCTCGATTCCGACCCTTTCAACCGTCCAAACTCATAAACTGAGCAAAAGGAAGCATCTTTGACGATTTACTAATGAAGAAACTCGAAAATGTAAAATTTGTGAGAGGAAAATGAAAGTTGTGAGAGTTTTTTTAGATAGAAATGTAGAGGAAATGAAAGATTTGTTGAGTTAGAGAAGAGAAAAAGTGGTTAAAATTGAGTTATTGAGCTTTTATGAGCTCAAACATGGTGGTTCAATGGTGGTTGCAAAATTGATAATGATGACATTGTTGTAAATAAGAAGAGATGCTTAGGGTGTAATTAATTTTTACTAATTTTTGATTTTATTAAAAAAAAAAATAATGGCAGTTTTGTAAATATTTCAAAAACATAAGGATGGTTTGGAAAATTCATTGATGAATAGTAATGAGAAAAAAAGAGGTTGGTTTTGCAATTGACTTGAATTCTTAGCCCCTTCTTGAAAAAAGCCCAACATTTTATTGTGTTTAGTCCAAAAAAAAACATTTTATTGTGTGTAAAAAGACATTTAATTTCTTGAAAATATTTACGTTCTCTTCAAACTTAAAAGTAATGCAAATTGTAGGCATAAATTGACCACATGAAAGTCCTATAAAAAGGTCATAAAATGACCACCAATTTCGAAATGTACATGTTAGATTCTTTATTCATACGAGCCATCGTATATTTATTATTATTATTTTTTACCATATTGTATTATATAAATTATATACATGTACATGATAATAAAAATAGTCGAGCAACTTCTGCAGAAAAAAAGAGTCGAGCAAGTCTACATATCGTATTCAAACCATACACGGCTTGCTCTATTATATACATTATACACGTTACTATATTAATTACTAGGGTGTGCCCGCGCTACGCGCGGAGTGGCTGCATTTCGGTGTGATATGTGTGTAGGTCATGTAGTCATAGTAAGAGGTATTGATGTAGGAGAGTGCGGGGTAGAGGATGGCTTTGTTGGTTTTTTTCAATATTTATGGTGATATTTTTTTATCATGTATGTTTTGGGGATATTTTGGATTGGAACGGGGGATATTCATTTTAGCTGTTGTATTCGATGAAAGTCATACTAATATTTTTTTATCATGATTGGCATTTTTTGGGCTCATACTAATATTTTATTTATGATGTTATTTTTTAAAATGGAGGCTAATATTGGTGATTAGTTATTCAGGGATTCAGCAGTTTACATATTTTTCTAAATACGATGAAGATGAGTTTGTTCTATGTACTCTCTTAAAGGTGAGACTCATAATTTACAATTTTATTTTATATAGATTTATTATTTGTAATGTAAATGAGATAATGAAAGATTTGTGTGATAACTTTGACAATAAACTTATTAGTCGGTGGTTTTATTCAAGCTTAAAATAGAGAACTGTTTTTTTGCTATCTTCTACAGCAGAGAAGTTGCACCAGTTATTAACTCTGAAGGTATCTCAGTAGAAAGAAAAACAGAAACTTAAGACATTAGAAACAGAAATGATCTGTTCTCTGATTGCAAACAGAAATCAAAACATGAAAACAAATTTTTCAATTTGCTTATAGTAAAAGCAATCGTCACACCTTTCGCCATTATTGTGTGGGTGACACGTTATGGTTGCTCGGGTGGTGAAGTATGCTGTCATGTAGGACTCAAGCTGAAGCACTCTCACCCCATGGAGTGAACGTTTGATCCTTTGCCAGACCCTGTCAGCTCTTGCTTTTTTCTCTCTCCAGCCCAGGGAATCAAGCATAGCTTTTCCAATCGTTGGTTCTCCAGTACACAACATTATCATCCCATACAGGTAAACAGCCTTCTTGTAGTTTCCTTCGGCTGCGATTTGAAGATGGGGCAGTCCGCCAAGTTGGTTGTCGTGGTGGAAATATTCCTGGATGCCCCTTATGTAGTGAGCTTGCAGGTTTCCGCTGGCGAGGCAGCGTGCCATTAGGTCGTAGTATCTGTTGAACGTAGCTCTTGGATAGACGGTCAGAGTGTGGAGATTGAGGGTCCGAAAGACATGAGGAACGGCTGCTGAACTGGCTAGAGTGGGGACCGCGGCGAGGAGTTTGCGGACGTGCCTCCTGCAGCGTTTTGCTAACCGGGAGATGATTTCTGTTTGGAGATCGGTGGGGAGAAGTTCGAGCTTAGAGAGAGCTCTTGTAATACCCCGATTTTCCAAAATATGTAATAATACTAAATAATAATAAATAAAGAAATAATCCTGAAATCTCCATTTATTACTCCACATAAATAATTTCAAATCTCCATAAATCCATTAAATAGTATTAAATCCAATTAGTATAATAAAATAAATCCTGAAAATATCGATAAAAGCACAAAGCCGCAAATCTGAAAAAGAAATAAGGAAAACTCCCAAAAGCACCAATCCGATATCAATCACTCCTGTCTGCCAGGCTCACCTGAAAGAGAAAAGAAATAGGGATGAACAACAGGGGAGTCACTCAGTGAGGTATGGGATGCTAACCCGCAAACCACAGACTCAGTACATAGCACTACGACCATGTAGGCCTAGCTCTAGCATGAAACAAACACGGCATCTAATACACCACACAAAACACCAAAAGCGCTGATAGTACATAGATATTCTTTGCACCCCGCATTCTCCTCATAAGGATATAAATATATAACTCTATGCGCCGCTAGTACAAGAGTCCATCCTTGTACCCCGCAATCACCTATGCGCCGCTAGTACAAACGTCTTTGTACCCCGCAATCCCACACACAATGCGCCGCTAGCATAGACGTCTATATGCCCCGCAATCTTCATACAATGTGCCGCTAACACAAACGTCTCTGTGTCCCGCAATCTCCAAATAATGCGCCGTTAGCACAAGATCTTTGTGCCCCGCATTCTCATAACAGACTTATATATATATATATATATATATATATATATATATATAACAATTCTTAACTCATTCAATTCAATCAAACGTTGAATCCTCTATTATCCTATTTCCAATTTAACAAGCAAATAATAATAAACAAATAAGACTCCAATCAAACTCGATTCAAAGAGACATAACATGTTTCGAAACTAAACTTTCCATAATAGTAGTAATAAACTAGCTCAGGATTTAACAGAATAGCCCTCACCTTAGCAACTAGCTGGAAGGAACAACGGAAGATGGTCAACTGAGATCAACTGCAACACGAGGGTTAACGACTTAGGTTCAGGATCTCAGGAAATAAAGTTTCCAGAAATGGAAACTTTCTTAAAATATAAACTTTCCTAAAATAGAAACTTTCCTAAATTGGCGGGTTTCCTATAATAGAATTCTCTAAATAGATTCCTATAACTAGAAATATGGAGGCGGCAAACTTACTAGAAAAACCGCCGGAAACTCGATCGAAATCTCGCCAGAAGCTCGCCCGAAAATCTCGCCGAAAGCTTGCCCGGAAATCCTACCGGAAAAATTCACTAGTGACTGATCGTTGAATAATTCAACAACTTGTCACGCGCAAAGAATACTTTGACTTGATGAGAAAAAGGAGAAGGGATGGAGTTTATTATATAGGAGAAGGGAAGTGAGGTATGAAGCTCAAACTTCCAATGTGGGACAAAAATAAAAAGGAATGGGTTTTGATTAAAATAAAACAAATGGGCCTTACTCCTAAGATCCGGGTCGTTACAGCTCTGTTTCTTGGCATTTTTTTCTGAGTTTTTATTTTTCTTGTATTAGTGGTTGTGGTGGTCTCTGCATTTATATGGAAATGTGTAGTCTTGATTTGATAGTAATTGGGGGGAGTTTCGTTTTCAAAAACTTTTTTCGGGTGATTATATCATTCAGGCGGTATTTTAGGAGTTTTTGATATGGTACAATGTTAGTTATGGGAAGTGTACGTGTGCTATGTGGGTGTCTTTTTTGAAATTCGTATTCAATGATTTTATGGACATTCGAATGTTTTGGTTTTTTCTTACTGTATTAAATGTTCCCCTTTTTTTTTGTATATAGGATGGATGGTTTTGGTATGTGATATTGTATTATGAACTTGTGTGTCATTTTAATTCCTGAGTGAAGTTTTGGTTGATGAGTTGCATGTAAAACGACTTTATCATTGCTATCAACGCTGGGTGTGAATTGGCTCGGTTGTGTAAATCTAAATATTTTTTTGTGTGATAACCCGTTTTTGTTAAAAAAACTTTAAATAATGATAGAGGGGGATAAATAATTTTAAACTTGATACTCCGCCTTAATTACCTCTTATTTTTTAAAAATTAAATTTAATTTATATTAGATGTTTTGATTAAAATATGTAGGATTAATTATCTAAATTTGTAACAAATCATTTTAAAACAGCGACGGTGAGGTTTCTATCATCGCTGGTTGTGCATAGGATTGGTTGTGTTGTTTTATATTTTTTTTTCCGAAAGAGTAATTGACTATTGATTCCATAATGGTTGGAGTTTGTAAGACAATAATTATTTTGACGTGTGTTTGTTTTAGCGTTCGATTTTACATATTTCTTATAAACTAATTTTTTGGGACCAATTGGTTCACGTGTGTCCGATTCTAGGGTTTCTGTTTTTCTTCTAAAGTAGTAGTAGGAGAGTAAATCGAGTAGCTAAAGAAACAATCGGGAAACGTGAAGTAATAAGTTGATATCTGCTCCTGCTGGACCGCCTGGAAGCAAGGTTGTTTCTAGCAGAGGAAGATACTTACTGCTAAGCCATGGTTGACGTATATTACACGCTACATTAATATTAAATTACCAAAAAAAGTTAGCAAGAGGTGAAGCTAGCAAACAGGGTCAAGGAAGTTGTCGAACAACAAACCTGTTTTCCTTCTAGAACTACTCTTCATTACAATAGATGATGTAGAACCTGATGCCTCAGTTTGAGCCTGTTTACTTGAGGAACCTCGTTTGATGTCTTTGCATTTAGTTTTCACGGTTGGCTTAACCATGTTACAGAGTTTAATATTTTTAGTAGCTTTAGGATATGTAATTATGTAATTAGTGTCTTTGCAGTAAAGTGTAACAGCTGAGTAATGAGTATTTAATTAGTTTAACGTCAGATGCAAAAGAATTATGATAGATAGGCGGATCAACTATTTTAGCCGTTATAAGTACGTGGTGCGGTGATTTAACTTTAATGCCAAGTAATGCATGTCCAATACTATTAGCTGGCCTGTACAAAATAATTTGCACCTTCTTTTCATTTTATTCCCAACAAACTAATACAGCAACTTCCGTAGGCGACAGTTACGTTTCTAATCATTATTTTAACGGTGTTTTAATAGGATTTGGAAACTCCACTTCTTATTTCGTATTGCTTGGTAGTGTAAGTTTTCAATCCCCAAAGTGGTTAAACATCCACTCGTGTTCAAATCTATGGAAATTTGAATAGCTACTAAAGGATTCAAAGTATGGTTCACAATAATTGTTTTAACTCTGTTCTTAGTATACTTTTGGAAAACCCCTCAGGCAGAATGTTGGTAAATTTAAGGCGGTATGTAAGTTCTTAAAAAACTTAAAGTATAATGCAGACAGATGGTGTACATTCCAAGCTAATTACGTAGGAGGATACTTAAATAATAATGTTGTTTTAATATTAATATTACAGCTGATAATATAAAAATATGACGACCTTAGGTGGTGTTAGATTTAATTGCACTATATATATTGGTTCAAGTTTGAGGCTTAAAAGAAATAGATCAAATTGCATTCAAAGTTTGAACATCAACCAAGCAAAGAGTTCGAAACTATGATAATAAGAAAGATACTTAGGCAACGGGGGAAAAAGATTAATAGATCAAATTGCATTCATAGTTTAGACATCCACCAAGCAAAGAGTTCAAAACTATGACAATAAAAAAGATACTTAGGCAACGGAAAAAAGGGAAAGATACTGAGGGTTCAAAATTATAAAAGTAAAAAAAGGAAAAAGATAAAGCATTATTGGATAAAGCTGGTGGGAATTGTGCACTCATTGTTGATCTACTCAGTGCGTGCCTTCTTCTTCACGTTTTCAGCATCAACAACTTTCTCCTTGTTTGCCCCCTTCTTCTTAACGTTTTCAGCATCAACAACCTTCTGCTTGTTTGCAGCTTGAGGACCATGATTGTCATCATCATTGTCATCAGGTCCATGATCATCCCCCTGCAATCATGGGAATGATAATCACCAAAATATAGTGCTGCCGAATTATAAAAAACAGGTTGGACAAGAATACTAACATCATTATCGAACACTGGCAACGGCGCCCTTTCGTGCTCAGCTATTATACGGGAGACCGTAAAGCCTTGGTGCTTCGAAGTGAAGTTGAACGCCCCCAATCTGAGCTGGAAAGTGAAAGTCTTTCCAACCATTTCATTCAAGAATGGAGGAAAGTCGTTGTCCACTCTAGCATCCACACCAGCACCCTGCAAAATGTAAGTTTATTATTACCGAATCAGGAGGTTGAAGGTTTCCCAAAGGGATCAAAGAAAATTAGAAGATTCCAGTCCTTACCAAAATATGCGCAGCCTCAGATGCTTGGACGTTGGTTAGCTTGGCCATTTCTGTGTCAAATGCGACAAACACAGTCTCATCCGTATGATCTGCTACTGAGAACTCCACACGATACCTTTATAGAGGGAATAGATGGTGTGAAAGTTAGTGCACACCCAAGCATACGAATTTAAAGAAAACATTAGGAATAAGAATAGTCAAGAATCCAACCTTAACACACCCGTAGCGTTTTGCCTATCACATGAGAGACATGTGAAGGATGTTTCATCACGCTGAAGCTTCCTAGCGCATTTGGAGCATCCAATATAGCACCATCCCTTCTCTTGCTGGAGACAGGAAACCTTGGCCTTGCACAGAAACTCAATATTCTGACAAATATGAAAAATGTCAGTACAACTAAAGGAATCAAATGGAATAAAGTGTTTTGCTTCTAACATTCTTACCTGTGGTTCGGCAGCAAGTACATACTGGTTGAGTTCAGCAACGGTGAGAGGCTCTATCTTCTGGGCAGGGACCACTTTTGATGTAGAAGCGTCCCCATTGGCTCCATTTCCAAACAGCCTAGAGTGTCAAACGTAGTAATGTAAAAACAAAGAGAAATATCACTTGGAATCAACAATAAACAAATGAGGCCAGCTATGTCAATCTTAGAATAGCAAATTTACCTCTCATAATGTTTTTCACCAACCGATGTTTCAGAGTCGAAATAAAAGTGGGTAGCAGACGTTGCGTTGAGGAATAGTTTCCCTGCAATTGCAAGGTCTATAAGTGGTCTAACTGACTATGTTAAAACTAATCTAACCAAAAGCGCTAAGATAAGAACCGATTCAAGGTACTGGTGAATGCAACTTACCACCAACAACTTTGGGGTTGATGCTTGTAAAGAGCAGAACCTTTGGCTCAGAGGTGTGTTGGTCAAACTTTGTTTGGAAAGCTACAGCACGGTCGTCAAACAAACTCACACACACATTAACGCCCCTGCGACGATTTCATTTTGTGTTACTAACAAAGACAACATAATTGCTGGTTTCGAACAACAAACTCGAAAATACACGATTCAAAAAATACAAAATCAATTAATGGTTACACAAAAGTAACCTTACCCATCCAAACAAAGAGTCACCATTACACGCTGAGGCCCGCGGAGGCCGTCGGTGATCGTGCTTCTGATGGCAATTAGTCCACCAACAACATCTGGCCAAATTAAATTGCCAAACTTTAATAGAAATTTCAATTAAAAAATAGGGAGAAGGTGCGTAGAGATAAAAATAATACCTGGGAGTTCTCTGTTGGTGTTTGCCGAAGCCAAAAGCTGCTCCTTACTGCGGAATCGGAAAAACTCAGTCGGAATATCCTTTTCACAGTCAGGGTTTGCTTCGAAAGAAGTTCCATCACCGAAGCGGATGGAGACCGGAGAGTCAGAGAGCCTGAATTTTGGGTTACTTCTAGCGACGTCGAACCCACTGAGAGAATAGAGCGACCCTTCATTGAGCCTTCCCCGGAAAGCAGGTCCACACTCATAAGCTCATTGTTCTTACGAACGTTCCGAGCTTCCCAGAACCTCAGGAGACGCACCTCCGCCGTGTTTGAGCAACGGCCAGCTCTCAGGTTGCTGAGAAGAACATAGGAAGACGCCATTTTTGAAGGTTACGCGGCTGTTTTGCAGATAACCAAGCGTTGTCGATTGTGTGAATCTCCATTTACCCAATAACCCTTATTTATAGGTGAACCTCCAGTCGGTTACACAGGCCGCTCTAATTGAGATTAAATGACAGAGAGGGAAGAGAGGTGGGCGGAGCATAATGACAGAATTGAAGATGGTATTGAATAGGTCTGAAACTAACGTTACAGAAACCAAAAGAGAGGAAGAAGAAGGAGGCGACATGGTCGAGAAGATGATAACTGGAGACGCTAACGTTAGACCTATCGGGCCTCAGAAATTGAACTTGGGCCTAGGAATATCATTCACCCCACTTCAGCTCACGTCCAAATCGCAAATCATCCCCTATATATTAATCCTCGAACATTGCAACATTGTTTGGTAGCCACGTGTCATCATGAGAATTATTCTGAGGATTGTTAGAGAAATAAGTTGGTCCATCTACACATATATTATAGTTTTTATTAAATAACTATTAAATCAATTATTAATATACAAAAGAATATTCTCTATTGTTTCCTTAAATAAAAGCTACGGAACTTCCTAATATGATTGACATATATATCACCATTAATGATTATGAATAATAAAGATTTGATAATAATTTTTTATCCTCTATACTTTTCGTTTAATTTTATTTGTTAAAATAAATTAAACAATCACATTAAGCATATAATAAAAAAATTTATATTTTTTCTTATATGTTGTATTTCGAATTTTTTAAAACGATTATAAATTACTAAAAATGGTACAAGCCTCACATTGAAAATTTTGTGATCAATGGTAACTTTTTTCAGTTCAGCCTATCGTTTTTAATGGGTCTTGAACATTTTTTAATGATTAACTAAATAAATCATGTACATAAAAGAAAGTGTTTTGGTTTAAAAATTGTTGCATACCCAAAATCAGTATGAACCATCGTCACTTTCATTTAAAATTTGGTTACAATAAAAAATATATGGTTGGGAAAAAAATCTGAATCCAAATAACCGAAGCAAATCCAATCTACAAAATAGTATAGAACTTTAATCAATTTGGTTAGATATCTGAACATGTTTAAAATTTTGGTATCTAAAAACCAGAACCGAACCCGATTCGGACCAAAATATTTTGGGTATCCGAGTATATTCGAATCAAATTTATATACTTAAATATATTATTTAAAAAAATAATATCTCAAAGAAATATACAAAATACTTAAGATGTTTTTAAATTGTCCAAAATATTTAGAAATATATAAAAATAGTAAAAATTATATATTTAAAATAACTAAACATTACTCAAAATACCAAAAAACTGAAAATATCTATTCATTTTCTATCCAAATATTTAAGTTAAACCAATTTTTATGTTAAATTTAAGTTTTTTGGTATACATTATTCAAATTTATATGTAACATATTATTTTTATTTTTATGTTTTGAGAAATTTAAAGTATATATGAATTTTAAGTTTTTAAAAAATTAAATGGGTTATCTGAATCTAAAACCAAACCGAACATATAAAGATTCAAACCAAATTTGCAAAGATCCAAATCGAACCTAACCAAACCAAATGATACCTACCCACATGTCATTCCTAATCAAATGTAAAAAGAATTATTGATAACAAAAAATGTATTATTTATTTAGATACAACATATTTAAAAAAAAGTTCACGCCGCGCAAGGCGCTGGTTATCATCTAGTTGATTAAATAAAAGAAGACGGGAGAGTGGGGAAAGGAGAGAAACAAAAAGGAGGGTTAATTGGTCGACACGTGGCGAGTTTTGGACATAGGAAGGGAGGAGACGTGGCTGAACATGGAGAGAGTATCTTCAACTTTATTATTATAGATACTGCATTCTAGAACCACCATAATTTTCAGACATTTGACATATCCTGATATCTGTATTTATCTCTGATTTGTATCTAAAGTAGGTGAAACTAGGGGTGGGCACGGACCGGATATCCGGAATTTTAAGGATATTCGTGATCCGATCCGTGCCTTACGAATATTCGATTTTTTTATCCGATCCGATCCGTAACTCTTCAGATATCCGGAATACCGGATATCCGCGAATATCCGAATTTTTGCCGGATATCCGATTCGATCCGTAAAAAATAATAAAAAATTAAAAAAATAAATGAAAATAAAAGAAAAAGAAGAAAATTTGAAATAAAATAATAATATTTCATTAATTATTTTTTTAAAATTACATACTTTCAAAATTTTTAATAACTAAATAATTAATTTAGTGAATAAAAACATTATAAAACTTATATAAAGATATAAAAGTATATATATTATATAATTTTATAAATATGTATACATATATATGTATATAACGGATCGGATCGGATATTCGTTTCTAAAAATATTAGTATTTGTGATTTGCTTCGTCTTTGACGGATATTGGATTTTAGTATTTGCTTCGATTCGTTAAGTTACGGATATTCGGATTTTTTAGATCGAATCGAAACGAATAACGGATCGAATCAAAATTTACGAATATTTTGCCCACCCCTAGGTGAAACTCATAACAATAAAAAAAATGAATTTCTTTATAGAAATCTCACGTCGGTCAAAACTCAATAGCGTACGAATCTCTCTCTCTCCCAATGGTCTTTTTTCCCTCCAGGGTTTCATGTGCAAATATTGTAAAGGATGTGATAGCCACCACAAAGTTCTCTATAAATAGTCATTTTGTTCTTGTGCAATCTACATAAATCATTATCTCCAAAGAAAGAAAATAAACTCAAAAAAAGAAAAGAGAAATGTCGGACGTCTGCCCAGGTATTATTATAGATATATAAAAAATTATAATTTTTGTATGCACACATCTTTTGTAATATATATATATATCAGCTATACAATATCCTATAGCCATCTCAAACCATTTGAAAATTATTTATGAAACTTATGTACAATTGTTTTTGTTTATGTATATGCATAAAATTTTGTGCTTTTATGTTTGCATACATGATTGATTTTAGAATTTAATTAGAGAACTTTACTCTAAAATTAAAAAAATGAAAATTTAAAAGTATAGAGAGTAGAATTTTATTAGAAAAAATAAAAGATTAATAAGTATGTATTTGATCTTTTTAGTATGTGTGAAAAACCTAAAAATCAATCTTTGGGAAACAATATTCTCTATATACAAAATATAAAAAATAATAACTGCTCATGCTAAAAAGGCGAATATGTATGCAATACGCATTATCATAAGAAAACAGTTAACGTATCATAGTGTATTTATATACGTGGGCATGTCTATATACAGATACCGCAGGTGAAGGGATGAAGAGCTCGTGGCCTGAGTTGGTTGGGAAAAGAGGAGAAGAAGCAAAAGCTATAATTGATAGAGAGAATACCAAAGTGAAGGCTGAGATTATATCTGAAGATGCTATAATTTTGCCTGTTGTGGTTTGTGAAAGGGTTTATGTTTTTGTCAATGACTGTGGCATTGTCACACAAACCCCTTTCGTCGGCTAAATCAGCTATTACACACTCTATTTGGGTGAATAACGTATATGTGAAATAAGGTATGGTTTTCGTGAATGTTGTAATAAGGATTTGAGGCGTATTATATGCCTCCATTTGTATTTTTTTATATAATTTAACCAGATTGTTGCATTTTCTATACAATTGGAATAATGAAATTAATGTATGGTGACTCTAATAGCCTCACATTTGAATGAAGTAGATTAAACCTTAAAACACAGAAAAGCTTGTCTGAAGTATATTTCTATGTATGAAAAAAAATAGAAATTGGGGACCATAGATCAATACTTATGGCTTATGCCCATGACCGGTCCTGCATGTCGTTCGAAAAATATTTATTAATATAAAAGGTGTTATGACATTTAATTATCTATTGCTACTTTGCGAATCTGAACTTTGGTTTTGGTCTACACCGTTTACATGGTATCTCTATCTCTATAATATTATTTGAGAAGTCAGTTTCTTATGTGTCGCGCTCACGTTAACTCTCACGATGGTTGATTACATTGATATCCTTAATGAATTAAAAATATTACATTTAAATACTATTATTGTTTTTTATTTAGTTTCCTTTTACAAATTTTCCATATAACATATATATTAAATACTATATGATATTTTTTGTGGGAAAATAGATAGTTTATCCAATAAAATAAAACAAAACATGTATTTTTTATAGAGAATACACAAATTTAAGAAAATGTGTGATTCATAGTTTGAATCAGGTAGCGCAATCGGCAGGTCTCCAAGAGCAATAACCTTTGTATAGATAACCGCCGTTACCTCCGGGAACCGTATACTCTGGGTGGAGTTTTCCTCGTTTACTGCAAAACTCGTCACAAACTTTTTCGCATGTGGTTAAATCAGGATTTTTCATCATGTTCATGCACTGATTCGAAATGCAATGTTTTTGACATATTGCACCGTGGGAATGAGAAATATTCGCAGAAAATACTACCATAATCATAACTATGATCATGAAAACGCTTGATTTTTTCTGAACCCACATGACGTATGTATTTAATTATCACAAATGCTAAGAAGATACTGCAATTTCTTCTTTCTAAATCGTAAGCAAGATAATTTGTTGAGTAATGTTAGATTAATGTAGGTGATTTATATAGTAGAACTAATAATAACTATTTTTAGTTGTTGTCTTAAATCAGTTTATTATTTTTCCTTAAAATATATATGTCTGATTAGTTTTGTAAAGTTCAACTGTGATTTGTCTATTATAGTTCTCCAAACAACTCATTGTTATAACGAAACAATGGTTAGTCGTTTGTATTACAAATCCCAGCTTGTAATACATCCATATATCATTTTTCTTTTGGTTTATTTTGTAACCACTTGTTTTTATGCTAAAATATCTTGGGCTGTAATTCACATATCACTAGACAATGTAGGAATGTGGAACATAAGATCAGAGTTGGGGGAAAAAACAATACTTGTGAACCAATTCTACATGCTTGTTTACACAACCTCCACTTCTCTCATAGATATATACTAAATCCCCAAGAACGCTGTCACACTGTAGAAAATGTTTTAAAACACATCGCATCTCATCTCAGAACTATAATTTCATACAATTTGATCATCCTCATGCTTATACTAACCTAATCTAACTTCAGTCCATCCATTTTTATAATCTGATTTTCAGGCTGTAACAAAAAGTTTGCATTTGGATCCACTAATATTTTTTTGGAATTCTTAGATGTCTCAATTTCTCCTTTATTCTAGACCCCAAAATATCTTTGATCTACTGTCTTACATTTGCATTTACCTTCTTACCAAAAAGTATAGAAGATTTTTCAAAGTTAATGCATTTTTTTTATGCTTATCCGTATTTCCTTATTACTTATTCATCACTTCCTGACTAATTTGAAGCCTAAGATTAAGTTAGTATAAGACTGGTTTTGAAATAAGTGAACCGTTAGTTGGAAGTAAAGTATGTCATGGAGACCTTTGACACTGTAGGTGGACACTGGCTTGCCTTAACTCGGCGTTCTAAATTCTTTTTTTGCTAAAACGTAAATTTCATAGATGAAAGAAGACTTTTACAAAAGATCTAGAGTTTGAAACCAACTTGGCAAAAAAGAAAATAAAAAACAAGTTGGATCATTTAAACACAACAACAAAGCAATTACCACTATCTCAACCACATAACCATTAAAGATTTGAAGCCCTTTCTCTGTCTCCTAGCTGAGATGATATTCCTAACTTCCTTTTCAATACCAGAAAACACCACAGCAGCAGAGAGAGAAGTCTGGTTGTGAACCAGATTATTTCTTTGCTTCCATAGGTGAAAAATGGTAGTTTGTACTGCAAGCTTCCTAAGTAGAGAAAGCTTTCGAGAAGGTGCTGATCGGATCCAAGATAATAGTTCAGGCCAGGAAGTAATCATGGAGGTTGGGGGAGAACAGCGCGCCTGAACAAGCCTCCATACGTCGACGCTGTAATCGCAAGTAAGCAAGAGATGATCTCTGTTCTCGTCGTGGGTGGAACAGAATGGGCATAGAGGCGAGATCTGAAGCCCCCATGAAGCTAGCCGAGACCTCGTCGGGAGTCTATCATAGTTAGCAATCCACATTGTGAATGAGTGCTTCGGGATTCCGCCCTTGAACCAAACGACATCGGTCCAGTCTTTAATCTCCTCTCTCGGTCTGAGTACTTCCCAAGTTGTTGCTGACCTGAAAACACGCAAAGGGGAATCACGAGCAATCCATTCATAATAATCTAACTCATCAACAGGTAAAGGCAAAGGAATTGTAGTAAGATGAGCATGGAGATCAACTTCCTTTTGGGATCGAGGGTGTGGCAGTAGCCAAGTATCATCTCTGATAACGTCAGCCACCTTCGCTGTCCTCCTCGTCCGTAAAGCTCTGGGTCCGGCGTCGCCTATGTGCTGGATAAGTTGCCCCAAAGGCGACCACACATCATACCAGAAGCTCGCATCACATCCGTTTCCTAGCTTAATTTTACAGAACTGAAGAGCAAGAGGCCTGAGATCGAGAAGCTTCCTCCAAGCCCAGGAGTCTGAAGTATCAGCTTGTATGGCCCAAAAAGATTGCCCCTGTAAGTGAGTACTCTGATGCCATTCCACCCAAAGGGATGGGGATTTTGATAACAGCAACCATATGAATTTTAGGCATAAGACTTGATTCCAAACAGTGAAGTTTCTGACTCCGAGACCGCCCTCGTTCTTAGGTAAACAGACTGTACACCAATCCACTTTTGCAATACCTCTCTTCTCTATATTTCCAGACCAAAGGAATCTAGAACAAAGAGATTCAATATTTATGATGCAGCCTTTGGGAAGGATAACAGCAGAGAGCCAAAAGGATACAGTTAAATATAACCGTGTTGATCAATTGAAGTCTCCCTGCAAAGGAGAGCAGTTTTACCGACCAGGATTTGAAGATCACGGTTAGCTTAGACAGTAAGGCCGAGTACTCCGAGATTTTCAGTTTTCTGCTCATGAGGGGGAGTCCGAGATATTTTATAGGGAGCTGACCAGTTGGGAAACCATAGCTAGTGATGGCATTGGTTTCACAATGGTCTAACCCTGTAGTAAAGATCTCTGTCTTAGAAGTATTCATTTGTAGGCCAGACCAAGAGGCAAAGTCATCCAGACATTCCGCAATCCCGTGGAGACTATTACTTGAACCGTCAAAGAAGACCATCACGTCGTCAGCAAACATAAGGTGCGAAATTTTGAGCTGCTCGGTTCCCGGGTGATAGCCTATCAGACCTGCATCATAGCGAGATGAGAGCAAGCGAGAGAGTCCTTCCATAGCCAATACAAAGAGATACGGAGATAACGGGTCCCCTTGCCGAATTCCTTTGGAACTTCTGAAAAATCCACCATTGACCCCATTAATGCAGACAGAGAACGAGGCTGTGGAGATACATTCTGAAATCATCGAAATACAAATGATCTCTTATTTAGAGGAAGAGATCAAAACTTTCGACTTAAAGATATTAACCCCCAAGAAAAAGATTCCTTGACATATAAAATAAACTTAGTTTATCCATAAGATATATATTTCACATGATATCATGAGATAAAGACAAAGAGGTATTAGAGTACAAACAAAACACACTGTGTCAGATTCCCACTGAGTTTGATTATTCTCACTTAAACAATTTAGAGAATGTTGATACCAACTAAAATTATTAGGTTAATTAATTAAGTTCTCGAAAACACAGATATGAAGAACTGTAAATAATGCGGTTCTGTCTCAGAATCAAACACTGAAGAGAGAAAGAAAAAAATGGAATCTTTAGAATCGACTCGCTTCTGCTCTGTAGCTTTGCTGCTTCTTATCTCCCTTCTCTGGTCTCAACTACCTACAAGCTTAGCTCAACAAGAAAATGAACGAAACCCAACGATTAGAACAATGGAGGATTTCTCCGGATACCCAATTCACGAACCGGGTCAATTCGGGTCCATCAGTCTCGCTTCCTCACTCTCAGTTGATGCTCCAGGACTTCAAAAACAGGTTCAAAGGAGTCTTATTTCAATCTGGTTAATAGAGAGCGTGTAGAGATTAAATGGGTTTGGTTTTGATTAGATAGAAGAGCTGTCTAGTTTCTCTGATGCTCCTTCTCCATCAGTCACAAGAGTTCTCTACACTGACAAAGATGTCTTGGCACGAAGGTATGTAACTAAATAGCATCACAAAGGAAAAGGATGTATTTTTTTTATTTTTTTTGGTTCAATCTGAATATGAGTTTCTTTCTTGGTTGATCTTTTGAAGTTATGTGAAGAATTTGATGACACTTGCTGGACTTTCTGTTAGAGAGGATGCTGTTGGTAACATATTTGGCAAATGGTTTGTCTCTTTCTCTATTGAAAACCTTTTCGAAAGATGATTCCTTTATGTTTGATTATTTGTGTGTTGTTTTCATTCCAGGGATGGTTCAGAGCCAAGTCTTCCTGCTGTAGCAACTGGTTCTCATATCGATGCTATTCCATATTCAGGGAAGTATGATGGCGTTGTTGGTGTTTTGGGTGCCATTGAAGCTATCAATGTGTTGAAAAGGTATGAAACATCTTAAATTTAACGAAGGCCAAAACTTCCCAGGTGGTATGATGATATTTTTGTTGTTATCTTTAAGGTCGGGGTTTAAACCGAAGAGGTCTTTGGAGATAATCTTGTTCACATCTGAAGAACCTACCCGATTTGGGATCAGTTGTTTGGGAAGGTACTCTTCAGTTTTATCTTTATTCTGAGCAAAAACAAGTGACTAGTATAGACCACTTATGTGGGGCCAAGATACCTCTGTATAATTAAAAAAAACACAGATTTTGATGTTTTGTTTGGTTTTTTACTTACTTGTAAATGATACAGCCGCTTACTCGCTGGAAGCAAAGAACTTGCAGAAACACTAAAGACAACAGTAGTTGATGGACAGAATGTGTCCTTTATAGAAGCAGCTAGATCAGCTGGGTACGCAGAAGATGAAGACTTGTCGAGTGTGTTCTTGAAGAAAGGAAGCTACTTTGCTTTTATAGAGTTGCATATCGAACAAGGACCTATCCTAGAAGATGAAGGTATACCGTTTTTTAAGTTTGCTTATAAAGTAACCTTATCATTGTAACCAACATTGGATGCTGTTTGACCTCAGGTTTAGATATCGGTGTAGTAACCGCCATTGCTGCTCCAGCAAGTTTAAAGGTGGAATTTGAAGGCAATGGAGGTCATGCCGGTGCAGTGCTTATGCCATATAGGTGACTTATATTTATAAGATATAAACCATCTGCTTAAACCACTCACCATAATCTATAAATATGATTATTTCTTCAGAAACGATGCTGGGCTTGCGGCTGCAGAGTTGGCTCTTGCTGTGGAGAAACATGTGTTAGAATCAGAATCAATAGATACTGTGGGAACTGTTGGTAAGTTTTAGCCTCACTGTTTCCACAAGAAGTTATGGAACTTATTCACAAGATGAATCGTTGCGGTTTTTTAAGGTATTCTGGAGCTACACCCTGGAGCGATCAACAGCATTCCAAGCAAATCTCATCTTGAAATCGGTATGGACTCCATATTTCATTCACATGCTTTGTATAAGCTCTTGAAGAAGCTGAGAGTATACTTCTTTTTTTTTTTCTCTTATGAAGATACAAGGGATATTGATGAAGGGAGAAGAAACACAGTGATCAAGAAAATAGAGGAATCTGCCAACACGATTGCTCGGAAACGAAAAGTGAAGCTAACAGAGTTCAAGATTGTAAATCAAGATCCACCGGCACTCTCAGACAAACTAGTAATCAAGAAAATGGCAGAGGCAAGCACAGAGCTAAACTTATCACACAAGATGATGATAAGCCGAGCTTATCATGATTCTCTTTTCATGGCCAGGTACTTACCAAAATCTCCAAGTTTCATGTTTGGAACAAGAACAACTCCCTCATAACCTTAAACAATTTAAATGGAAACACTTCCTTTATCTAATCATTTCTCTCGTCTACTTTCACTCTTCTTTCTTTAGATTTCTACTGAACTTTGTTGCGTTTTGCTGTTTCCAGGATATCTCCAATGGGTATGATATTCATCCCGTGCTACAAAGGTATACACTTAAGTCAATGAGACCGTGCTCTCAATCGGATCAGCATTGCCATTAATATTGTTTTTGGTTGTGTGATTTTCTTGCAGGATATAGCCATAAACCTGAAGAATATTCATCTCCTGAAGACATGGCTAATGGAGTTAAGGTACTTTCCCTCACACTGGCCAAGCTCTCTTTAGACTGATCATACCCTCAGTCCCATCCAGAAACGCTTTGCATATTCTGTACCCGTTTCTTCTGTCTTTGTGCTTCAAATGTATCTTTGACAATGTAAAGAAAATTCAATAAATGTTGTGGCGATCACTTATCCAAGTCATCTGTCACTGTTGTTATATAATAGTTCTGTTACAGTTTATGATTTGACGTTTTGTTGAAGATGACACAAGTTGTGAATGTTAGATTTTTAGTTAGCTCTAGGATTGTGATAGGGAACTAATTTTTCTGCAGCTAAATAGTATTATGAATGGTTGTCAAAAGAGACTTTTTCTCTTCTTTTCTTTTTTGCTTTCTGACTTTGAAATAGAGAACTGTCTAAAAAGTAGAACGTGATTTGCTTAAATAGAAACACGTCTTTATTTTTCATACCAAACTTCTTTCAGTTTATAGTTCTGGTCTTAAAGATAATGCTGATGGATAGTAAGAGAACAGACATGTATCTTGAATCTTAGGTATACCTAACTTACTCCTGCATTCTGAATATCTGAAATTGGATTTGTCCACTCAAAATTTTGTGCTTCCATTTGTCTAAGAGTAACAACCTAATTTTATAAAAAAAAATTAGGATGCAAATTAAAAAATTAATTTCCCGACACATCATATACTTTTTTGAAATGTCTACGTTTATCACAATTCTCTTCCTATAAATACCGATTCAATGGTTTTGAAAAAGAATAAAAAGGTGAAAGAAACCATCCTTAGGCCTTTCACAGAATATAAAGGGCCCATCCTAGAATAAATAAAATGCATGGCCGTTTAGTTTCTCTAAACTTCTCTCTAATCTTCTTTTTTCTTACTGAGCCAAAAGTTCAGGTGGATGATGCTTGGCTCGAGACCGTTCAATATATCATTGTCATGATATGATGATAATGATAATGATGTCGGACCAGGCTTCATTCCCCTCAACTTAAACGTTTTGCGTCTCAATCTTCAGCGCCAACCGTTAACTTGATAACCTAAATCTCCGGTAAGCCATGAAAGTATACTAAATCATATACACATGGACACTGTATATATACATATGCATATAATTATCATACAATATTACACAACACATGTACAGTTTATATTTACATATATAGCATCATTCTTAATCATCAAAGTAATTAATGGTTTTTCTAAAAAGCTAGTAATTAATGGTTTCTTCGAGTATATCAATTTGTTTAGCAAATCTGGTTGACTGACTGGAGACAAAGTGGGTTATGATTGAATCTCAGAGGCGTTCTTCTTAGTTTATTAGTTAGATATTTACTAGTAATAAATAAATTTATTTTCTCACACACGAAAGAATATGAACAATTTTCTTTTGATAATGATATATATACACGAGTATTGATTTTTTTTTTTTTAACATACGAGTATTGATGATTGTCAATATATTACAGTAATAGTATGTAGGCAGTTGATAGCATGTGAGTATATGGCCGACTGTTAGCTTATTTATGAGCAATGTGAAGCGTATTAAAAATTGCGAAGCGTGATCAGATAAATACAAAATTTGATGATGCAGTACCATATTAAGCCTCTTATAAATAAAAAGATGATGCAGTATCATATATTTCATCAGTTCTTTTTTTTTTTTGCTAAAACATATTTGATCAGCTTGAAGATCAGAAATATATGAACTGGGCAGTAATTTTATTGTTAATTAACTTGAATTATACTTCCTCTGTTTTTGAATAAGTGTCATTTTAGAGTTGTACACACAGATTAAAAAATCATTAAATTTTGTATATTTTCTATACAATCCATACATCTCAACCAATAGAAAAATAAAATGTAGAATAAAGTTAATAAATTTTGCATTAAAATGCTAAAATGATATTTATTTGCAGCGAAAAAAAATTTCTACAACGACATGAAACGGAGAAAGTATATAATTCAGAACTACACTGTTAATTTACTTTTTATCATAGTTCAATTTAAAGTATTAAACAATATCTTGGCGCTGATTGTAGGAAGAAAGAAATGATATCGAAGTTAATGACAGCTTTAACTGATGGAGGGGTATCTCTTTTTCCTTTTTCTATCTTTTTATCAATTTCGTTGAAAAATCTTGTTGGAATCAGTGTGGAAATTTCCTCATATAACTTTTCTTTTTCTTTTTACAATTTAATTTCCAATATATTTCAACTCGTTTCTATATGGTGATAAAGAAACTACCATCATAAGAGTGGACTACTGGGAAAACTTATTCGGTAAGAGCATATTAATCAAAATTTCAAATTTTCAAAGAATTTACAGTTTGACATGATTTCATACTATATATATGTAGCTGCTGCTAGTTAAAATAGTCACGATCACCAGTCCCTTTTGAATGCTTTCGGCAGATTCTTTGGCGGATTAAGTCCAGATTTTTGGTGGACGATCATTAGAGGCTAATCGGATTTTTCTCGAAGGCATTTGGATACCAAAGTCTCAAAAAAAAGTCATGATTTCGATTAAATTTGTCACCATCAAATGAGACATAACTATTGAAAGTGTTCATTTCGCGAGTGCCTATGAAAAATATTAAATAAAACATACAACTAATATGAATTTAAAAGCACATACAAACCGAACACAACATAGCACATATTTGATTTTTTAATTATGGAAAAATATAGTAGTTGTACTATTAACTAAATTTCAATATTATTTCCACTATTAAAATTAAATAGATTTTTTGATAAAAATGGTAAAAATAAAATAAAACATAGTAGTCGTACTATTTAAATAAAAATTTCCTATTGTTTCATATATTATTGTGCAATTTTATTAATATAAAAGGTCTTTTTATTTATTTTGAAGGGCCTTTGAGTGGCAAGTAAAACACACGCGCCTAGAAACTTTTCTCTCTACACTTAGTTTTCGCTTCTTCTCGGGTGGAGGAGTTATGGCTTCTGGCGGCTCCGACGGTGGTCTTAGCCGCTCTCCAACTCACGGAAATCGCTTAACAAGATGGTGTAAGTACAGATCCAGTGTTTTTTTGGTTGTTCTCTTTGGTCTCTAAGCGGACGGGTTTCTGGTGCGAATCCCCCATGAGAGACCAGTGGCTCTGGTGTCTCGTAGTTAGTATGGTAGGCGGTTCCTGTTTTGAGGACGGCGGGGAAATCTACCGGAAATCTCTTGTCAGGCATCAGGGCAGCGGTTCTTCGTATTCTGATAGGAGAAAGTAGATATGGGGTCGGCGGCTCCTACTCTCGGGATGGCGGTTCCCCTTTGTAAGGTTTTCTTTCGATCTGGTCTTATCTCCACCGCTTTCGAATCAGAGAGAACTGTAGTGTCTCAGACTTTGAAGCGACATCACCAGTGTAGATTTCGGCGGCTAGGGTTAGGAGTCGTTCCATGAGAATGGCGTGTTGGGACAGCAGGACGCCTCTGTAGGCGACGGCGTTGACGGAGACTGACGACAGATCTATGGCTGGATTTGGACACTCCGGTCAAGAGACGTCCCGACTTCCTGATTTGCTTTCATCGATCTGTGTTCAACAGAATTGTTGGAAGCTTTGCTTTTCTTTTCTTCTTCCTCCAACCTTATACTCTCTCTATTTGCTTGATTTGATACTTGATGTTAGTCAATTTCACATGTAACCTAGTTCTACTGTTTAACCATTGTTCACATGTAACCTAGTTTTCCCTTTAGGATTGATGATTAATGAAATTATAATTATTTAAAAAATATTAATATAATAAATTTTATATTAATAAAATTAGAATAGTCAAAATTAAAATTTTAAAATAAGTGGATATAATTTTAACTCATTTGAAATAAAGAGTATTGTTAAAAACAAATAAAATAATAATAAAATGAATGTACTAATAATTGCAGAAAAAATAAAAGAACTATTAAAAGAAATCACAAAAAAAAAATTAAAGATGATCTTATACATGACTATATCATCACCCTCATTTTCCCCTTATGAATTGACCGCATAAGAAGCAAAGTAAACTATTAAAAAGTAAACTATCATTTTCTCCGTTTCAGTTTAACTGTCGTTGTAGAGTATAATTTTTTTTTCAAAATAAATTTCTTTTTGAATTTCAATGCAAATTTATTGATAATATTCCTCGGTCAACTTTCTATTGTTTGAAATATGATTAGATGTATTAATAAGAGTGTTCTATTTTGGAAATATACAAAAATAAATATATTTTAAATCTGTCTGCATAAATGTAAAATAACAATTAAAATAAAACTGATGAAAAATTATTTTTCTTCTTTTACTTTCTTTAAAGAGAAAAAGAAATATGCAATGTGTTTATACTTTATATATCATACATTCAGACCCAATCCTAAAGTTTGGACTAGAAGTTAAAGAACCAATTTGAGCCTACTAGTAAATATTTCAACAAGTTACTAAAATGTATGAAAATAAGTTGGAACTAAATTTTAGCAAAACAAAAAAAAGTAAGTTAGAACTCATGAATTCTAGTTTACAAAAAAAAATCATGAATTCTTAAATAGATAAATCGACCTATGCTAGTAAAAGGTAAAAACAAACCAATCTATTGAATTGTTTAAGAAAAACTTGCCCAATAAAATGGTATTTTTCTGAGGGCTGGAAACATGAATTTCTATGGCTTCTATCCAGGGCTGGGCCTGCATATTTTGGATGAATAGTTCATACTTCATTCTTTATACTTCAGATGAAAGCTTATGTCTAATTTTTTCTATTTGTTTTTGTTCGTGGAGAAGGGGAATTATATGCACATATTGAAAGTATGCTTGTGGTCTTGTGGGTATATGTAATTAAGAAAATTAATCTTCAAAAGTCACATAACGGAAGTATGCTTAACTGTGGACATAATTTGAGAGACAATATTTGCAAAAAAAAATGTTTGTTATGAATCCAAATGAAGATTTTTTAGCCACATGACACTTTTTCACTTTGGTATTACACGATTAAGTACTTTGACAAGTTATTCTTGAAGGCTGGAAGTCTCCAGAGTTACCTCCTGATGCCAATATAATAGAACATATCTCTAGTTGTCGTAAAGCTTTAAGTCAGGGGAAGAGACAAAATAATGTAAATAAATTAAGAAAAGGCTGTAGAGGAGCTAAAGGTAAAGGGTCTTTACTCAAATGACAATGCGACGACCGAAGAAATAGCGGAGGCTCTAAAAGAACTATCTGTTTCCCTTAAAGAAGAAGATATATTCTGGAACCAAAAAATCCAGGTATTATGGTTAAAGGAAAGGGACAGAATTACAAAGTTTTTTCACACCTTGACTAAGAAAAGAAGATCAAGGAATATGATTACGCAATTCTTTAATGAAACCGGTAATATGGTTGAGAATGAGGAAGGATTGGGAGCCATCGCTACTAATTACTTTTGACAAATCTTTGTGTCGTCAATCCCGAGGATATGCTGATGTATTGTCTAAGGTTTCGACGATAATCACTAAAACCATTAACAATGATCTTATAACCCCGATTTCTAATCCAACAAAGAGAGGAATTCATTGAGTAAAATGGGAAAAGCTTTGCTTACCAAGAGAAAAAGGAGGAATTGGTTTTCATATAATTCATGAGTTCAACATGGCCCTACTAGCAAAACAGCTTTGGCGACTGGTATAATTCCCTGATTCGCTAGTGGCTAGAGTTTTGAGGGAAGATACTACAGATGGAGGTCGCCTTTGCGAGTTTGCTCGGGAGACAATATATCCTATGTGTGGACTTGCATTACAGCGGCACGAAAGCTATTATTATTAGAAATCAGACAAAAAAAATCCATTCTGGATATGAGGTTAATGTGTGGGAGAACCTTTGGATACTACAGATGGAGGTCGCCTTTGCGAGTTTGCTCGGGAGACAATATATCCTATGTGTGGACTTGCATTACAGCGGCACGAAAGCTATTATTATTAGAAATCAGACAAAAAAATCCATTCTGGATATGAGGTTAATGTGTGGGAGAACCTTCGGATTCCAACCATACCATCAAGACCGGTTCAGCCTATTGCGTGGATAATGCATCCGACAATGAGAGTCAGTGATCTTATTAACGGAGAATCAAAGGAATGAGATGTTGGACTACTTGAGAACTATGTTGCCCCTGATGACATTCCCCTCATCCGGAGTTTGGCCATAAGCTTGATTCATCTTCGTGACACATTTTGCTGGAATTACACAAAAAAATAGACAATACACGGTAAAATCTGGATATTGGGTAGTAAGGAACTTGTTGGAGATTGAAGAAGAAACTGAGGTCCTGGAGCCCAACATAACTAAGCTTCAAGCACTGCTTGGAAAATTAGAGTTCCTTAGAAGATATCTCATCTTATTTGGTAATTGATAACAAGACATGTGGATGTAACTCGAAATCTCAACCGTAGAAATATGAGATGTGATAATTACTGTCCGAGATGCGGTGAGCCCGAAGAATAATTTTTTCATGCTATATTTGAATGTCTTCCAGCTTTACAATTTTGGTCTCTATCTGCGACGCCATCTAGTCCTAAAATTTTTACACTATCAAGTGTTTATGCCAATATGGACTACCTGTTCCAGAAGAAGAATAGCATTGTTGAACCAGATCTTGACAAAGAACCTTATCCCTAGATAACCTGGTACATTTGGAAAACTCGGAATGATAAAATTTAAGAGGCATTGATAGAGATCTTTTGGAGCTAGTATGATATGCAGAAAGTGAATGTCAAACATGGTTTAATGCGATTGAGATGGCCTGCCCGATTTCACAGGAGCATAGATTCGAGGGAACTCATAAACTTGGAAAATATTTGTATGGTGGATGGTTCATGGACCTCCACATCTCAATTTAGTGGTTGTGGTTGAGTTTGGATTGATAGCTTTGGAAAGCATCAACTCATGGGGATGCCGAGAATCGACTTTACACTCTGAAATGAAAGCTCTGCGATGGGCAATAGAGAGTATGCTTCGATATTTTTTATGTCAGAGCTTTAGATTAGACTGTAAGGATCTAATCTCTATGATAAAGGAGCCTCATGCATAGCCAAACTTCGCAATGGAATTGGAGGCGATTAAAACACTGTTGATTTGCTTTCCAGAATTCAAGATATCTTATATCCCGAGAACTCAAAATGAAATAACGAACTTTTTAGTTAAGACTATTAGATCTTCTATCGAAAATTGTGCTACATTGGTTATTCTGTTCCGGATTGATTACCTAGATCACTTCAAAATTAAGTAATAGAATAACTGTTTTTCGAAAAGAGAAAAAATCAAACAAAAAGTTCAGTCAAAAAAGGATTAGCCAAACTAGCCCAAAATTAGGAATCTGATATACAATATTTTAGATAGATATATAGTCGAAAATGAGATAAAGAAACATAAAATATCATTATCAAAAACACATACAATTCCAAAAAGACAGAATTGAATTCTAAAAAAATAAATAGATCGACATGTCCATACATATCTGTTTCTAAAAAAGGAATGGATATAAACTACGTACGTAGACACAATAGATGCATTATACAAATATATGAGCGGTACAATGACAAGAAAGAAAATACTAAACATGTGGCCTTTATACCTCTAGGGCCGTATAGATTAATATATGCATGTATACGTCAATGTTATACTATCAAAACTGGAGCTTTTAAGGGAATTTACATATATATCGTTTTACTTTTTTTTTTGCTTCTTCTTCTTATAGCTGAGTAAAACTCAAAGCCGCCGTACAGTTTACAAAAGCAGAATTTACAAAAGCAGATAAGAAATTGACAGCGGAAGAGGACATCATCACTCATCATCTTCCTTTTTTCGCTTATCGAACAATTTATATATATATATATATACAAATATATATATTTCTCATATTTTTCTGATTTTGGCCTATAAAACGACATAAATAATATTCTTGTTATTACATTTTTTCAATTATAAATATTATTTAGCAGTTGACGAAAAAAAATTGTAAATATTATTTATGTCGTTTTATAGGAACCGAAATCAGAAAAATCAGACTACTTTTTCATTTAAGTTTGGAAGGAAGGAGTAAAACGTATGGAGAAGAAAGCGGACACGTGGCGACCTGGGGGCCTTGTAACGACATGAAAAAAAGCATAAGAAGCAAGTTTCAAATCACATCGTTAGGCCCATAGCCGCTTGGCGCTGTCGTCTTCGTCTTCGTCTTCGTCCTCTTTCACTTCCTCTCATTTGTTACTCCTTTTTATTAGTGGAGAATTCGCTGGAAGTTGAATATTATCGATTCCTCGATGGAGGTAACTTGAGCTAGATTCAGCTTCTATTTTAATGGTGTTTTCTAACTAATGATCAGTATAATTCTCTGACGTTTTTATTCCTTTTGATAATTGTTCCCTGGGTTTTGAAAAAAAAAAGTCTCTTTTCTCTGGATTTCTAGGTCTAGGGTTTCACTAATTGATATATTGCTTGAGCTATAGGTAAGTTTATTCCTTCCTAGATCTACGTATTGCAAATTAGCTTCTATTGGTTGTGAATGTTATGATTCCAAGAAAACAATCTAGGTTTCTCTGGTTTTGTTAGTTTCTTGTTTTGTAAGCTAAGTGAGGTTTGGGTATTTGATTCTTGAGGTCAATTATTGTGGTTCGTTTATATTATGTCTCAGGAGATATGGGTGATGATCACAGTAAAGAGATAAGACGTTCGTCTTCGATTCCAAGTGAAAATGCTGAAGCTAGGATGAAGTTTGCGTCGGTGGATGCTTTATCAGAGTTAGTGTGGTCTCCTCGCAACGGCCTTAGCCTTAGATGTGCTGATTTTAGTCTCACGGGTAAAGCGAAACTACTCTCTCCTAGTGTCTTTGATGATATAGCACAAACCGACAACAACATGGAGTCTCATTCCAAAAGCAATCATAGTATCCAACACCAAGAAGAAGGAGAAGCCGGTTACCGTATAAACAAAGCGTGTAGCGGAAGGAGTAATGAAAAGAACAGAGCATTGTCAGGTTGCTCAATGATCATTTTTGCGTGTTTGTGGAACTGTCTTTTAATAGCTTCGAGTAATGAGAGTTCTTGTGTGTTTTTTTTTTGCAGGGGTTGGTGGTTCAGGTGAGGATACCAAACCTGAAAGAGAAGAGATGGATAAGGATAAGGTTGAAACCAATGATGATTTTGAAGAAGCAGAGACAAGAGTAGGAACTTCCAAAAGATCTTTAGGTGAAAATTACTAAATAAAGTTTAATGCTATTTTTTAATTTTATTTTATTGTCACTTATGGATATATCAACATCGAGTAGATAGTCCAAGAGGTATTAGAGGAGAAACCGAAGCTTTGTTGGCAAATGAACAGTTGAGGTTGGATAGAGCTGGATCTCAAGAGGAACCTAGAGATGTTGATGCTGACCCTGTAGAAGCAACGGATGAGAACGACCTCCCAAGTCCTGATAGTAAGGCGCTGGTGGCATGTGAGAGCAAAGGGGAATGCTTGCCGCAAGATGAGACAGATGCTGAAAAGGCCGGACCCAGTGGGTGTCTTACCAAAGCAAAAGGGAAAGAAAAAGTTTTATCTGATGGAAACTCTGATGAGGATGAGAGTTTTGGGAGTGTAGAAAGTTGCAACAGTGCTGGTTTGCTCTCAAAGAAAAGACCAGGATTTGAGCAGCAGCTCATTCTTGGAACCAAACGGCTCAAAACTCTTGGCCAAGAATGTTTGGAATCAACAACATCGAAGCTCAATAATCAAGATAGTTCCTTTGTGAATTGGATATCAAACATGACTAAAGGAATCTGGAAAGGTAATGAAGCAGACAATTCTCCTCCTTTTGTGGCTCTTACCACCACATCAGATGCTAATGGTCAACAAGTAATGAGCGGATGCAGAAACACCGGTTTCCAGTCTTTTTTCCAGTCTATATATTGTCAGAAGAAAAGTGATCAAGGCGACGCTGTCCTGATGATTTCCTCAGACAATGCTTCTTTACAGGAACCTCCTGAACAATGTCTCAATACTAAAGGAAATCACGTGTCTTCATCTGGCACAGTTAGATTAAACCAGACGAGAGAAATGTTTCACGACGATAAAGAGCCAAACATCTCTTTGTTACCACCTCTTAGTAAGTCTAAGCCGCCGAGTGGTGAAGGAGATGAGAAGATTGTTCAATCTTTAACCAACAAGAACTCTGGTCTCGAAAGTTTGTGGATAAGCCGGTTCTCTTCTAAAACTTCTTTCCCTCAGAAACAAGATCTCATCACTAAGGAAGTGGCCAATGTTTCATCCTCAGATGCGGTTAAACCCCTGATTCTTCCCATAATATCTTCACTGAGAGTAGAGTCTTCGGAAGCAATGGCTTCTTTGTTGGCAAGAAGATTAGAGGCAATCAAACACATGCTGCTGCCTACAGGATCTTTAGCTGAGTACACAGAGGAAAGAGATAGGAATCTAATCTGTTTCTACTGCGGTAAAAAGAGTCACCGTTTACAGGAATGTTTGGAAGTAACTGACACTGAGCTCAGAGATCTCGTCCGGAACATAAGTGCTCGGAACGGAAGAGAAGAAGCTTCAACTCTATGCATTAGATGTTTTCAGCTAAGTCACTGGGCTGCAACATGCCCAGATGCTCCTCCACCGTACAGTTTAGGACCTGAAGATAGATCTGTGAAGCACTCTTTGGCTTCTACCTCTGGGCCGAAACTGCCTTTCAGCGGTTTCACAGACGTACCAGAGGCGGTCTTTGAAGCTGTTCAAGTGCTTCGGTTGACCCGCACGGACGTTCTCAAGTACGATTCAGTTCAATACGACTGTTTCACCTGTCACATCGTGATAATTATACTTTTGAATTTTCATTTCAGATGGATAAACAGCAAGAAGCCTGTATCGGGTCTTGAAGGGTTCTTCTTGAGATTAAGGCTGGGGAAATGGGCAGAAGGGCTTGGAGGAACCGGGTATCACGTAGCCCGCATTGAAGGCATGCTTGCAAAATCACTCTACTCTAAGTCGCGTTTTACTCGAATCTTTGTGACTCATTTTTTTTTGTTTTAACTACATATCTAGATGCCACAGATGGACAAAGCTCAAAGCAACATCCAGTGAAAAGCTCAGTCTCGGTCAAAGTTGGAGGGATGGTTTGCTTTGTTGAGTCTCAGTTTATCTCAAACCACGACTTTCTTGAGGTAAATCATTCCCATATTTGTTAGTTATAAGAATGTTAATTTTTTTTTTTTTTTTTAGTCATACTATGGTGTGAAGAGTTTAATTTTGTTGTTTCTGTATGATTTAAAGAGTTTTCATTTTCTGGATATTTGGTATTGCTTATCTGATGAGCAGGAGGAGTTGCTGGCATGGTGGAAGAGCGCTGGAAAAAGTGCCGGGAAACGTGGAGGTGACGATATCCCGATGGCAGAGGGACTTAGTCGGAAAATTCAGCAGAGAAAGATGTTAGGCATTTAGGATATTTGTTAAACAGATAATACAGTGCTTGTTTCGAGGAAACCTGCGTATTTATTTATTTAAATATAGGTTTTGTATCTTTTTGTAATCTATACGTTTATCTTTTGGGTTGGTGGAGGAATGTGAGAGTAAACCTTTTGGCCGACTGCGACCAAGACGCTTTGAAGTATCCGAAAAATCTGGAACCTGGGTAATATGAAAATTTTTGAGATACAAGTTTCTTCTTCAACAAATACATCTGTTAAAATCACTTGAACATTTGTTTAATTAGATTTTACGTGACTATATAAATCTTGTATATCAGGACTGATCATTTCTTCACTATCCAATGTATTTTAAAATAGTGACAATTTTTTTTTTAACAAGAAACTTTATTCTAATTCGTGTTTTTATTGTTCGCGTATTAGAGTATCCCCATTAGTTTAGATCTACACATGGATATCTAAACTAGAAATTATTAATATTTAATAAACTATAGTTATTCAATTAAAATTTAGTTTGTTAAAACATTAGAACCAGTTGCACATCAACACATGTAGATCTAGATATCTCAAAGCATGAGTGCAGAGATATTATCTACTTTCTCTCACGTATTTTTCTAATTTTCTTTTTTTTTCTAAATTGTCGAGATATTCATTAGATCCTACCAATTAAAATGCTTTTACAATATCTCAAAAATGGCTAACCTAAACTTATTTAGGTCTTTTGTGCACATATTTATTTTTTCTATGTTTCGAATATACTCTTTTTATTTTTTTGGTGTCACGTCACCATTTTAAGATGGCAATCTTCTTGTTGCACCACAAAGTAGTTTTTATAGCAGTTTAAATTATCTTGAGCTTACAATTTCTTTTTGTCTGTACATATCATTTTATTTTTGAGATAATTAGTCTCTATACTCCAATATGAGACCCCTTTAAACTCAACAAATCCTTTCTGATTTTAACCCTCCACCTATGTTTGCAATCCTCCTATAGCTGTGTCAGTTCGTGTCAGTTTGTGTGTCAGCTTATGTTATCACTTTATCTCATAGACATAAATCTATATCTCTTAACAAAATATCACTCATCGAATAGAAGAAAAAAATCAAAAGAGAAAAAAAGAGAGAAAATAATCAAATATTTGTAAAATCTAAATATGAAGAAGAAGAAGAATCAAAGATAAAGATGAACTCAACCAACTTCTGTCATTTGAAGCCACAGCTGCCGAAACGAAATCATTCTCGTTTTCTTTTCCACTTATTCACAAATAATTTTATTTGTTTAGCATTTATCTCTTAGAGTTATTTTTTATTTGTAATATTTTATTTTATAAGTTTGATTTGATTTTTCACTTTGTTGCTTCTAAGATTATTGGTTTAAGATTTGTTATCTGGTACATTTGTTTTATAAATTGTTGTTATCTGATAAATTATTTGATATTTGGTACATATTTTGTTAGCTGATACAAAAATTTCTCATTAATTGATATACAGTTTGTATGTCTGACAAATAATTTGTCACAAATGGTATCACAACTTGTAAATTATTTGATATTTGGTTTGGTGGCAGACAAAATAGGTTAATACATGGTGTGTGAGTTAATACGTTATTTGATAAATTGTTTGTTATCTGATAAATGATTTGTTGTTTGGTGTATATATATGATAAAAGATTGTTTAATAAATGGTTTATTATCTATAGAATATTTGTTACAAATCTTTGGCTCAGATACACCCAAACCAAACCGTAATTAAGACCATGCACCTTTCATTAAGAAAACTAAAATCATTCTCGATTTACCCATATTGTAATAAAATTGAGTTATTAATCTTTTAGATAACTTTTCTTTTAACCTCTTACATTTACTCATAGCACCTATGAATTGTAATAGACTCTAATAAATGTTATGAGGCTGTGCAGTGAATTTTATGTTTTTTCTGCAAATAATTTTGTAACTTCTAACTTTTCCAATATCTTATCATTCCAGATCCGCTTTAAGTTCTTATTTGATAACGAGGCCGAGATTTTTGATCATATATCCGGTGATCAGTAGGGGACGAGATAGAAGATGACCGCTTGAGAGTATGACTGGATTTGTCTTCAAGACATTGTTTTTTAAAAACAAATTAGCCTTTATGTTAACTCAATCAATACTTTGGAGTTCTTCACTATGTTATTAGATACATGGTTGGTAGATGAAACATGACATGTTAGTTGTTACATTTTCTTTGGTACTTGATTTACTAGCTGATACATTAGTTGTTAGTGGATGCATATTTTCGTAGTAGATACATTATTTATTTATCATGTCTGTTATTGATTATTTTAACAATCTACACATAATTATGATCACTTAACAAAACATGTTGTATGATTTCTTAGATGATATTAGGGTCGAGACATGGTTTATGAGTTAATACAATGTATGATAAATGAGTTGCTATCTGATAAATAATTTGTTATCGGGTACATGTTTTTGTTAACCGGTTAATGGTCCGATACATTATTTGTGAGTCAGTATCTTGTTTGATAAATAGTTTGTTACATGATAATTTGTTATCCGAAACATGTTTTGTTAGGCGATAAATAGTTGATCATTTCATGGTTCGCGATTTATCACATGATACATGGTTTGATAGTTCTTATAGCCGACACTGATACAATATTATAAAGTTTACTGACTATGATGATGAATGAGAATTTACGTCTAATATTTTTTTTTAAAAAAACATATGTAATATTTAATAATCATTCTTTGATCCAAAAACTGTTAAAAATGTTAGTGTTAACTGATAAATGTGATTTCATCAGCTTCAAACAATGTACCGACTAACAAACATTTATCAGCTAACAATAGTCATAATCTCTTTGTTATATATGACCAATAAATGTATCAATATTTATTATTCTTTTTACATAATAAAATTTATATTAACCAGTTATAGTTATGTGTAGAGGGCCAAAAAAACACTGCCACAGATAATAGTGAATACCCATTTTTTGGTATTAAACAATGTATCATGTAACAAACCACCTAACAACTAACAAATTATGTATCGAACAATCTATTCGCTTACAAATCATGTTCCAATTAATAATTCATCTACCAGCTCCTGAAAACTATTCTGCAACATCTTGAAATCGTTTATCAATTAGCCACAACGTACTTATAACAACTAAAAATATAGGTATTCAGAACTACCATACAAAATTGGAGATCCGCTAAACTAAATAATATCTGGTAACTAATAAAATATTGATTAACAAAGATGTTATTTTGATTTGAAAATAAAACTTTATGAACTCCTAGTCACATCCTTTTGAGCTGTGGTTGATGAGAAAACAACACAACCACTATTGTAACTGGAAACTTAAGTTGGATTGTGATTCCAAAATGAAAACAAAAACCTCAATTCATATATTGATCGAGAATTTATATTATGAAGACAAGGAGCTTGGCAGATGATTGAATCAGAAACGTAAATTAGTACAAGTTGATTAATCTAAAAAAATAATAGATGCAACGACATTTCTGTTGAAGATTTGATTTCGCAGCAAATTAAATTTTAAAGAAAAGATTGTTATGATTTGTTTTTTAAGGAGAATTGTTTGGATTTTAGATTAGAATTTTCAGAGATGAGAGGAGAAGAAAAAGAGAACTTGAATTTAGAAAGATAATTTTTTAAGAAGATAAAAGAAAAAAAAATCGATAAAGAGAAAATAGATGAGTGGTTGAGAATGAAACCTTAAAATTAACTAAAAAAAGATGTGGAAGAGAAGATTCTAGTTGACACCTCTACAATCCTGACACACATATCTTCCAACTGCTGTGTCAGAAGCTGTCATCAGAAGACAAGGATATTCTCGTCCGATGTTGAACATAATTGTGTATTTTTTGCTTTGGTTGTCACTCAGAGTGTAAGTCTCTAATTTGAGCTTTAATTAGGTATATTCTCATAATTCACCCTTTATTTTTTAACCTGCAAAACACAGTAAATTAACTCCACATCATATTATGTATTAGATATTATTTTCTATTCTTTTGGTAACTAATTATTTTTTAATTCCTAATATGAAATTTTGTTTGCATTCACAATTATCCTTCTCTCAGACCAAATACCACACAATCATTTTGAATTTACAATTTCCTTTTTTGTATTCACATCATCTCATTTTTAACCTGCAAGATACAGTAAATTACACTACAAGAAAATACGCTGATTCTGAGGGAAATACCGAGGAAAAATGAGTTCCTCGGAAAATTTCTGACAAAATATCGAGGAAATACCGAGGAAACCAAGAAATGGGGTTTTCTCGAAATTTCCTCACTATTTTTTGAGGAAATTTCGAGGAAGACCAACTTCCTCGGTATTTTCGAGGGAATACCGAGGAAACCATGGTCGTCGAAAAAAATCGACGAATATTTCTAATATTTCGACGACATCTTGTAGCCGTTAGAGAGCCGTTGGGAGAGCCGTTGGGGGATTTAAACTATTTCGAGGAAATTTCGAGGAAATGTCTGTTTCCCTCGAAATTTCCTCGAAATTTCCTCAGTATGCCGGGAGGATTTCATCTATAAATACAGTCACCTCTCTTCCTCTTCATTCACTCCATTTCTTTTCTTCTTCTCTCCTAGTCTCACGAATTTGATTCCAAAAAAACATGTCTTCTTCAAATTATTTTCGTTCTTGGATGGATCGACCTCATTTGGATCCGGACACGAGATTGCTTACGGAAGAATACAATCAAGGTATAATCGAGTTCATGAGGGTAGCTCGCAAACAACCGGAAGCAGAAACAGGTAAGTTAAGATGTCCTTGCTCTAATTGTAAAAATAGAAAAGTTATTAAAGAGTGGGATGTTTGGACTCATCTATTATTGAGTGGGTTTACACGAAGTTACAAAATTTGGTATCATCATGGGGAAACTGATTATGAACTTGGTAGTACTAGCGAACCTCAGCCGGCGGTTAGATTAGAAGAACCAATTAGGGCGGATGTAGATTATGGTGTAGGTACTGAGCAGATGATAAATGATCATTTTAGAGGGGAAGATTTACCCAATGCAGAAGCTAGGAGATTTTATGAAATGTTGGATGCTGGAAAGCAACCATTGTACGAAGGTTGCAGAGATGGTCATTCAGCTTTATCATCTGCTATGAGACTGATGGGCATTAAAACAGATTATAACTTGGCTGAAGACTGTGTGGATGCGATAGCTAATTCTGTTAAAGGTATTCTACCTGAGGATAATGTAGCTCCAGGTTCATACTACGAGGTTCAAAAACTCGTAGCTGGGATTGGTTTATCTTATCAGGTAATAGATGTATGCAGCGATAACTGCATGATTTATTGGAGGGCGGATGATCAGCGGACTACATGCAAATTTTGTGGGAAGCCTCGTTATAAAGATACGAGTGGAAGAGTTCCAGTGCCATATAAAAAGATGTGGTATTTGCCTTTGACGGAAAGGTTGCAGAGGTTGTATCTTTCAGAACGCACAGCGCAACGAATGAGATGGCATGCGGAGCACTCAACAGATGGTGAGATTAGACATCCTTCAGATGCAAAAGCGTGGAAACATTTCCAATCAAAGTATCCCGACTTTGCGTATGAGAGAAGAAATGTCTACCTTGGATTATGTACTGATGGTTTAAGCCCGTATGGGAAGAGTGGAAGACAATATTCTCTATGGCCAGTCATTGTTACACCATACAACTTACCCCCAAACTTGTGCTTGCGACGAGAGTTTTTGTTTCTTTCCATTCTCGTTCCCGGACCAGAGCATCCTAAGAGATCACTTGATGTGTTTCTTCAGCCACTAATATATGAGTTGCAACAACTATGGGCTCAAGGTGCTGAAGCATACGATATTTCGTGTAAAGAAAACTTTCAAATGCGGGCAGTACTAATGTGGACAATAAGTGATTTTCCAGCATATGGTATGTTATCTGGATGGACAACGCATGGAAGGCTATCATGTCCATATTGTCAAGATAACACTGATGCTTTCCAACTAAAACACGGAAGGAAAACGTGTTGGTTTGACTGTCACAGGAGATTCCTACCACCTGATCATCCATATCGTAGGAGTAGGAATTTGTTTACGAAGAACAAGAAGGTGTTTGACAGTCCACCTGCGGAAATTAGTGGGAAAGGTTTAAAGACACAACTAAGAGATTTTGGTGCAGAAAGGACGCCAGACATCGGTGGACATGCGCGTTTTCCGGTAGATGCTGTTGGAAACCTACATAACTGGCACAAAAAAGTATATTCTGGGATCTTCCATACTGGGAGGATCATTTGCTAAGGCATAATTTAGATGTCATGCATATTGAGAAGAATTTTTTTGACAATCTCATGAACACGATCCTTAACGTTCAAGGTAAAACAAAGGATAACTTGAAGTCAAGACTGGATTTAGTCGATATATGTGCTCGTTCAGAACTTCATGTTGATGAGAATGGTAGGGCTCCTTTTCCCATATACCGACTTGATGCAGAAGGAAAAGATGCGTTCTTTGATTGGATTTCAAACGATGTGGAGTTTCCAGACGGTTACGCATCTAATTTGCGTAACTGTATCGACAGAAAGGAAGGAAAGTTTATTGGCTTAAAAAGTCACTATTGTCATGTGTTGATGCAGCGCTTACTTCCGTTTGCTTTCAAGGAACTATTACCACGAAATGTTTATGAAGCAATTGCAGGGATAAGTGCTTTCTTCCGCGATTTATGCGCCAGATCAGTGACTCTTGAAGGTATTGAAAATCTGAAGACTAACATAGCCGTGATTCAGTGCAACCTTGAGAAGATATTTCCTCCCTCATTTTTTTATGTTATGGAGCATCTTGTCATTCACTTGGCAAGAGAATTGGAACTTGGTGGTCCTGTGCAGTATAGATGGATGTATCTGTATGAGCGGTATATGTTCCATTTGAAGAAAATGGTGAAAAATCTAAGTAGGGTGGAAGGTTCTATAGTCGCACAGATGATCAATGAAGAAATTTCAAACTTTGCTGAGTACTACTTTCAGGCAGAAGTTCAGACCAAAAACAGAAGACCTGTTCGGCATGATGATAGAGGCGAACGGGCAACATACCATGTTACGGTTCCTGACATTTTCACAGATGTTGGACGACTTAGCGGAAAATCAAAGGACCGTCAACTTACTGAGCAGGAGCGCAGTCATTTGCAAACATATTTGCTCACCAACTGCGAAGATGTTCTTCAATATGAGAGGTAAGTTTATTATCTTACAAAATTTTATTTTAACAAATTAACATTTATATCTTAATTAATTACATTTTTGTCATCACAGTATTTTCATGGCAGAAAAGCGGTTCGAATATAGATACGCTACAGAGGCAGAACTAGAAGAAATGAAGCAAAGAGAATTTGCTGGATGGATGTTTACTTATGTGAGTGCCTTAAACAAATTAAAAAATCATTTATCACATATTTATACTCATATATATGTGCTATTAATAGGTGTCTGCTGGTTTGGCCAGAGGTGAAACATTTGATGATTGGATACGCGAGATGGTGGTTGGACCAAACTATGTTGTGAAGTCATATCCGAGATTTTGTACCCGAAGATATGCATTCACAACTGAAAAGACGAAACGTTCGCGTACGACCTATGATGCTGGCGTTTGTTCTGCATCGGGAGATGATGTATACTACGGACACATACATGAGATTTTGGAAATCAAGTATTTGGGCATGCTTGGATTGCGCTGTACTGTTTTCTATTGTGATTGGCACGACATCACTCCAGATCGAGGTGTGAGAACAGATGCATTTGGTGTTACATCAGTTAATTCGAGACGAAAGCTGCAATATTATGATCCTTTCATTCTTGCTTCTCAGGCCGATCATGTAAGTAAATGTTAATTATTCAGAATGATTGGTCATCATGTGTAATAATTTAAACTTGTACTAAAAATTTTAAAATGTTACAGGTTTGTTATATCAAGTACCCCCGGATAAGGAACAGAGATGATCCATGGGTTACTGTTACCAGACTCAACCCGAGAGGCCGAGTTCAGGGGAGTTCTGAGCTGGAAGACCCACTACAACCAATCACATCCAGTAACTTAAGTGCAGCAGAAGATGTAGCAGGAGTTGGCCTTGTAGTAGATTTCACCGACTTCGCAGAGGAAGCCGTCGTTCACGCACAGGATGAACCAGTTATTGGAGAGTTTCACCAAGATCCAGATTCAGATTCATCTGCTGATGATGACTCGGAATCAGAGTAGATTTTTTTTTTTTTAAATGAATTTCGAGGAAATTTCGAGGGAAATTAGGGTTTCCTTGAAATTTTCTTCGGAATGACCCTTAACGGTTTAGGGGTTTGATTCAAAACACCTTGTTCCTCGAAATTCTCTCGAAATATTTCGAGGAAATTTCGACGACCAAGATAATTTTAGGGGTTTGATTTAAAACACCTTGTTTCTTCGAAAATCCCTCGAAATATTTCGAGGAAGTTTCGAGGGAACAAAATTTTTTTTGTGCTTCCTCGAAATTCCCTCGAAATATTTCGAGGAAATTTCGAGGACCTCGAAAATTTTTGGTAGTTCCTCGAAATTCCCTCACAATATTTCGAGGGAATTTCGAGGAACAGGGGGTTTTAAACCGAAAACAACGTTTTGCGGATTGAATAACACATATATAACCTTCATTAAGTGTCTTAGCCAGATTATAAAGTCAAACTTTAGGGTTTTAACCCGAAAACAATGTTTTACGGATTGAGACGAAAACCACACAACATAAGATAAACACTTATATATTTTAATAAACGTTAAGGAAATACTTACAATAATTTTTGTAATTGTGTTATTTCATTGTTTATGATCATCTATACAAAGAAACCTCATTATTATGAATTACACTTGTATAAGAAATGACATAGGGGAAAAAATCGATGTTTTCAAAACCCCAAACCCTCTTTCCTCGAAATTTCCTCACAATATTGTGAGGAAATTTCGAGGAAAGTTTTCCTCAGACTGTTTTTCATTAACCAGACAACCCTAGCCGCCAATAAGAGAATTTCGAGGAAATTTCGACGACCACATTAAAAATTGTGAGGAAATTTCGACGGACCCTATCCGTCGGACCCCTCATAAATTAGGTTTTCATTCTTTTCTTCCCCATTTCTCTCCAATCGATCTTCCTCTCTTTCTTCCTCTCCGCCGCTCCTCTCCTTCTCCTCTCCTCTCTCTTCCTTGCGGCTCCTCTCCTTCTCCTCTCCTCTCTTCTCTCTTCCTCCACGGATCTCCTCTCCTCTCCTCTCTTCCTCTCGGCCTCCTTCCTCTCCTCTCTTCCTCTCCTCTCTTCCCATGTAAGTTCATCTCTTCTCTTCCTCTCTTCATAGATCTCGAAATTTAGGTTGTTAGATAGAAAATTCTAGGATTGAATGGATAGTTTAGGATTTGCATGTTTGAATTGTTGTTTGGATTGTTGGTATATTTTTTTTTTTTGATTTATTTTGTGTTTTTGATTTTTTAAAACGTTTTTTTTATTTTTTAAAACGTTTTTTGATTTTTTAAAACGTTTTTTTGATTTTTTAAAACGTTTTTTGATTTTTTAAAACGTTTTTTTTATTTTTAAAACGTTTTTTGATTTTTAAAACGTTTTTTTGATTTTTAAAACTATTTTTATATATTAAAACTATTTTGTTATTTATTAAATTATTTTTAATATATTAAAACTATTTTTGTAATTATTAAACTATTTTTAATATATTAAAACTTTTTTTTGTAATTATTAAACAATTTTTAATATATTAAAACTTTTTTGTAATTATTAAACAATTTTTAAATATTAAAAATATTTTTAATATATTTAAACTTTTTTGTAATCATTTAATAATTTATTAAAATATTTAAACTATTTTTTATATATTTAAACTTTTTTGTTATTATTAAACAATTTTAATATATTAACAAATTAAATAAATAATTGTATATATTAAATAAAATTTATTTATATAAAGGTCTCAAGAGGAACAGACCCGCTCTCGACAGCGTCGTGGTCGTGGTGGTTCGGGGAGCGGCTCCATTTCAGGTTCCGCATCGCCCTACAGCTCCTACCAGACATCTCCCTCTCCATTTCCCTCTCATTCTCCTCCCGCTCCCGGTGTGGCACCCACCCCTGCTCCTGCTCCTGCTCATCCGGCACTTCTGAGAGTTGCGGAGTTTGTTCGACAGCCGGGTCGTGACCATCTTCCATATCTCACTCAGTATCCATGTGGACGGGGTCAGACATGGTAATTAAACCTATTTTTCTTTCCTTAAAATTTGATTCATTTTAAATAATTAATTCTTTTTATTAGGTTCGACCGATCCGGGAACGAGATCAGCGGATGGATCAACAGTATGATGTACTCGTCCCTCGACAATGGACATCCGACTTTCACCGACTTCCCTCTCGAGAAGCAGCATATGTGGTTTCAACAGTTTGCGGTAAGTATTCTATTTTTTACTTATTTTTTTAATCTTTAATATTAATTTTCTACTAATTGTGTTTTATTTTCAGCAACAATTCAACTGGAATGCCGATGATACGTTGTTTATCTATTACCACTTCGTCCATAAAGTTATGGACAACTATGGGAAGCAGATGCACTCGTGGAAGAAGAAGTGAGAAATAAACAAGGTTCGTTTTTATTTATGAAACAATTTTTTAATTTATTAAAATATTTTTTTATTTATTTAACAATTTTTTTTTTAAAGGTTCCAAAGGGGATGGACCCCGTCGTCTGGCAGGAGTTGGGTGTGCATTGGAGTAAGAACGAAGTGATAGCAACTTCTTCCACCAACTCCACCAACCGCAAGAGCGACCGTAAGGGGAAGGGCATGTACATCCATAACTTGGGTGCTCAATCTTTAGCCAGTCTGGGGGATCGCTTGGTAAGCTTGTCGGTTTTTATTATATTATTTAAGATTCTAATATTTTTTTGTGCATTTCTTTTAATTACTAATGTTTGTTTAATTTATGTTTTTTTCAAGACGGAAGAAAATGAGGGGGAGCCGGTTGATCATCTCCGCCTAATAAAGACGGCGTATACCAACAAGAAGACCGGCGAGATTGATGATGGTGTTGTGAGGGATGTGGTCACCCTCATCGACAGTCAGATGGAACAGGAAGTGTCTCAGCTTCAAACCGAGGATGACGATTCGACGGGATCGACCGGTTTGCCTCGGGTTCGGATCAACCAAATCGTTGAAGCGGTAAGTTCATTTTTTAAAGTTCAATCCATTTTTTATATTATTTAATTTTGACACTTTCTTTTTCAGTCGGTTCCAAAGAAGAAGGGCCGTTTGTTCGGTTTGGCTCGTCGGTCTCCCTCGGTTCCGTCTGCTTCTGCACCACCACCGTCCTATGTTGATCAAGAAGTCCTTCTGAGTCAGATCAGGGACAAGGATGCTCGCATATCTGCGCTGGAGTCCATGGTGGCGAGTCAAGAGGCGGGCTGGGAGGCACAGAGGAAGCTGAATGTGCAAATGATGGCGATGATGAGGAGCATGAACCCGAACGCCAACGTGGACTTCCCGACCATGCCAGACCCGGACTTCCAAAACCCGTAGTTTAATTTCTTTCAAAAACTCGAAATGTTTTCTTTTGATTTGTATGACTTTGAATTTTAAATAATATGTTTTCAATTTAAATTTTAATTTTATATTTTCGAATTTAAATTTTAAAAATATTTTTTTTAAAAAAATAATTTTTTTAAAAAATATAATTTTTTTAAAAAATATAATTTTTTTAAAAAAAAATTATTTTCAATATATTCCGAGGAACAGCTGTCCTCGGTATATACCGAGGGAAGTGTTCCTCGGAATATTCCGAGGGACTGTTTCCTCGAAAATGTTCGAGGGCTGCTTTCCTCGAAAATTTTCGAGGAAACTGTCCCTCGAAATATTCCGAGGAACAATGGTCCTCGAAATGTTTCGAGGAAAACTTCCCTCGGAATTTTCCGACGAACTTTGTTTCCTCGAAAACATTCGTAGGTCTCTTTCCTCGGTATAATCCTCGGTATATACCGAGGGAATTGTTCCTCAATATATACCGAGGACCTCTTCGACGAAGAACAGTCCTCTAAATATCCTCGGAATTATGTTTCCTCGAAATTCCGTCACAAATTTTCGAGGAAATTTCGAGGGAAAATGAAATTTCGAGAAGTTTTTTTCGAGGGACATTTTCCTCGGTATTTCGTCGGAATACGCTTATTCCGACGAAATACCGAGGAAAAAGTCCCTCAGTATCAGCGTGTTTTCTTGTAGTGTTAGCTCCACATCATATTATGTATTAGATATTATTTATTTAAACTTCCAATATGGTACTTAATTTGCATTCACAACAATCTTTAATTTACAATCTCCTATTTTTATATGTACATGTCAACTCATTTTTCAACCTGCAAGAAACAATAGTAAACTAGCTCCGAATTTAATGATTTTGATTGGTAAACACCGCTTAACTGAAAAATGGCGGGAAAATAGTTAGACTAAAAAAAGAAAAACTAAATTGTGGAAAATTTTAAAATTTCTGAAATTACGGAATACATAGTAGACTAATTAAACTATTTTATAGGATATTTACTTAATTAATAAAAACAAATATCAACAATAATTATTATAAATGTGAAAATAACTAAAATTTATTTAAAATATTTCACTTCTTATCATCAATATTTAGTTTATTTCCAATATGTTTTTAATAATAGATTGACATCTTATAATAGCATAAAAAGACTATAGTATAATTTTATAATATTATAAAACAAATTATATTTTATTAAAAATGTTATTATAATATAATTTAATAATATGAAAGTGTTGATTTTGTAAATAATCTACTAAAACTTAATTTTCCACTTAATGACAGTTTCCTTTGTACTTTTCTTAGAGAAAATGAGAACTTACATTTTGCATTTTTTTCATTCCGCAACTTTTGTTGATTGGAAAAATAGTTCTGGAATCACGTAAAATGCTATTCCGCTTTTCCAAAAAGTTACCGATCAAAGCCTATGTGTTAAACATTATTTGTCTAAACTTCTAATGTGAAACTTTTTGCATTTTACAACAATCCTGCTCTTAAACCAAATACCACACAAAACCTTCGGTTTCCAGCTCTAGCAAAATCTGATACACATCTTGTATCAATGTAATCACCAACATGACTCTTCACGTAAGTCTTGTTAAACTATTAGGATCTATTCACCTAACCCAGCCCACCTTCATTCGAAGTTTAGTGAGTTATCGGAAAGGCTTAGAAGATTTGATATCAAACACGACGTGGTCATTCCTTGAGATTTTTCCTCCCTCACATGGTATCGAGATTGACCAACTTGCACCAGCTTTTCAATAGGTCAACCATCTTTTGATTTCTCCAGCTCAAACACGCATAATTATGGAGTTCTCTCTGGATGGTTAACCAAAAATGTACGTGCACTTTGAAACGTAGGTATCCAAATAAATTTGTATAAGCTCTTTTCACCTAATTTACTACCACAAACCTGGGTTGTAATAAAAAATTATGTGTGTTTAATCTATGTATTGTTGTTCGAGAGAAAATCTCGACACAAGTCTCTAACAGCTTTAATCATGAAGTCACCTAGAGGATGCTCCTCCCACAACTGAAGCTTCTAGGATTATTTTGAATGGTATCTACCACATACCTCTCCCTTCCAATATTGTTGATCGCCATCCTCAAATTTGAAGGGTATTTTGGTCTTTTGTAGATTATTTTGTCTACTCGGTTGTAATAAAAAAATTTGGGCTTTTTTAAACCATGTCCAACTTTTCCCATACTGATTAGTACGATAATGTCAAATTTGAACCTAATAGGCAAGCCTGCATTGATTTGCTATTGAGCTCCTTCCCAAAAAACACCTCATACTAATTAGAGTTGAACATCATATTATATTCTAGACATTATTTTTCTAAAAATCCTATATGGAACTTTGTTTGCATTCACAATAATTAGGAAATTTACCGCGTAATCTTTGTGTAAAGGCAAGCCTTTGGTTTTAGACTTATTTCCAAAAAAAGTATTGTACTAATCAGAGTTAACAACCTATTATATGTTAGACATTATTTATCTAAAATTTTAATGTGAGAATTTATTTGCATTCATAAGAAGCTAAGCATCTTCTCGAGTTGAAAGATGTCGAAATACATCTCGAAACTTTTGTTTACAATACGTTACCTATGTCTTGATCAGACATTTAAGAATCATATTAAGTATGGTAATGGTCAACTGTTTAGTAGGCAGTTCAGATATTTCCGTAATACGCAAATGCGCTATAGCATATTTTCAAAAAAAATCAAATATATTTAGTTCACGAGAGTAAATATATGATTTAAATAAGAAACGATTATAAAATCCGATATTGGCGAATAAGAGTCAGTTGAATGATATAAGGTCTTTTCACAGTAAATATACCTTTATTGCTTAAATTAACTTCATTAAAACTCATCATAAAAATAAACTACATAGTGAAAAACATCATAGTAAACTCGCCAGAAAGAAAAATAGCGGAGTTGAATAACAAATTTAGGAGTGTCAAAATGAGTTATAGCTCATGAGTTAACTCAGTTCAGCTCATTTTTTCATGAGTATGATCTCTATATTTTATGCTCATTTAATAAATGAGTTTATTGATCGAGCTTAAACAAAATCACGAGTTATATGAATGATCTTTAATGAACATGAGCCAACTCATTAGTTTATTCATTTTTATAATTGTAATTATATATATAACTTATATTTTCTTATGGAAAAGATAATTTCTATATTTATCATACTTATCTTTTAAAATTAAAATGTAAAATATACCTAAGTAATAAAGGAATAAAACTTTTAAAAGTTATCTATACTTTGTTCTCGATCATGGTTGTTTGGTTTTATGACCGACGACAATGGTAATATATTTTATATCTCAGATTAATTATTTATTTTTGTTATTATTTAACATGAAATGTTTATAAATGTTTTATTTTAATTTTATAATTTATATAGATGAAGACATTGAAGATGAAGACTCTCCCGAAGAATAGGGATTTAGACCATTGATTTTCGCGTTTTGCTTTAATTTAATTTATTTTAGAAGTTCGGTTTTATTATTTTTGTCATGGGTTGGTTTTTGTTTAGTATTTAATATTTATGTTTGGATTTTTAATATTTAAATTTTGAATAATATTATAAAAGTTATTTTATCATTGTTTAATATAATTTTATTATTATTATTTTATGTTATATCACGAGTTACCTCATTTAACTCATGATCTAGATGATATGAGTTCGAGCTTACATATTGAAGCTCATATAATAAATGAACTGAGTTGAGCTACCTCATGAAAGAGCTGAGCTCACTATGAGCTGAGCTAAGCGAGCTAACACATTTTGACCTAAACAAACTAAACACTATAGTTCGCTCTCTCTCTCTCTCTCTATATATATATATATTATTTTTGATATATACATCCTAAGCAAAAACTTTTTGACAACATAGCGAGTAAACTTGAAACAAATATATTTAAACAAAACTCCATCAGGCAATATTCAAAATACAAATAAAGATGATGTTTCAACAAAAATTGAGTAAAGCCCGAACTTTTGTTGACTTATTTAGATTATTAAGAAACTTACGATTGACTGACCAAATTAACACACCGTTAAACGAAAGTTAAGACAGCGTTAACCCAACGTTAACTGTTGGCGTTAAGTGAAACGACGTCGTTTGGTTTTATTCGATTTGAAAATAAAAATAAGTAGACACCAGGGTTTGAACCTGGTTTGTCTGGATCAAATGACAAGGTATTTTACCACTAGGCTAGTGGCACATTCAATGTATGAACAAACACGTTTACTTTTACTTGGTATTGATTTTGAATATAAAAAATTCTCTAAAAATTTAAAAAGTCTTTAAAATTCCAAAAATTTGAAAAATAAAGAATTGTTTTTATAAAATTAATTTTGAAACTGAAATTAAAAATAAAATTTTATTTCTCCTTTAAAAAAATCAAAAATCTTCCAAAATTTTCATTTTTAAAAACAAATTCCAAAAAAACGAAAATTTTCATTTTAGGATTAAAAATTTTGAAAATAAATAAAAAAATCGAAAATAACAAAAAAAAAAGTTATAAAGAAATTTGAATCTGAAAATAATCAGAATCTATAAAAAATATATACTTTTTTTTTAATAAAAAATGCCAAAAAGAAAATTTCCATTTTTCAAATTATTAAAAGAAAATTTGAAAAAATAAAATAATTCGAAAAAAAATCAAAAAAAAGTGATAAAAATTTTCAAATCTGAAAGCATATAATAAGAAACTATAAAAAATAAATAATAATAATAATAATAAAATATATTAGATGTCAAAAAAATAATAAAAAGTATATATATTTTTTATAGTTTCTGATTATATGTTTTCAGATTTGAAATATTTTAACTTTTTGGAATTTTTTTCGATTTTTTTTTTCAATTTTTTTTATAATCCGAAAAATGAAAATTTTCTTTTTTGGAATTAATTTTCAGTTTTTAGAAATTTTGAAGATCTTTTTAAGTTTTTAGATAATTTTTTTAAATATTCAATCAGTACCAAATATAATTAAATGTGTTAGTATATTCATTGATTGAGCCACTAGCCCAGTGGTAAAGTACCTTGTCATTTGATCCAAACAACCTGGGTTCAATCCTAGTGGTTGTCTTGATTTTATTTTCAAATCATGTAAAACGACGTCGTTTCATCTCATTTTAAAACGACGTCGTCTCACTTAACACCAATATTTAACGATGTCATTTTTTCTCTTAAATTCGCTGACGGCGTGCTAAATTGGGAAGTCAATGAAAAGTTTGTGTTTTGTTTGACCAGCCCATATATCGAGGTTTCTTTTAGCAATTCCTGCAAAGTTCAGTGTTTTTTTGGCCGATTTCTCGAGAGAGAAATTAGAGTAATAAAAAGAGTAATGTTTTTATTATTTTTTTTATTACTCAATTTACCACACCATTTCAAAATAAAGTAGGGAATGTGGATAAAGATGCTGTAGGTTGGAGAATAATATAATAGTTGAAATGGTGTTTGTAGTATAATCTATATTTTATATATAATTGTAGTAAATGGTATCTTTTCAATTACATATATGGCCATTTATTTTTTTCCATTTTGTGGGAAGAAAAAGTAAATGGCCCACTGATTCAGACTGATTCTTCATATGGTAGAGACAAAACTTACAAGTATTGACCCACTATAATGTTCAAAACAAAAAAAAAAGTATTGACCCAATATGCTTCGTGTTTTGTCAACAAAGCAGTGCCGATTACTTTAAAGATCTACCAAGTTGAGAAAAACGAGAAAGTCAAAACAAAAGAAGTCACTAGTCGTTCAGAAACGAAGCTTCTGGGAAAAAGAGGAGTTTCCATTCAGTTTCCTGGAGTCTTTTCTGTACACTTCTTTCCACCTCATCTCCTCTTATCTGCCAAAGTGTTCAATTTAAACTTAATCTGTAACTAATATCGTCATGCAAAAAAAAGTTTTTTTACCAAAAAATGTCTTTATGCTGTATCTATGTTTATTTACACTAAAACAATTTAACTAATAGTAAGAAATCGCATCAAAAAAATGGTCATGAGACACAAAAACTAAATAAATTTTACATTGAAGACTAACAAAAAATCATTTTATATAACCTTATTCTAAAGTATTAAACATGAAAAAACATAAACAATACTCTTTTTGTGTCATTATAAATTGAGAGCTTAGAGTTCTTTCTTTGAAGCCGCTTAACCAATAAATTTTGACTCAAAATCATTTTTTAGAAAGAAAATTAAGAAAATTTTGATATATTGTCACTCCTTTTTGGGCAGCTTATATATATTGTCACTCAATACCGAGATATTCATGTCTTCTGTGTGTTGGACACATAGATATATATACTTCTTAGTGATGTTTATGGGTTTTGTACAATGCTTAAAATATAAATTTTATAGTTTTTTGAAAAAAAAAAACAAATAAAATTAGTTAAGCGAATTAAAAAGATTATGAGTTTTGTAGTTGGTTACAAATTTCAAATAACATTAATTTTTATCTAGAATAATAAAAATATCATATATTTGTAACAAAAATATTTTATTTAAACAGCCAAAGAAAGAACTCTAAGCTCTCAATTTATAATGAAACAAAAAGAGTATTGTCTATCACAATATCCCACGCAGATAAATTATAAAATGATTTTTTTTTGGTTATATAAGAATCTTTTTTTTACTAAAGGTTATGGTTTCTATATGTTCTGTTAACATAAAACCCCAAAACTATTAAAACCATTAATATTTGGATCCACTAAAATAACAAAGGCAAAATATAGAGGTCGGAAGATAGAATGACACCTAGGAATGTTTAAGCTTGTGCACATATCTTAATAAAAATATTTATATTCTGGAAAAGATTTGACTGGAATATATACCTGAGTCTCGATGTTCATGGTCGCTGAGAACTCATGTGGAGAGAAATTGGCTTGTACCGTGTTGAGATTTGTTCCCATTGATTTAAGACACTGAAGAACTTCAACAATTGAATCGATCCCCGACAAAGGTTCTTGTACATTAAACCTTACCTTTGTTCCATTCATTTCATCGTGATCCCCTGCTGATTTTGCCTCCAACACATTCATTCTTCTATCTAGTTCTTTCTTTAATCCTTCTAATCTCCTAATCTGATCAACGGCTTTTTCAGCAATCGAATTTTTATTACTCTGAATCAAGCAAAAATATAACTAATATTAGGAGAAAATTATGTATTTGAAACATTTATAATAACTTTCTGAAACAAACTAACAAAAATTACGAATATATTGGTTAGATCCATTATACTTTTAAATAATATTATATATAATTAGTAAATATTTCCAAGTCGTTCAGAAAAATAAAGCTTCGTTTAAAGTTAATACACAACAAGTCAACAAAGTAATGTACCTTAGTGCCAAATGGTAATAGAGAATGGAGAGCTAAGTAACTCTGTTTTTGTTTCTCTCTTCTCGTTCTCTCTTTCATCATATGTTGCCGGCATCTCTCCTTCTCCGGCACTGCTACAATTTTCTTCCCCTCCCAATTCTTTCTCAGAAGATTCACCATTCTCCTCTTCACGTTCACCGATGAAGACGATACCATCCTCTGTTCATTGTCCCTCACGTATGACCTGAAGGCGCTTCTGTTTGGTACACTTACGGTTATGTCACCGTCACCATCGCCGGAGACGTCAGCGGCGATCATATTCCAGAAATTTTCTCCTTCTTCTTGGAAAACAGAATCTAGTGAGATGAAATCCATCTCTCTCGCTATCGCTACGTTAAGGATCTTGAGTTGTGATTTGATGGTGTGTGTCTCGTTTGTCTCGTGTGTTATGTATATATATATGTTAGATTTTAAACACATAGGTTAATGATTTAGCAAACGTGAGAAGTGAGAACCGTATTCAGCACGTGGTCAACGAATAGTTTCTCACTTTCTTGTTTGTATTAGTGACGCATGTAGGAGAATAGACAAGGTCAATTGCTGTAGGAAACAATGAAAAAAGGTGACGATATTGGCAACATATTAAAAAAAATTATGTGACACATTTAGCTTTAAACATTATTATTATTATTTTTAATAGAACGATTAGTGATTTAAGAGACCATTTGATTAAAAGAAATTTGGATGTTGGGTGTCTCAAACTATGTTGTATGGAAATATTTATTTTATTTCTCCATACTAAGATATTATTCATTTTCTGTAAGGCGTATTATTGTATTATTGATAGTAAAGTTCCTATAAATAAATATTCCGTAAAACGTAGTTTGAAAAACCAAATACCAACATTCATTTTCTACTATTATTTTTTATCAATTGATCTCTTAAATTATTAATTATTCTACATAGAATACATAACGGATTCATTTCCTACCGTCTCATTCATTGCTCTACATAGAAGAATTAAAAATGGGCTCTTAAATCATTCATTGTTGGACAAAAAAAAATCATTCATTATGTGACCTCGTTTAGGAAGATTTAAAACTAAAATAAAAATGTAAAGTTAACAAAAAGTGTTGGAACAAGAAGGGCACCCCAATGGTACTACAGAAAGTAAACCGAGAGAGACAACAAAACAAGCAACCACTATGCTTATTAGAATCTTCTTTAAACAATCTATTACAAGATCTGCTTAATTCAGCTTTTACACGTCTAGTGTTAACACCCTAACACACGCTACTGAAAGATTCCTAAGCTACACCGCTTATATATCTCCTCCCGTCAAGTACTTCAGCCACTGCTTCAGCACAACTCGGAACACTTCCAAGAGTTTCTCTCTCTCTCTATAAACTCAGCCTCTGTGTCTCTGTCTTCATACAGACGACTCCATAGCTATTTTATATCATTCTCCACGTTCCTAAAACCTAGTTTCCAAGGCAACATGAATATGGACATCTTCCATAACAATAAGTGCAACTTTCAAACAATAAGTGCAACTTTCCTTTTCTTGGAATGCACTTATTCCTCTTCCTTTTAAGTCATAAACTTGCTTTTCAAGTTTATTCTTCTTTTCATATCTCCAAGATACTCTCTTGCTCTCCAAGTCTGTTGACTCCAGCTCAGCATCTCGACTCCACATGGTCTTCATCACTCAACAAGACGTCTCCTTCAGCAACTACGTCAGCAACTACGTCAGCGACTGCTTCAGGGTTGACATTTTACATCAACAATCTCCCCCTTTTAGCTTTGTGTGCCAATCAAGCACAATATTGTTCTGGTTCAACAACCATGTTTCCCACCTGGAAGCTTCCATGCTAATTGTGCTTTTCTCCCCCACGAGATGTGCACCACACCATACTTTTCTCCCCCATGAGATAAGCACAATCTACATCAGGACGTCACCATTCTCCCCCTGCTTGATTGCATACTAAGCTAAAACACAGATGCTTAAATGTCAAGCCTTATAGACAAACTCCCCCAGAGTATATGCTTCAATCTTCCACTTCTCGGAAGTACTTCACCAAGTACGTTAGCACCTAACGCACACCAGTGACACCAAGAGCACGTTATCTTCAACGCACCACACGCTCACCACGAGCTCCACACGATGGCTAACTCCACCACACAGAACGTTAACTCTAATGCCATAAAACTAAGTCTACATCAGACTCCATTATGAACTACTTCAAACACTGCTTCGACACCAAGCAGTAACACACACTAGGGAAACCTCTCTCTTTATTCTACGAGGTCTATCTTTCTCATAAGGCACATATCTTCTTTCCTTTTCCAAGCTCAGGCAATCAACACACGTACTCTAATATAACTCTAGCTTCATGTAACATGTTACGTACTACCTCCTGTAGTACTCCGCGAACTAATACTTATCTCCCCTTTTTGACTATGTATGTGAACTCATCACCTCTATATAGAAAACCACGTCTTCATTCTCTCCCTATGAGTCATATCATGGTCAAAAACTAATATGAAGATTTATATCCTCCAAAGTAAGGAGGAAATCTCATTCCACCATCTTCATAGTGATCAAATCTCCTAGACCACTTATTCCTGAGCCCAAATCCTCCATGATTAGCCCTTTGAACAGACTTGAAACACTCACGTCGAATATGTCCTTGAACTCCACAAGAATAACATATAGGACCATGTGTCCTCATACCATAAGCTTGCACCGTTTGGTTCTTCTCCTTCAATAACTTGTAACACCTTGGCCTAATGTGCCCAATAACACCACAATAATGACAAACAGGCCGAAACTTCCGTTGAGTTGCACTCTTCAATCTAGAAACTCTCTCTGGAGTAGTCACCGTAGCAGTACGTGTAGCAGTCGCGTTCTTCACATCAGTTACAGTCTTCATTGTAGTCTTTCCATTGGATGTCTTCTTTGCAGACACTTTAACCCATGGTCTTGTAGCAGACGTAGCTAAAACCCTAGTTTTTCCTGCTGATACAAAAATACCTTTAGCTGTAGAACTTTCTCCTTGATATCCAAGGCCACATCGATCACTTTTCCCAATACTGAGAAGATGATCTAGTTGCTTCGTCCCACCATTCAGCATCCTCAAACCCTTCTGAGTCTCTGCAAGTTGAGCACTAATCTGTCGTGCTTCTTCTTCTTTCTCTGAAGCATACTTAAGTGCTTCAGCAACTTGAGCTTCTAGCTTGACCTTCTCCTTTGTCAACTCTGAATTCACCTCAACCTGTTTGAGCCAATTCTCATACAGTTTTCCAGAATTCTCAGAAAGATCAAAATCCCCATCATCATCATCACTTCCACATGAAGCCCCTGTCACAGATGCTGATGCAGATCCCGCCGCAGATATCATCTTAGAACCAGACTCAAAAGTTGTAAACGCCACCAAGTTCTTTAACTCTTCACTATCATCTGAATCAATATCAGATTCATTCTTGACGTCACTGTTATTCTTTTGCTTCAGTAAATTGTCACATTTGTTCTGAGCATTACCAAATTTATTGCCCTCAAAACTTTTGAATCTTAGTCTCTTGTAAGTTGGACACTCCCTTTTGAAGTGTCCATATCCTCTGCATTTGTAACATTGCACCTCTGTATTGACACATTGTTTGTCAGCTTCATGGCTTCGCTTTCTCAAACCAATTTTCTCATGTTTTTGCCCTTTTATCATTTCCTGTAGTACTTGGTGAAGCACGCGAATCATCTTGATCACCTCATCTTCGTTCTCTGATTTTTGACTTGTTGTTTCATCAACTGCCAAATTCACTTCAGTATGATTCCCCACGTCATCAAGCTCCATCTCATGAGCTTTTAAAATCCCTACAACTTCATGAAAGCTGAATTTATCTATGTCAAGAGACACAAATATTGCTGCCTTATAAGTTGTGAATCTTTCTGGTAGACACCTTAAAAAATTATTCACCAGTTTCTTGTCCTTGTATTCCATGCCCAGAACACGAGCCTCTTGTGCTAACCCACTGAGTTGAGAACTAAAATCTGATACAGATTCATGTTCTTTCATCTTCAAGTTCTCAAATTTTGATTTGAGAAAATCCATCCTTAAGCTCTTAACCTTCTCAGTTCCTTCAAAGTGTAATTGCAGAATATCCCACGCCTCTTTTGCATTCTTGCATCCTTGAATAAGATCTAGCTGCTTCTTTGTGACTGATGTAAAAATACCAAATAAAGCTTTTGTATTGTGCCTTGACATATCCTTCTCACGCTTTGTCCATTTAGCCAATGGTTTGTTGACCACAACACCTTCTTTATCTACTGTTTTAGGAACTTCATAGGCATCTTCTACTGATGCCCAAACAGCCATATCAATACTTTGTAAGCTTGCCTTCATCTTTGCTTTCCAATGCCCATATTGTTCTGGATCTATCATAAACTCAACCACCATGCTTTCTGCTTTACTCTATCTTCCCTTCTTTCCTCTTGCCTTTGGGATCCTCACCAGTAACTTAGGTGACCCGCTCTGATACCACTTGTTGGAACAAAAGGGGCATCCCAATAGTACTGCAGAAAGTAAACCGAGAGACACAACAAAACAAGCAACCATTATGCTTATTAGAATCTTCTTTAAACAATCTATTACAAGATCTGCTTAATTCAGCTTTTACACGTCTAGTGTTAACACCCTAACACACGCTACTGAAAGATTCCTAAGCTACACCGCTTATATATCTCCTCCGTCAAGTACTTCAGTCACTGCTTCAGCACAACTCGGAACACTTCCAAGAGCTTCTCTCTCTCTATAAACTCAGCCTCTGTGTCTCTGTCTTCATACAGACGACTCCATAGCTATTTTATATCATTCTCCACGTTCCCAAAACCTAGTTTTCAAGGCAACATGAATATGGACATCTTCCATAACAATAAGTGCAACTTTCCTTTTCTTGGAATGCACTTATTCCTTTTCCTTTAAAGTCATAAACTTGTTTCTCAAGTTTATTCCTCTTTTCATATCTCCAAGATACTTTCTTGCTCTCTAAGTCTGTTGACTCCAGCTCAGCATCTCGACTCCACATGGTCTTCATCACTCAACAAGATGTCTCCTTCAGCAACTACGTCAGCAACTACGTCAGCGACTACTTCAGGATTGACATTTTACATCAACAAAAAGCATATCTTTTTATGTAATGTTCGTTGCTAGATTTTTTGTTCTCTGTGGCATCTGTTGATGCAGTTATTTCTCGTAAGATTTTACTCCTTGTGTCAATTAGGCGGTCTGTTGTAAGAGTCCTTGATATTTTCTTTTGACGTGTCCTTACTTTTGAATAAGATAGGAAATTTTTGTGTGTGAACAAGTTGACTGTAAAATCCGATTCCCTTATTTCAGATGGAGCTATATATATATATATTTTTTTTTTGCCATCTGATATGATTTTATTAAAGCCATCAAAGGCCTAACAGAGAAGAACAAACTTACATAAAAAGCCCAAACCCGGGTAGCTTAAGACAAAAAACAGAAATATTTTATCTAATCACGACCAACACTTTTAACCAAAATTGTATATAAACTAGGGAAGTTTTACATATTTTAGGACAATTGACTAGAACCATACAATTTGATTAAATAAAAAGTTTCCTCTTCTCCAATGTCATATATGGCAGACCGACATCCTATTGTTTCCTCTCTCATTGAATTTGTCATCTTGCAGAAAAAAAATACTCAAAGAAAAAGATAAAAAAGTTAAGTTCCGTAAATTTTAAGAAAATGAGAGAGTTGAACAATTAAAAAATGAGAGAAGACGAATAAGATGATGAATTTAAAATCTGATTTTTATATGTTTGATGATTCAGATGGTGTATCATCTGAATATGATAACTTTAGTTCATATAGTGAGTCTCCAACACATACGTTATGACTGAATTATGCATATGTTATGAGTTATGCATACATTACGGCTGAATCATGCATACGTAACAGCTGAGTTTGTAATTTTTTATAACTTCAGTGTTCTATAGTTAATGGTTTGAGGTTCAAATTTAAGAAAATAATAAAATTTTAATATTGTGTTCAGAGTGAATGAATGATTTTGTTCCCGCCCAAAATATTTTTTCCCCAACCAAAATACGAAATGTCGCAAAACAAATTACACTCGACGGCAGAGTTATAGAAACGTTACGGCTGGCTTATACCATTAAGATACATTACAGCTGAGTTATGCATACGTTACGACTGAATTTATATTTTTTATAATTTTATAGTTCTATAGTTTGGTGTTTGAGGTTCAAATTTAAGAATAGATTAAAGTTTTAATATAGTGTTCAAAAGATAAATTTTATAACTTTTATAACTTTTATAACTTTATAATTCTATAGTTTAGGGTTTGAGGTTCAAATTTAAGAAGATATTAAAGTTTTAATATTGTGTTCAGGGTTAAATGAATGACTTTTTCCCGCCAATTTTTTTTTTCCGCCCAAAAAACGAAACGTCGCGAAACAAATTACACTCAACAACTGAGTTATAGGAACGTTACGGCTGGCTTATACCATCCAGATACATTACGGCTGAGTTATACGTACATTACAATTGAGTGATGTATACTTTATGGCTGAGTTATGCATACGTTACGGCTGAGTTATAATCAAATTATGGTTGAGTTATGCATATGTTATGGCTGAGTTCTGGTAACAATACAACTTTGTTATAATCAAATACTGAGTTATGGTTGTAATACGGATTTGTTATAACCAATTCGACCAGAAAAGCTTTTAGCAGGCTCAAAATTCATCATCCAAAATTAAATTGAATATAAAAACTAAGAGAGAAACTAAAAAGACGAGTATATAGATTAGGAATCAAGAGACAAATATGTTGCATAAACAACATAGATTTTAAAAAAATCAAAAATCTGAGACATATCTATCGCCGTGGTTATCATCTTCGATCGTGGTTAGAAAAGAAGACTTATCTTCTCCAGTGTCATGTATGGTGATCCGACATCCTCCTGTTCCATTTCTCATCGTATTCGTCGTTTTTCAGAAGAAAAAAAGAGTAAAGAGAGAGAGATGAAGTGACTAAATCCCGTCAATTGTAAGAAAATGAGAGAATGGTTTTATGGCCTTTGAATTTCATTTAATCAATGACCATTATCGTTGAAAAAGAAAGATTAACCAATGAAAAAAAATGGTGATGATAGACAAAAAGATAATTTTGAACCTTAGATTAAAATCAATCAATGGTCATAAAAAACAATATAAATTATAATTTTAGTTCTTTTCAATTTGTTTTAAAAATTGCTTAAATTTAAATAATATAGACATGTTCAAATAAAAATTTAAAATGGAATTTAAAAATTAAAAACTATTTTTTTAATAATGATTAAAATTTGAGTTTAACCCCTAAACCCTAAACTATAAACCTAAACTATACAAACCTTAACTTTAAACATAAACTTTAAACTTTAAATAATAAAAATATCAGATTTAATGTTCAAAGATAAACTTTATAATTTTTATAACTTTATAATTTTATAGTTTAGGATTTGAGGTTTTAAAGATTAAAGTTAGAGTCTTGTAAGTAAGAATTGTATAAGTCATTGTAAAAGAACATATATCCTAAGATCAACTTGAAGTCTCAACTTGAATATTCAAGTAACTATATACATTCAGTTGATTTATATTCACTTGATATTGATAAGATGATTTTAAATATAACTTTTTAAGTATTTGAATTCAGTTTTCCGATTTTAGGGTATGTTTGGGGTATGACTGATTTATATAAACGATACGGCTGAGTAATCTAAACGACAAAGTTGAGTTATATAAACATTTTCTGATTTTAGGGTATATTTGGGGGTATGGCTGAGTTATTTAAACGACACGGCTGAACTGTGTAACATAGCATAAGTCAAATACAAAATACATGGGTGAGTTATGTTTCTTACATAGAAAACCAAAAATACAGATTTTCTGCACCATTCCGGTGATACAAACATTCTAATAATTGTAATTTACTAAGGGTGTACAAACATTCTAGTAATTTTAAAAAAATATATATATATATATATATATTATTCTAGTAATAAACTAATTTTCTATAAAAGCTGAGTAATTTTCTCTATAAACTAATACTTACAAGACAATTTCAAACAAAGTTCACCCATCAAACTAGTTGCCAGTTGGACTTCTTTGTGGTGGAAATGGTTCACCGTTTCATCTGTCCTTTCAAAGGCTGTTTGAATGGTGAACCCCTAGCCCCAGCAGATCATGGATGTTAATCACAGGAAGAACAAAAATCTTAAGGAACCAAGAAAAAATGAGCTTGCAGGCAATCATTCTATTCAATTTTGAAAAACCTAGAGCAAAAATAATCAAATATAGATCTCAAGTGAAGATACAAATCCAATACTTTATCAGACTTTTTTTAAAACAAATTGCAACTAATCTTTTTAATCAGATTAACTTGACTTCACATCTGGTGAATTAACACTGAACAATTCCTAAAACATTTGAATCTTCATTCGATCACTCTTAGTTGCACACACCTAATAACTATCTTTCGAAAGCGTTAGCCTCAGAACACCTCAGAGCCACCTATTTAAGTATGGTATCGGCAACATGATCTTCTAGAAATATTTACAAATATTTGATTCTACTCCTAGAATCTCTCGGTCTGATATTTATCCTTGATTGTAGTGTTGGGTAAACTTTGATTACTTAGAACTCAAGGTATCCTTTAACAAGTTGGTTAAAGATAAGATAAGCTTTGTTATAAACCTAGTAGTATTAGGATATATCTATTACTAATAGGAAAAGGAAATCTACTCTACTATATATATACATACCGAGTGGTACTAATAAAACAATAGAGGAGTGTTTAGTTTTGAGCATAATTTTCTAAACATTCAGTAAAAAGAGTAAGGTCTTTATATTCTTTGTGTGATTCTAGCTACTTTATTTGGTATCAGAGCATCAGGTTATACGATCGATGGGAGACGACAACATGACATGCCCTAAGGAATTAACACCACCATTGATCCAATGCCCCATACTGAACGCTACGAACTATATGGTATGGAGAATGAGGATGGAAGTTTTGTTGAAGATATACAAGATATGGGAAACTATCGAACCTGGAATAGATGACCAAGACAAGAACAACATCGCGATTGGACTGTTGTTTCAAGCAATCATGGAGTCTCTTATTTTATAAGTTGGTAAACAAGAAACTTCAAAGGGGATACGGGATGCGGTCAAATCTCGTAACATCGGAGCCGATCGTGTCAAGGAGGCGCGTTTACAGCCTCTCATGACCAAGTTCGATAGAATGAGGATGAAGGACTCATATAATATAGATATCTTTGCGGGAAAGCTATCAGAGATTTCATATAAGTCAGCTGCTCTCGGACAAGTTATTGAAGAAAGTAATCTTGTAATGAAATTTCTCAATAGTCTACCAAGAAGAAAATACATTCAAATCACAGCCTCTCTCGAGTAAGTCTTGGATTTGAATACTACAGGCTTCGAAGATATAATCGGAAGACTATATCTTGAACTCTACATGCACGAGCTAGTATTCTTGAACGAAGACAATCTAGTACCAAGGAAATATGAAACCAAGCAAGGAGAAGAAGACATATGGTATTTAGATAACGGAGCCATCAATCATATGACAAGAAATGTGTTACATTTCTCTTAGCTTAACCGAAACATCAACGGAAAAGTCAAGTTTGGAGACGATTCACACGTCAACATAAAAGGCAATGGATCTATTTATTTTCAAGGAAAAACCGGAGAACAAAAGTTAGTCACTATAATCTACTACATTCCTGACCTCAAGAGCAACATCCTAAGTCTATGACATGTTACGAAAGTGGGATGTGATGTTAGGATGAAACTAGAATACTTCACCGTACACGATCCAAGTGGGAGACTGTTGGTTAGAGTCACATGTTCACCTAATAGACTCTACAAGACCAAGCTACAAATCGGGAAGCCCTTGTGTCTAAACTCAAGACTAGAAGACGAGACATGGAAATGGCATGCAAGGTTGGAACATGTAATTTTTAAAACCATTAAAACTATGTCTCAACAAGAGATGGTTCAAGGTTTGCCAATGATAGAAGATGAAACGAGATTCTGGTAGTCATGCTTGGTAGGCAAGCAAACTCGACAAACCTTCCCAAAGGTAGCCACATTCCGAGCAACAAAACCTCTAGCACTACTCATGTGGATCTATGTGGTCCTATCACTCCAGCTACCATTGCAAATAACATATACATGTTGGTGATTATAGATGATTTCTCAAGATATATGTGGTCGATCTTGATGAAAGAAAATAGGTGATGCATTCAGTAGGTTCAAGGCGTTTAAAGAGCTAGTTGAAAGAGACTTAGACAAAAGAATCATGACACTATGAACTGATCATGGAGGAGAGATCACGTCATCTGAGTTTCATGATTTCTGCGACATAAACAGCATCAAAAGACACCTAACGGCCCCATACACGCCACAACAAAACGGTGTGGTGGAAAGAAGAAATAAGACATTGATGGAGATGACGAGAAGTACTCTCAAGGCTGAAGGTACATAATTATCTATGGGGAGAGGTGGTCCAACACTCTACCTACATAATCAATCGAGTACCTATGAGAGCTCTTGACAATATGACACCATACAAAAGCTTGCGACTGAAGAAACCTAACTTAAATCATCTAAGGGTTTTCGGTTGCTTAGCTTACGCAAAATAGACACTGCAATGCTTAAAAAACTGGACGATAGGTCTTTGGCTTTAGTGCATCTCGGAACAGAGCCGGGATCCAAAGCTTACAGACTTTACAACCCGTCTATATGAAGAATTGTAGTAAGTTGGGACATCGTGTTCGACGAGAAGACTGCTTGGAGTTGGAATCAATCAACTGGAACTACACGGGATCCATGAATGTTTTAGATGAAGTGGGGAGAAGTCATTGATGCAGGAGAAGAATGATCATCGCGATGACATCGAACAGCACAATGAACAATACAAAGATGATCATGTAGACAACGACGACATATATCAAGACGCTCAACCTCAACAAATTCAACAACAACAACCACTATGACAATCAACACGACAAAGTAATAGGCCTCGGTATCTAAATGACTATGTTCTACAAGCAGAACTAGACATTGAAAGGCTTCTACTAACAACAAACGATGAACCAAGCTGCTTCTGAGAAGCAAAGAGCTCATCAAAGTGGAGAGGTGCTTGCGGAGAAGAAATAGAATCGATCAACAAGAACAAGACATGGATACTTGTTGAAAAACCAGTTGGAGCAAAGGTAATTGGACTCAAGTGGATTTTTAAAAATAAAGAGGCATGCTGAAGGTACTATCAAGAATTTTAAAGCACGGCTGTTAGCTAAAAGATACATACAAGGTTCAGGTATTGAAAATGATGAGGTTTTCCTCCGGTTGCTAGACTTGAAACCATACGACTCCTAAGTGCTCTAGCAGCTTCACATGGTTGGCAAATCCATCATCCAGATGTAAAAACACCTTTCTTGTACAGTGAACTTAAGGAAGATGTTTACGTAGAACAACCTGAAGGTTTTGAAGATAAAGGCAAAAAACACAAAGTTTATAAACTTTCAAAAGCTTTGTACGGGTTGAAGCAAGCTCCACAAGCCTGAAATACGAAGCTAGATTGAGAGATTAAAGAGATGAAGTTCAGTTGATGCTCTAAGGAAAACACAGTATATCACAAAGAAGATAAGCGAGGTATTCTTATATTTGCGATCTATGTAGACAATTTATTGATAACCGGAGACAGCCTTAACGCAATAAGTGAGTTTAAAAGAGGGATGCCATCTAAGTTTGAGATATCAGACTTGGGTAAGCTCACATACTATTTCAGTATTGAATTTCATCAAGGAGACAACGGGATAGAACTCAAACAAGAAGCATATGCAAGAAAAGTGTTGAAAGAAGTTGGCTTAGAAACATGTAATCCGACCAAAATACCGATGGAGTTTGGTCTCAAGGTTTCAAAACCCGAAGAAGAAGAAGAAATAGATGCAATAGGATATAGAAGAAATGTGGGATGCCTAAGATATTTGCTGATTTATAGCATTTCAATGTTAAGTTTGATCTCAGCTTGTTCACAACAGAGAGAGACATCTTCTGCAGAAAGAGGTATCATGACATGGTGTCTTCGAAAGAAAATTACCTTAAACGACTCTGTTTATGTGGGACACCACATTTTTCTTTGGGCTTTAGGTATTGTTTTGAGCTTGTCATTAAACCAAAGATTAAAGAAGTATCTGATCAGTGACATTAAACTGAGGCGCTTTGACTAGAAAGTAACACACTTTTAATGTTTTGACAATACTGAATCAGTAAGCCATGTTAAATTGTTTCACAAGATCAAAACCCTTTTCTACATAACAGATCTGATCAAAACCGAATAACCAGTTTGCTAATTGACAATATCTCTTCATTTTTGGACAGCCAGAGATTGCAAATCAGCTAGGAAATCTTCAAGACACAAGTCATCAGTGAGAACGACATCTGAACCACCGGTATGATCTGTTTTCTGAGTAACCGAAGGATTGAGTTTAGCAAGAAGAAACCGAGCTTGGCTACCATGCTGGTCACACCGCACTATCCTCGGCATTGGAATCCGATCACTCACTAACTGCACCACATCCATCTCCGGTGCTTCTAAAAGATTCCGGAACGTCTCGTGGTTCGAGTCTTTGTGATACTCTTGTTTCCGCCACTGAGCAATCTTCAAACCGTGGTGGATCACCACGTAGAAGTAAGAATCGAACAGCAAAATCGCGTCAGGTGTCACTGATCGGATATCGAGAAGGACAGGAACCGGTGGTCCGTCGAATGAATACCGGAGAAGCGTCGGTTGAATCATGATGATTGAGTTAACCACTCCTTCTCGGTTTAACATTAACCGGAAGAAACCAGTTTCATCCGGGGAGTTGTTGAAGACGTCAAGAAACTGTGATCTTCTCAAGTAGAACATGAACTGTGGGTAAAGAGAGAAGTTTGGAGTCAACCTGAAAGAAGATGGATCTTCTTGGATGTAATCTCCAAACCGTGAAGCGAACCGGATCAAACCATCATCTAACCATCTAATAACGTCTCTCGCATAACACTCTTCCGCTCGGTTTATCGCAAGGCGAGCCATTACAGAAGCAGCTGTTTCTTGATCGAAACCAGATGAAATCTCCGGCGATTTCCCAGCCACCCATCTTCTAGCAACCGTTGTAACCCTTTTCCTCACTCCTCCATTGCCATAACGATATCTAGTAATGAACTGAATGAAGAAGGCTGAACCAGGTTTGGGTTTTCGGTTTTGTTCGTTGCTCACTTGAAAGAAGAAGGAAACACATGTCTTATTAGTGGCAGTGCTCGTTTTCCATGTATACGTTCCGCCTTCACCGATCTCTGTGTCACTCACTATATCATTCCTCCTTCTAAGCGACACAACCGGACCAAGCGCCCCACAGATTTTGATATCTTTAGTGGTCACAACTTCTAAAGTAACGTCAAAGCACATATTCAAGTTCCCATCTGCGTCGCGGCTGAATATATGCCTAAGACATTTTTTGAACTGCTCGGACCCAAATGTCTCTCCAAGCAAGAGAAACCCACCGGACATTTCCACTGCGTACCTCAGTTCTGCAGCTCCAACCTGGTCAAGAGAGCAAGCGAACAAATCGAGAGCAGCAGAGGAATCACAAAGCCTCTTTGCTATTCTTTTGTAAAACTTGCATGATCTATCATAGTAAAGCACTTGACCAGTGATGATATCTCTGTGGGTTCTGATTGAACGGCTTAGATCCGAGTCGACAACAATACCCGGGCCTCTAGTTGCAGGCCCTGATGTGAAAACCATAATCCGAGCGCCTGTGGTTAAAGCACACCCTTCGAGCAGTCCCAATGCAGTTGAAATGGCGGTACCGGTTGATCTATGAGGCCGATGACCTTGTTTAACATCAACCAGTGGAGCAATTTCTTCAAGAGCAGATATTAAGTTAAACTCACACTCCGCCAACGGAAGCAGGAAACTCTGCTTCCGAATCCCCGACATCTTTCCATGATGAAGCTGCTTCGAATATCCAAGCCCCAGAAACTCTTGTATCTGATGATTATTTCCATTCAAAAAAAAAAAAAACTGTCACTGCTACAGAAGCAACAATCAATCCAAATGAAACGCAAGAAGACATTAGTTATCAAGCTCAAAAACAACAAGACGACCAGGATGCGTACAGAGAGAGAGAGAGAGAGAGAGAGAGAGCTTCAAAATGACACCAGCAAACAACTACTTATCAACAATTCAATACACAGAAGGAAACACTGCTAAAGAAGCAACAATAAAGACAAGAAGAGAGTAGATTTGGAGCTCAAGAACACCAAGTACAAGGTAACCCTAGCAGGAGTACTTGTTTCCATACAAAATCACATTTGGAAACAAGAACTAATAACCAATTCAACACCCTTCTAATCATCAAGACAATAAGACAAGTAAAGGGGATCTGATTCAGATAAGAGTGTTAACCTGGTGAGGAGGAAGGTCACGTTCGCCATGGAAAAGAACAACCTTGGAGCAATCAGAGAAACCCAAATCGTAAACCCTAACCATGGAATCAAAAGTAACCAAACCCACCAACGAACCCTCAGGCAACTGCTCAATCACCAGCATAACCTCGCTTCTCAGAGCACGCAACTCCTCCTCCGCCATAGACGCATCAACCACAAACACGAACGCAGCAGGCCCAAGCCCAAGCCCAAGCCCTTGACCGACGATCCCATTCGAGGAGTACTCGACGGCGCTGTAAGTGGGGAAAAGCTCGGCGGGGAGGTTGGTCTCGGTGATGCCGGAGTAAGAAGGAGGGAAAGGGTTCTTGTGGAAGCAGAAGGGACAAGCCCAGATTCGAGATTGGTAATCGACGCGAGCGTAAGGGTTCAGCACCGCGCCGCAAGGGGAGCAGATCAAGGGATCGTATGGGATGGTGGGGAGGTCGGAGAAGTGCATGAGTGGAGTGTACATGATGCTTAGAGGAACGACGAGAGATTCGCAATCCGATTTTGTCGTTGGCCATGAGTTCCACGACCACCGTAAACCCTCGATCGCTTCTAGCTCTAAGAAATCCATACCTTAGATCTACCCCAACCCACAGTTCCGATCGGATCTCCACCGGAGTTTCTAGAAGCTCTCTCTCTCTCTACTGCCGGACAAGAATCAAATCAAAGCCCATCAGTTCACCCTTGGAGTTTACGCTTTCAGAGTGTCTCACCCATAAAGCTAGAATTATACTAATTTTAAAAACAATAGCTTTTTAAAATCGGTTGTTCTTTTACATAGTAACAATTCTCTTATATTATTTTAAGTTTTTGTTAAAAAAAAATAATTCAAAAAAAATGACCAAAATAATTTTATTACAGAGGAAAAATATACTTTTACCTCTTTTCTTTATATATGTATCAAAAATAAAAGTAATAAAAATTATACAGTTTTGAATTAAATATTTTTAAATATCTTTGCTCGAAATTTTCTTTTTAAAATTCAAATATACTTTTTGAAACTATTTAAAAATAGTAATTTAACATAGACATATTAGTTAATCCAAACAAGAATGTATATCCGAAGATAACCGTACATATGCATATTTATCCTTATATTTCTAGTTTACATCTCTCATTTTATTTAAAATATGTATATTGATGTTACACATACTTTAAGATCATATAACATACATATAGTTACGGATAAAATGATTTGACATTCACTTAAAATGCATGTCAAGTTTTTTGTTTCATGTATTAACGAAAGTTACATTCAAATTCAAAAAGCCAGTAGTCAAATTAATGTCTATTTATTTTTTGAAAAGCAAAATATCAGATAATAGAAAGCAAGTTTTTAAATATAAATTTTTTTTTTCTTTCAAAAACTAAATATCCAAACCCAAACTAAAAATACCTGAACCCGACCAAAATAAATAAATACCCGAACGGATTCTATACCTCTATACCGAAATATCCGATCCGAACCCAAACGTCCACCCCTAGTTAATCTTATAGGTATAGATGTATATTTTTTCTTTATCTTTTTGTGAAAATAAATTAAAAAGTGTATTCTAGAAATTTTTTCTTTTAAAAACCAGTAACAAGATTTTGGTTTGGCTGACCTTTATCTTTTTGACACCAAACCGTTATTTTATTATTTAAATTCGAGGTAATCTAACAACTGGATCATAATAAAATAAACAATGTAACAAAGCTCTTTTCATCAGCTCTTTATGAAAAGATCGTGTAGAATCAGCATTTCCATTTTGGACATCACATAAATATTTATGATATTTCCTTTGTTGTTCATTATACGAAAATGCTTTTAAAATGTCGAAGTTGTTTTGTTAAAAAATTTACCAAGAAAATTCAATGGAAAAACCATAGTTAAGGAAAAAAGAGTGCATCATGTATGACTTCATATCTTATGTATATACTCAAGATCTTTGAAACGACGATAAGATAAATTAGCTTCTCAAAATTAGTAGTGGTTAGCACTTGGTGAATAAATCAGCCAGATATTTACTTGAATGAATTGGTAGGACACAAACATCACCATTCTTCTACAATGCATGTGTTTTCCTATGAGATGATCATTTTCTTCAATTCTATTGATCTCAAAAGCCTTAGAACATTGATAGAAATTTACAACTTCAATTCTAATATTTTCTTTGAGTGTCTATCATTTGTGTGTTCTTTGTTGTCTCGTAAAAATAGAAAAACACAGTAAGATAAAAAATTTGATAGAAAAAAAAAGAGTACAAGCACACACATTATCACATTTTTTTCCCTAAAATCAATATGTTCAGAATATGCATTTCGAACAAACATATCTACTTAAAAAAATTGATATTAGCAGAATAAACTCTTTTATTTTCTACTATAATATCTAGATTCTTTAGACTTCTGGTCCAAAATTCTCTTTTTATATAGACAATAACTTATTGATCTGTTTGGATTTCAAGCCATATCTTTTACATACACTTGTCTAATCATTTGTTTTTCACAATAAACTGCTTTACCAATTATATCTTACTTTATAAATAGAGCATTGTCATTGATACAATTAGGTAAGTAACATGTACGATATCGCATGAGAACTCATTTTTTATTAAAAAAACTATGCCACATTTTACATTATTGTTTTTGAAAAAATACATGTGTTACAAAATTATCTTCTATACATCTATATTTCTTTATTGATAATATTAAAAATTATATTTTATTTAAGGTTATTTGTAATAAAATTTTAAATATATCAATACCAAAATAATACACACGTATGCTTATTACTAATTTATATTGTAATTTATAGAATTAAAATATCTTTTCCGATAATATATTCATGATTTGTCTGAGACCATATACAAATGTATGTACAGTGAAAAGGATTACATGTGTAGTTAGAATGCTTAGATTTAAAAAACCAGAGTTATAGTTAATGATGAATCTTTATAAATGAAAAAAAGATAAGTATATTGTAAAACGTAGACATATGTTATTTTAGTAGTATAAATATATTAAAATTAAATTTTTGAAAGTTGGTTGATTAAGTAGTAGAAGCTATTTTATTTTTTCTTAAAATAATATAGTATATAAAATGATAATATATAAATATTGAACAAATAAACAAAAGATACAATCATATAGATCATTTTTCAAAAAAAAAGAAATTAGATGAACAGATGTATCTTTAGATATTTATTTTGACTATTTTAAGGTATAATAAACATAAATAGATAAAAGATATTTTTTTAGATATTTATTTTTACAATGGTTAAGAACCGAACATTGCAATGGTTAACCTAGAGCTATAATGGTTAGCACCAAATGTTGTAATGGTTTATGACGAAGGTCTACCATTATTGATATTTTTCATGGATCAACACTAAAAATTACAATGGTTCATCACTAAAACCTACTATTACAAATAATTGCAGTAGTCTGTAATAGTTGTGATTTTTTATCACTAAAGAAAATCATCACAAAAAGAACTTTTATTGATTTATAAATATATAATATTATAAAATAATTAAATTAATTAAGGAATCAAATTACCTGAATATTATATATGTATGAAAAATAGATACAAAAATGAATGAAAATACAACTCTTTATTGACATATAAGGATAATTTACTTAATCCATAAATAGAAACTATCATTATAAAATATCAATTATTAAGTTAGTCATATAATTTAGAATGTTTGTTAAAGAATTTGAAATTGTAGAATTGAATATGTTTACCACAAACAAGTAACAATAAGGAGCTCCCTACATAAATAAATATATAAATTTATATATTCAAAGATAATTAGAGTAATGATTTTGTAAGTATTATTATAAAATTATTAGATATGCAAAATAACATTTTCATCCAAGAATAATGGAACATGGATCTTTGATGATGCAAATATGTACTAGATACTCTTATACTTTGAAGGCAGATCATCCTACTGAAAACTGAATATGAATTATTAATTTCATTTGATAGAACGTTTACTCATTTGGTAAATAGAAAATAGAAGATGTAATAGTCTAAGAAATAGAAAAGTAATGAATTTTTTAGCCGAAGTGTTCTACAACACACTATATATAGATAGAATTAGAACACCTAAGCAATATATACAACTTTTCATAACAATGTTCATAACTATTAGATACACCTTTTTTGATGAAAATAATAAACAATAAATACATAATTCTAAAATTTAAAATTAACAGATGCGTTTTTCATGATTCAGTTAAAACAGTTATTCGTTAATAAAATAATAATATACTATGTAATGATTCTAAGTTAAATGATCTAAAATTTAAAGTTTTTCTTATAAGTAAAACTTTAATTATCCATTCAGTCTAATTTTAAACTACACTGGCATACTTCCTACTATTTTTGTTTACAATTTTTCATTTGAATATTTTCTAAAAACTTATGGCATGATATATTTATAGTTTCTCAAAGAACCGTAGGAATAGTCACAACTTTCAATTTTAAAATAGTACATTTACAATATTTTTGGAGTAGACATCATTACAAAAAGACACCTTATTACATAATGAAAAACACATATAATTGCAGACACATATTGAGATATTTTTAAGAAATTTATTTGAAATATTTTTCTTTTATAATGAAAAGACGCAATTCTTAAATTTTTATAAAGAAACCTTTGAGATATTTTAACTCATTTTTAAAGACAAATAAAAAGATGCAACTTTAAAAACTAATACATTTTAGAGATGTCGTTAAAAATAGACCTATATAATTTGACAACTTCATAATGCAAGTTTATATTTTACTATTTTATATATTTATTTACCTACTTTTAAAAAAAGAATATAAAAAATTGGATATCATAATAAATGTATATTGACTTATATTGATAATATAATTTTCAATTATAATAGTGCCTTCAATTTCTGAGAGAGTTTTTATAAAACACCAACACTTATTATATTAAACTAACACAAATAAAATTAACTAAACTGATTAATTGTGCATTTATCTTTTTGAAATCATTATGACTTTTATTAGATTTTAAATAACATTTTTGAATTCAAAGTGGTATTGAAATATAACTACACTAGAGTGTTACTGGTTTCTCAGCAAAATTTACAAGCTTAGACTAAGATAAAAGAAAATAACAAAAACGTTTTTAATGTTCATATGTGTGTTTTTAAAGTTTTTTGATGATTTTTAACAGTGGGTGCCTCTTTTTTTAGTCTAGTTGTGATTCTTGTGATTTTTCAATGCACACAACTTTTATATAGAAGATTAAAGTTGCAATGAACTGTAATACTAAAAGTTGCAATGATTTATCACAAAAGTTAAAATAACCAACAATTGCAATACAACTTTTTAATATAAATTTTAGGATGAAATAATACAACCAAATGAATAAAAACAACTCATTCAATTCTAGAAAGACATTTTAAATATTTTAACTATTTTTAAAACTAATTAAAAATACATAAATGTTAAAGAAAAAGAATTTTAAAGATGATGTTGTAAAAATAGATATATAATTTGACAATTTCTTTTCAATTAATACAACTTTTGAAATGAAACAACACAACTTTTGAACTTTATTATTGAAAAGGTACATATATAATTTGATAACTTCTTTTCGATTAGTGAAACTTTTAGGATGAAACAACCCAACTTTTCAATATTAATTAGAATTTATGCTATTAATACTAAGTCATATTAACAAAAGTACTTCACATCTCATTCTCTCCCATTTTCTGTTTTTACTAACTTAAAATATATAATATTACTATAATAAATATAAACACAAATATATATATAGTTATATATATCATCTAAAATTTTATAACATAAAAATAAATTATCATAGATAAATAATAAACTATATATAAACAAGGATACGTAAAAAAAAATTGTCATCGTAAATTTAACTATAGAAGAATATATGTCTTTATATTAATTTAGTGAATGTTAGTTGATAATGTTTTGGATAAATTGTTTTAGTGCTTAGAATATTTCTCTGCTTTTACAGATCAGGAAATGGGTTTTATAGCCCAAACCCAATAAGTTATATAGTTGGGCCTTGTAAGGAGAAGATGTCTCCTTCACCGAAGACGGCGAGAGGAACAGACGCCGGAAAAAGGAACGATGCTGGGACTCTCTTACGGTGAGATTTTAGTAATCATCGGCGCAACAGCTGCTGTTGTAGGTAAATTGTTTTCGATCTTCACACTCATTAATCGAATGGGTGAAATAGAGATGATTCCATTTTTTTCGCAGGGCCGAAGGATCTTCCGATAATCGCAAGAGCAGGAGGAAGATTGTTCGGACGAGCGATTGGTTACATCCAAATGGCTCGTGGCCACATAGACGGTGTCATGAAACAACCTCAAATGCAGCAGGTTCCTTCTTTTCTATTCAAACATATTAGCAGTCATCTTTACTTACTCCTCTCAATATATATATATATATAACTTGTTTAGATTTCGAAAGAAGTTCAAGATTTGCGAGCACAAGTTGATGCTATTAGCCATGGCGCAAGTTTCTCTCTCTTTAACTCCAATCCTTTGACTCGGAGAGTAGACAACCATTCTCCAGAATCTTCTAATACAACCACCAATGGTATAGCTTCTTTAACTTAGCCTGCCTGCCTGTTTTGTCCCTTATCTGGTTCTTGTCGTTTTTAGGGACTGTTACATCTCCCAGTGTTGAGGAAAGACACAAGGTTGCAGATCATTGGACAAAGGTCTTTTCTTTTTATATGTTTTCTTGAACCATCTGTCTTCTCTTCTTTTTTTTCTCTTAACGTAAGGCTACTCTTTTTGTGTGTATAAAAGGCTCAAGAGTTTAGCGGTTCGTCATCGGCTTCAGTTAATCTGCACGCCCAAGCAACAGCGTTTGAACGTTTATCTGAGTCTGTCAGTGGCAAAACTCACGCTATAACTAGTGACTCACCTGTTCTTCCAGTTTCTGCTGAGATGGCAAAGTTGCTCCCTCATCGCAAAGGTAAGAAGATTTCTTCATTCTTCATTATGTCATCCAATGAAACTTGCTCCCTCTACCATATTTTGCCTTGGTTTGAGTAAACACAAAAGACTGAAACTTGGATCCTAAATAAATTTGGTAGCAGAGAGTGCAAAAGGATCTGATTTAATGCTAGAGGCTGTTCTTGAAGCTGAAGTAGCACACAAAGCCAAACACTTTTTTGCACAAGCCGAAAAGGAAACTCCAGCTTTAAAAGGTGTGTCTACTCTTATCAAAGCGAAGAACTTGTGTTTTTAATTCAAAATGCATGCTATCATACTTGTCGTGTAAAACACTTCTCTGTAATCCTGTGACTTTTTCAGGGAAGTTTGTTGTTGAAGAGAAAGGAGAAACTTGAAGTCAAGTTTTATGGATCATCGATCAACAAGTCACAAGAAGACACCGGCATAGTCTTTGTTTGTACTTGTAGCCTGAGAATACTAACTGGGCCAGAGTCCTGAAATCTGTTTCTGCTCCGGCAACAAGTGAGTTAAACCTGGCAGAGATAAGTCAGTAATTGATCTTGTAATTTTGGTAAACGATCTTCATTCCTATAATTTATTCTGCGGCTTTGTAAGTTCTTAGGAATATGAATAAATGTGTGTGATTTAGTTCTCAGTCGGTTATGTATCAACTTCTATTTTCAAGCTTAAAAAGGGGAATGTTCTATTGCCGTTGTCATTGTGCAAAAGTATTCTTTAATCTGAGTATTTTTTTCCCATGTAAACACAAAGACAAGTACTGCTATATTGGAAACATAGTGTATATTGTATAATAGCTAACTAGAATGTGATCCATAAAATTTGCTTTTGTTATAGAACAAAGTTTGATATAAAATAGTGTTTTGAATTTTTGGTACATTATTATATTACCAAATCGAAAACAATATTTTCTGTAATATTTTCTATATATTATTATTTGATTTTTCAGCTAGTTTATTTGTAATTTTATATGTTTTTATGTTACAGCTTCAAAATAATATTGTTATAAAATAGTGTTACAGCTTTTGTTAGAGCTTCAAAATAATATTTTTATGTTACAGCTTTTGTTATAGAACAAAGTTTGATATAAAATAGTGTTTTGAATTTTTGGTACATTATTATATTACCAAATCGAAAGAAATGTTTTCTATAATATTTTCTATTTATTATTATTTGATTTTTCAGCTAGTTTATTTGTAATTTTATATGTTTTTATCTTACAGCTTCAAAATAATATTTTGTTGATAAATTGTGAGAGTTGATTTGGTAGAGTGTCTCTTTTCATATGGACTATGAACGACCTGAATTTTTGGGAAAACAGTAGAAGTGTTGGATGCACGGAAGATTATGGGGAGCGATCCGACTGCTTTTAGAAAAATCACAAACGTCAGACGTTTATATCGGGTGATAGATTAAAGACGGTCTAACTTCCGAGAACGATTAGACCGACACGGGAAGCTATTTGGAGAAAGAGTCTCTGTTTTTGCGAACAGAGTCCAAGGACCCAGGAACAAGATAGTCCCTTTCTCTACGCATGTAAGGTCCAACAGAGATGAGATGATTTACCGGCCAAAAAATACTCCTTCACAGCACAACAACTCGCCTCTACTACCAAGACAGAGGGATCAACAGAAATCTCCTCAAAGAAAGACTATTGCAACAGATTTTCCTGAAATTCGAGTGTGGAGAAGCAAGACTCCCCTAACTACGGTAACTGCAAGTGACCCCACTGACCTCCCAACACCGCCACCACGTCCACTTGAGCGTAACCTTGATGCAACAGACTTCCATCATGGACAACTACCAACGGCGCAGGAGGTTGGTTCTGAATGAAATAAACGAAGCAACACTTCGATACACTAACGTGGATGATCCTATAGAAAGAGCAGCAAGGCAACAAAGAGTTTTACAAAGTCAAATTGATGGATCAGTAGAACAGACAGTGGAACGCATCATTCAGCACTCTGCAGCTTCATTAGGAATCCTAGTGGATTCTATTCTCCAACCTCAACCTTTGAGTGAGGCAGCACAAGAGGTGGTGGAGACGTCCCAAGAAACAACTGCCCCAAAGCGTAGAGGCAGACCACCACGAGCACGAGCGACTCGTACGATCCAACTAAGCCCTCGCGTCTTTGTGGGAACATCATTGAGAAAACGTAACCTAACACAAGTGGGTACGTCTCCTGGAACCTCCAAACAGGCAGTGGCTAGAACGGCAGGATCGTCCTCTCAAGATCCTAAGTTGCAGAATACTTCAGGTACAGGGGAGAAGTCAGGAGCTCCGATCAACAAATGTCCTCGGTTGGATTTTCCTGAGGATCGTCCACCTCTTCCTTAGTAATGTTTAGCTGGAACTGTTTCGGTTTGGGGAACACTGAAACAGTCCAGCGTATCAGGGAGATTCACAAGCAATTCTCTCCTGATATTTTCTTTTTGATGGAAACAAAGAACGCCAATGTATTTGTTGAAAAAGAGCTTGAGTTTCTGAATCAATACAATCATTTTCTTGTTCCTCCCGAGAGACCAAGTAGTGGTGGGCTGGCTCTCAACTGGAGAAATGATTTAAACCTCAACATTCTTAGTTTAAACCAGAATATAATCGATACAGAGATATCTCACAAAGGGATAACCTTCTTCGGTTCCTTTATCTATGGAGAACCAGATGCCTCCAAACGTGCCTCAGTATGGGATCAGATACGTGATATCGCTGATGTTAGAGATGCTCCTTGGTTCCTCACGGGTGATTTCAACGAGATCATAAAAAACACCGAAAAAGAGGGGGGTCCATTACGTGCTGAAGGCACTTTTGCAGCATTTCGTAACCTTCTAGCGCACTGTGATCTGTTCGATCTTAAGCACTCGGGCAACCCGCTCTCTTGGCGAGGCAAGAGACGTAAGCATCTAGTGTTCTGTAGACTGGATAGAGCGATGGTCAACAGTCTCTGGTCGGAGAAATTCCCAACTGCTAGAAGCCATTACATGGACTTTAATGGGTCCGACCATCGTCCACTTATCACCATCTTTGACTCTACCCGTAAGAAAAGCAGCAGGATCTTCCGGTATGATAGACGGCTAAGAGATAATCAAGAGGTCAAAGAGATTATCTCCAGGATTTGGAACTTAGCAGAGCACCTTCATTCCGAACAACGACTAGCAACAATTAGATCAGCTCTGGTGAAATGGAGTCGCGACCAGCATCGCAACAGCAAAGAAAACATAGAGAAACTCAAGAAGGCTCTAGATGATGCTCTTACCAGTCTGATTGGGGACGAGGAACTGATCTTCCGTCTGAGCAAGGAACTCTTAACTGCCTACAAGGCGGAGGAAGAGTTTTGGCCCCAGCGGAGTCGAATTATGTGGCTAGCATCGGGGGATACAAACTCCAAGTTCTTTCATGCGGTTTCTACAGGGAAGAAAGCTCGTAATCGCATCTCAGTCTTAGAGGATACAGAAGGGAATATTTTTTACGATGAGGAATCTATCTCAGCTCAGATTGCTACTTATTATGGGGAGCTCTTCAAAACAACCTCTCTTCCCGAATCCAATGAAGAAAAGAAGAGGATCATCGACGAGGCAATAAAGCCATGCATCACACCGGAAATTAATTCTGCTCTTGTAGCAGAACCGACGGACACAGAAATACGAGAAGCTCTGTTCTCTATCCATCCGGACAAAGCTCCGGGTCCAGATGGTTTCTCGGCTTGTTTCTTCCAATCGAACTGGGAAACAGTGGGTCACGCCATCTGCAAGGAGGTCCGGGAGTTCTTCAGAACAGGATTGCTGCGACAAAACATGAATCATACATACGTCAGGCTCATCCCAAAGATCTCCAGACCAAAATGGGTCTCTGACTACAGGCCGATTGCACTTTGCAACGTCACTTATAAACTGATATCCAAGATTCTCTCCCTTAGGCTCAAGCCTGTACTGCAGTGTATCATCGGGGAAACTCAGTCAGCTTTCATTGCAGATCGTGCTATCTCGGATAACGTTCTTATCACACACGAGCTACTGCACTATCTTAAGATCTCAGAAGCAAAAATAAATTGTTCCATGGCAGTGAAAACAGATATGAGCAAGGCCTATGATCGCTTGGAGTGGGATTTCATCAACTAGTTTTTGACCGGCTTGGTTTCGATACTGTGTGGACAAGTTGGATTTTGACGTGTGTGTCGTCGGTAACTTACTCATACCTACTTGTAGATTCGGCTCATGGCAATGTGATTCCATCACGAGGGATACGACAAGGTGATCCCCTCTCCCCGTATATCTTTATACTTTGTGGAGAGGTACTCTCGAGTCTCTGCCGTCAAGCGCAAGCTAGTGGACATATGTCGGGACTTAGAGTGGCTACTTCTTCCCCGAGAGTAAGCCACCTTCTTTTTGCAGACGACACGATGTTTTTTCTCAATACAGACATCGGAAGTGTCTCAACGCTAGGAGGGATTCTGCACAAGTACGAGATTGCGTCTGGCCAAATGATCAACACCACCAAATCTTCCATCTCCTTTTCTTCGAAAACCCCGCAGGAGACACGACAACGTGTCCACATTCAACTCGGGATCGAGAAAGAAGGTGGAGTTGGTAAATATCTTGGTCTGCCGGAACATTTTGGGCTACAGAAAAAAGATCTCTTCACCAACATTGTTGAACGCATCCGACAACGGGCAGCTAGTTGGTCTTCTCGACAATTATCACCAGCAGGAAAACTAGTCATGCTAAAGTCTGTCCTATCAGCTGTTCCAACATATGCTATGACTTGCTTCCAACTGCCGGTGAGTCTTTGTAAGCGAATCCAATCTGTGCTTACAAGATTTTGGTGGGATTCATGTGAGGATAAGAAAGGGATGTGTTGGGTTTCTTGGGATCGTATCACAACCCCGAAAGACATGGGTGGTCTTGGCATTAGAGATATCCAGATTTTCAACACAGCTCTACTAGCCAAGCAAGCTTGGCGTATTGTCACCAAACCGGAGAGCTTGCTATCGCGGGTTCTGGTAGGAAAATATTGCAGGAACTCTTCCTTCTTAACAGTGAGATTACCAAAAGAATGCTCGCATGGTTGGAAAAGTATACTAGCAGGAAGAGACCTCTTGGTACTTAAGCTGGGTTCGGTAATAGGGGATGGAGAATCAATAAGGGTTTGCAACGACCCCTGGCTGAGTACAGCTACTCTCAAGAGACCATATGGGCCACCACCTGAGAAATATCAAGATCTTAGAGTTGCAGACCTTCTAACTCGAGAGACTAAAGAATGGAACAAAGAGATTATTGAAAAGATATTCCCAAATTTAGTCGAAGAGATCTTGCTGTTAAAACCGAGTATGATGGGTGGGAAAGATGGAGTAGCGTGGCTGGCGTCCAGATCAGGAATCTACTCGACGCGGTCTGGCTACTACACAGCGATGGAGAATGAACAGATTAATGAGTTAGCTCAACCGGCAAGAGACTGGAAAAAGCTGATATGGACAGGATGTACATCACCAAAGATTCAACTTTTTCTTTGGAAAGCTACACAGGGAGCGCTGGCCACAGGATATAATCTACAACAGAGAGGTCTTCTGCAACACACTACATGTATCCGCTGTGGAGCTCTAGAAACAGAAGCCCATATCTTCCTCCATTGCGAATATGCAAGGAAAGTTTGGTCCTCTACTCTGTTTCAGATGCAATTCGAACCTGATGCTTACGATGACTTCCCGACAGCCCTTAGTGCCTCTAAGACTGCGATTTGCCTTCCTCCAGTGGGGATTCAATCCGACTTATTTCCTTGGGTCTGTTGGTATATATGGACGGCTAGGAATCAATTGATTTTTGAAGGGAGGATTGTTTCAGCGGAGGATACAGTGTCACAAGGCATTTTCAGAGCTCGAGAATGGAACTTGGCTCAACTGGCAACAACACCTCCGTCTCCTCCAATGAATAAACTATCCCTCGTGCCCGACCTGGCTGAGTTGATAGTTTGTTGTTCAGATGCAGCATGGAAACATGAACTCAATCTGGCGGCTTTTGGTTGTATCTTCAAGAACAAACAAGGTACCGTAATTTTCAAGGCAACCCGAGTTGAACAAAATGTCTCCTCTCCACGAATGGCCGAAGCTCTGGCTCTACGCTGGTCCCTCATCACAGCACTTTCACAAAACTTCACCCAAATCTGCTTCAGAACAGATTGTCAATCGCTCCTAGCAGCAATTCAATCACAGCTTCCTCCGGCTGATCTCCACGGAATCATCGAGGACATTGATCATATATCGCTCTCCTTTAACTCTGTTTCTTTTAATTTTCTTCCTAGACTCTCGAACTCTTCAGCAGATAAGCTTGCGAAATCTGCTCTATGTACCTTTACTCTATCTCTATCTCCTCCCTAGTTAGGGACTGAGAAGTTTTTAATATTAAGTACGTGTTCAAAAAAAAAAAAAAATTAAAGACAGTTTCTGCTCCAATCTGGCTGGTTTCTTCCTCATTAATCTTAGTCCATTTTTGTATCTAAACACAAACTTAATACTTTATCCCTTTCAAAAAATGTATGTTCTAGAATTTTTATATTTTTTAAGAAAATACAAAAAAAAATTGACAATAAATACATTATTTTTCGTATTTAATTATTTTCTATGATTTTTAACTAATCAAAATTCAGTAAACATAGTTAATATTTTTCACATTTACAATTTAATATTATTATATACACTGAAAATGTAAAATATGGATTTTTTATAAATAATTTTTCCTTTTTTTAAACGTAAAGTATTTATATTCATCAGTAAACTCAAAACCCATAAGCCCATACCTTCTCACCATATAAAACTTCATGAATCATACCAATAAGACCTTGTAATTACCATTAAGCCAAACCAGGTTCAATGGCTTAGCTTTAGCTTGCTAATGCCATACTTTCATACTAACTCTGGTCATTAACGTATCAGAAAGGGCCATTATTTGATTTGATAGATAAATTATAAATCCAACTGAAAACTGTTCTTTTATATTGGGGAATGATCGACTAGTCTATGCTATATGCTGGACCTAGCGTTTCATTGCAAAGTTGTCAAAGATATCAAAAACCAACTGAAACTGAAAAATGCATTTATGTCGCTAACAGAACTTCTGTACTAAAAACAAATGTATGAATAATTGCAAGATCATATAGTTCCCTTTTTTCCATATAATTCCTATTTTCCTCCCTTTTTAGTATTCCACTAGATGATAACATGCGCCGTGGTGAATTTTTTAACTATGATGTATTTAAATATTATTAACAATATTAATTTTGTTACCTATAACTGTTTTAATATTTGATTAAAGATGACATTTGGATATAATTGGGTTCGGTTTGGTTATGTTCAGTTAGGATCTTTGCGGATTTGGTTTGGTTTGATTTGGATCTTTACGGGTTTGGTTTGGTTCTAATTACCCATTTCAATTTTTTAAAAAATTAAAGTTCATATATAGTTTTAATTTCTATAAATCTAAAAAATAGTATATAACATATAAATTTTAATAATGTATGCCAAGATACTTAAACTTAACATAAAAATTGGGTTGACTTAAATATTTGGATATAAAATAAATAGAAATCTTAAATATTTTTGGTATTTTGAGCATTGTTTAACTATTCTAAACATGTACTTTATTTGTATATATTTCCAACGATTTTGAACAACCTAAAAGTATCTTATATATTTTGTATATTCTTTTAGATATTAAATTTAAAAATAATTAACATATTTAAGTATACAAATCTGGTTCGAATATACTTGGACACCAGAAATATTTTGGTTCAGATCGGATTCGGTTACGGTTCTCTGAATACCAAAATTTGAACCCGTTCGGATGTCTAACCAATTTTGGTTAAAGTTTAGTACTACTTTTCAGATTGGATTTGGTTCGGATTTTGGATTCAGATTTCGTCCAACCCTATATTTTTTATTGTAACAAAATTTTAAATGAAAGCGATGATGGTTCATATTTATTTTGGATATGCAACATTTTTTATACCAAAACCACATTCTAATATGAATGTGATCCTTTTAGTTAATCATTAAAAACATTCTAGGTACATTTAAGGAAAATGATGGACTGGACTAAAAACGTTATTATTTCAGATTGTCAAATTTCAAATTATTTTTTGTTAGTCGTGATGAAGAGAAACTATGTTAAGGGTTAGGAAACAGATTTATTGTGCAATCTATATTGTCCTAAGGTGATTTCGATAGCTTCTAACTAAATCTTTGATGTATTGATATCTTATAAGATTTTTGGAAAAAAAATTATAAGATATTCCACTTGCTAAAGTAATCAATCGTTTCTTAATTAATATATATAGGATTAGAATAATCACATAAATCAAAAAAATACCTCTTGTTTTTTACAATAATTTTAGAATAATTCTTGGGTTCACCCCTAGGATGAACCTTTAGGTTCACCCCTAAGATGAACATTTAGGTTCACCTAACAAATATGTATCAAGTATTTCATAATTAATATCTTTTAAAAAATGAAACAAAATACTGTCAAGTTATATTATGTTTTTAAAATAAATAGAACAAAAACAAATAAAAATAATAGTAGTTACAAAAAATGATTTTCTAAAAAATATTTAACTTCGTCAAAAAAATACTAAACCATAAACCCTAAATCCTAAATAAACCCTTGGGTATACCATAAACCCTTGGGTATACCATAAACTTTTGGATAATCTTAAACTCTAAACCCTAAACTCTAGTATATGCAAAAAAAGTTAGATATTTTAATGCCGTCATCGAAATACGAAACTCTAAACTCTAAACCCTAAACCCTAAACCTTTGGATAAACCCTAAACATTTAGATAATCCTAAATTCTAAAATCAAAAACACTAAATACTAAAATACCAAATCTTAAAAATACTAAACCATTAATCGTAGTCCCTAAACTCTTTTTAGGATTAATGATTTAGTATTTTTAAGATTTAGTATTTAATGTTTTTAATTTAGGGTTTAGTATTTATCCGAGGATTTAGGATTTAGAGTTTAGGGTTTAGGGTTTAGTGTTTTGATGACGAAATTAAAGTGTTTTTAAAAATATTTTTTTTGCATATATTACTATTTTAATTTATTTTAAACATTTTTATTTTAAAAATATAATATAACTCGACAATATTATATTTCTTTTTTTTTAAAATATTAATTGTGAAATAACTGATTCCCATATGGGTGAACCCAAAAATAAGTCAAGAAGACTTTCTTTGTATCCTTGCGGTTATGAATATGCCTAACCGAACCCAAACTTTCGATCTTGGGTTAGGTTCGGTTATGGGTTCTAATCCAGCTTACTTCGGATTTAAAAATTAAGTCAAATGATAATCGGTTAACAGAATCCCAATCTATTTGTTCCATCGATCCAATCTGTTTGCATCCTTAAATTATGTACAAGGAATAAAATTATTTACACTAAGTTAATTATATTGAGGAATGCTATAAGGAATGTGAATATGTGTAGAATGATCTAACATACACAAATCACTCAAATCAGTTATTCTAATTACTTGTCAATTAATTCTCTAAAATATTTTTTTCCATTTCTATCAATTATCGTTTACTATAAATGTAAACATCCTCTAAAATAAAAATATTCATTCATTCATTATTCTACACGAAAGCTTGTTTGTTTAGTCATGGACTTTCAGATCATAGCCGTCAGTGTGATAGGAATCTTGGCAACAGCTCTCTTACTTGTAGCATGTTACTTTCTCGTTAACAAATGTTTGCGCAGAAACGACATTCCTAACGGAGTCTCCTCATCTGGACGGTTAAGCAGCGACCATGATGACCATTTCATGTTTTACTCACCAGAGTTCAGAACCAGCGGAGAAGGAGAAGAGACGATCTCTGAACAATGCTCTGCCTGTTTGAATGAGTTTCACGTAAATGAGACTGTGAGGGTTATACCACAATGCTTTCACTTGTTTCATATAGATTGCGTCGACCCAAAAAATGTCAGTTGCTCGCTGTGCCAAACTAGGTTTTCTTGTGACTCAAGTGTTCGTGCGGATGAGATTACTGCTCCCAACAATTCACCCGAGAACGCGTTGCACACCGTCGTGATTAGAGGCGAGGAGGAGTATGAGATCATTGAGTTGGGTATATGGAGCGGTAATAGCACCAGTAGTGGTGGAGATGCTCCAACTTATTTATTTTGAACCCTAATTTCCCGCTTGCTTCTTTGTTACTTTTTCTTGTTTCAATCTATAATTATATTATTATTATTCTTAATAATATTTTTTTTTTGTAAACTAAAGGGTTAACACATACCTAACTCCGCGTATATTATTATCTATACTATTATTTGCGAAGTAAAATTTTAGATTCGAGCTCTCACGTTAAAAGTTAGAGTGGTTAATATCATTTATATCCTTAATGAATAAAATATATAAATTAACTCCAAAATAAAAATGAATTAAAATGATTAATAATAATAATAACAATAATAAGAAGAATTATCTGAAACCTCATATATATTAAAAATAAAATATGATATAAACACATATATATTGTGTTGTTATCTGAAATTATCTTTTCATAATAAATTAAACTAAAATAAAACAACACACAACCAAAGATTAATCAAGAAAAATTATCAATTTTATATAACTTAAAAGAGAACATTTAGTCTATACTATTATTTACGAAGTAAAATTTTGGATTCGAGCTCTCACATTAAAAGTTAGAGTGGTTAATATCGTTTATACCCTTAATGAATAAAATATATAAATTAACTCCAAAATAAAAACGAATTAAAATGATTAAAAATAATAATAACAATAATAAGAAGAATTATCTGAAACCTAATATATATTAAAAAATAAAATATGATATAAACACATATATATTGTGTTGTTATCTGAAATTATCTTTTAATAATAAATTAAACTAAAATAAAACAACACATAACTAAAGATAAATCAAGAAAAATTATCAATTTTATATAACTGAAAAGAGAACATTTAGTTTATAATACTATATTTAAAGCGATTTTCTTTCTCTCACGTTAAAAGTTATAGCGTTTAAAATTTTCATTATTCTTATTACATAATTAAATTAGATTTGTTAATATAGAATTACTCACAAATTTAAAACGAATTTCATTAATTTGATTCTCATCATTATCTACAAAATTATATATTATGTGATCCAATAATATTTACATCAAAATATTTTTAAAATAAATATAAATCCATGTATATAGTTTTATGAATATATGAATATTTTTCAAGTTGTTTACATAATAAATATTTTTTATTAAAATAAACTTTATTGTATATAAAATTAATATTTAATTAATTATTAAATATATCAAAGGCATGAAAATAATTTATTTCAATGTTTCTCGAATTTATAATATATTTATTTAGTAATTTGTAAAATTATTAAGCCCGCAACTGCGGGCAAAACACCTAGTTGTTAATAATATTTTGAGATGGCTTTTTATTGAGTTCTATTGTACGTAGGAACTATTGGACTTTTAAGTGTGAGAAACTCAAAAATCTAATTTTGCTTCTTAGCAAAAAAAAAAGTCTCATTTTGCCTATGAAAGAACATTGACATATTTAGTGTTTTTTTTCTCCATTGACAATAATCAAACACCAAAAATATTTAAAATATATATTTTTCTCCATCCAAATATTGAAGTTCAACCTTTTTTTAATTTTTAATTTAGGTATTTTGGCTTATATTACTCGAATTTATATGTTTTGAAAAATTTAAAGTATATATAAATTTTGAAAATTTTAAAATAATTCAAATGGGTTATCCGTATCCGAACCGAACCCACAAATACCCGAATCAAACCGAAACCAAAATTTATAAGTATTTGAATGTTGCTGAAATCTTTAAACTCGGGAATTTCAAATCCAAATAGATTTTAACCGAATCAGTGGGTATCCAAATACACATCCCTAACATAATCAACGTAAAACGATTAAGTATTACAAATACATCATTTAGTATAAATAAATAAAACTAAAACAGAAAATTAATACCCGTGCGGTCGCACAGGTCAATATCTAGTTGGACTTTTAAGTGTGAGAAACTCAAAAATCTAATTTTGCTTCTTAGCAAAAAAAAAAGAGTCTCATTTTGCCTATGAAAGAACATTGACAATTTTTTTTCTTTAAATTTCTTAACAAAGGTGTCGCGTATAACACTGGAGAACTTTTTAAGATTTTTTTTTTTACGTTGAAAATCAGACCAACTAAGTGTTTACCTTTTGCTGATAAATTGACCCAACATTGAGTAGTAATATCCCACGAGACGAAACTAATACCCATAAATAATTTTTTTTTTTTTTTTTGAAACTCAATACCCATAAATAATTGATTATCACTCCTTGTTATACTTCGTTATAAAACTTTATTTTGTTACTTTCTTACAAAGTCGTGCCATTTGTTATGGCATGTTGTAATTGTGTAACTAAATCATCAAAGAGTAGTAATATAGGTCTAACCTTTTTGTATATTTTTTTAGAACACATGTAATATTGACCAATATATATTTATTTTAACATTTTCAGTCAAATTTATAAATTTGATATAATTATAATTATAAACTTATAAGAACTTAAACTGAATAATCCACTCATTTGACATGTCAAATTGTTTGATGTTTATTATTTAAAATGGACTAGCTCATCTTCTTAACTCATTTTAGTAGCTAAATTTGGGTCAATATTAGCTAGCATTTTAAATAATATTTTATAATATAAATGAGCTAAATATTTTAATCATCTCACAACGGTTTTCAATATTTTATATATCTGTTAAAAAATTATATGAGCACCAATAAGTTATAAGACATCAATTATAAATTGCCATACCATATAATGGAATTATATAGAAATTACTAATTTGTAATATTTTAAATTTTATCAAGTTAAACTATTCGTATAAAAATATTTATATCAGTCCAATTATCTAAATAATCTGATTAAACTAATAACATATATATATATATATATATACATATAAGAAATTTAAAATTTTAATATAAGAGATGGTATATTTAACTTTTAATTTATGATAATTGAAATCTAGATGGTCATAGATCAAATGTATGATATTAATTATGTTTCATATTTTAATTTTATGTTTACTCTTTACTTACTTTTACTAGAATTTTAACAAATTCATTATTTCATGATATTTTTTGTAACATAATGTATGACCAATTATTTTCCTATAATGATTCTAAATATTATGTTTGATTAATATTGCAATAAAAATATCAAAATGATTACCAGCTGTATTTGAACCTCAGAGCATCAACATCGACTGGTTTTTTAAACTTGGTCTCTTTCCATTATTATACTATTATTTGTAAATAGTTTATTAAATAATTAAATTTTAAATTATAAAACAAAATTGTGTGAATGAGAATGTGGCAAGTGGAGTGGAGTTTCTAAAAATGGTGTCAGAGATTCACATAAATAAAAATTTCTATTGTTTTTAACTTTTTTTTTGTCTTTTACTTTGTAATATTTTATTCATTTTTCTAGAAAGATACTCATGTAAAAAGCACTGTTGCGGATACTCTTAGGTTTCATGCTTCTATAAAACAAAATAAGATTTTTATTAATACTTTTTAAAATAGTTAAATTAATTATCAACAAAAAGAAAAATTGATACAGGAAAATATGTTTAGGATCAGAAATGATGACATTTAAATAAAAACAGAAGACAAGCCTCCGTTATGCAGTCCGAGTGAACCACCTCTGGAACGCCTCACTGTAAAAGCTTGGACTTCGATACCGAAGAGAGGAGAGCCGAATTCTGATCATCTTGTCTATATAGCAGACCATATGCGATGTGTCATGATACTTCTGATTGTGCCTTCGATCTTTCCTTTCATGCCATACCGTATGAATTGTTGCTTGAAATAATAGTTTGAGAAGGCAAATATCCACAGCCGTAGTACGGTATGAGATTAGAGTTTCCACTGTGATCGTCCAGTCGGGATCTACTCGCGAACCAAGCAGAGACCCCACAAGGTCGATACAAACAATGAAGGAGTAGGGGCATGCGAAGAACAAGTGATCTCTTGTTTCATCAAGCTTGCCACACAGATAGCATGAGTCAGTGATTCCCCGAGCATGTGTACGTAATCATGTTGATAATCTGTCTCTAAAGGTCAGCCAAGTGATGAAAGACATCCTTAGGATTACTTGAGGAAACCAGACCAGCGAGCTCCACGAGACTGTTTGTCGTTGTTCTCGAATCTTATTCCGAGTTCTGTTACTTGAGAAAGTCGGATTGAAGTCATCATATCCGTGCCGCCATAACCAACGATCATCATCTGTAGCATATACCGGTGGTGTAACAGGGTAAAGGCAGGCTATCATCGCCCGTATGTGATAGGCTCTGCATCGACGTATGATCCATTGACCAGACGATGCAGCTTCTGAGACCGTGGCCTAGCATCTAATCCCAAGAAATCGAGTGCCGGAGTCTCCTGTAATATCCATCAATTTTTATCATACTTAGCCAGTTATCAAACCAGAACAGTTTGGACTTACCTTTCCCAATTTGAGCACGAAGAAACACAACAGCTTTGTCTCGGAGCTTGATTAACTTATGCCAAATCCAAGAGCCAGCATACTTTTCATTTACATCCCAGAAACTATGGGATTTGAGAAGGTACACTCGTGTCCAAGCCACCCACAAGGATCCACTGTTTGTGAGCAAACACCAAATTAAACTGAGTGAAGTACGTTTAGAGGAATCAGTCAGCCGTCTTATATCCAGACCACCCTCTGATTTTGGGATACACACTTCTTCCCGCCACTTTTTATTTTGTATGAATGATCAGAGATCATGACCATAAAAATGCACTACATACCCCTTCTATAGTTTCTAGAAAACATTTAAGGAGGCGGAAGACAGAGCTCCAAAAGTTTATAATACTGGTGATAACAAAGTTTATTGCCTGGAGCCTACCAGCATAAGATAGTGCATGGCTCGACCAAGAGAGGAATCTCTTCTGATTTTGTCAATCAGTGGTTCATACTCAGCTCTCGACATTGACTTTGTAATGAGCGGAAGGCCCATGTAGCGAACCGGAAGAAACTTACTAGGGATGCCCATATATTGGACCTCATTCTTCAACTGCTGACTTATACGACCTGCCATGAATATAAAGGATTTTACTGGATTTATGGTGAGACCCAATAGCGCTGCAACTTGGCAAAACACAGTAGCAACAGCGTGCGGTGAGGATGGGGCACCATCGGTGAAAATCATTATAAAATCCGAGCTGATTTGTTGTGTTGCTTTGTTCAGCAATAGAGTTAACACATTAATGGCAATGACGAAGAGATATGGCGAGAGAGAACATCCTTGATGCAGGCCACGTTCACTACCAAAGAATCTCTCTAGCTCCCCATTCACGATACAGAGAAAGCTGTTGTTGAGAGACATATTTGGATCAATTGGACAAACTGGTCCAGAATATTCATGGCGCAGAGGCTGCTGGTGATAAAATACCATCTTTCCGAGTCAAAAGCTTTGGAGATGTCGAGTTTTAGAACACTTCTGGAAGACATCAATGGCTTGTGGTAGTCTTTTACTAGCTTAGTGGCAAGAAAAACATTTTCTAGCAGCAAACGACCCTTGACAAATGCACATTATGTTGGCCCATCAGTTATGGTAAGAAGACTTTTAACTGGTTTGCAATGACTTTGGAGACAACCTTGTACAAAATATTGCAGAAGCTAATAGGCAGGTAATCTTTCATTTTCTCTGCATTATCAGTCTTTGGTATCAGAGTGAGAATAGTGGCGTTAACACCTCTACGCATAAATCCATACTCGAAAAATACTGAACAACTATAGTGAAGTCATGCCTAATAACTATATTGGCCGAGCAGCGCGGTAAAAATCCACAGGGAAACCATCGAGCCGATGATCTTTATTTGATGGCATAGAGAAGAGCACATGAAGTATTTTAACTTCTGAGACGTGGTGTACCAGGATTAGAAATGGCACTTACATCAAAATGAGCCGACGAATGAGGGTAACTAATCATCCATTCGTGATTTACGAGAGCTCTGTCTAGCTTCTTCTGTATTGAATCCTCATGTCTTTTGTTCCACCAAGTATACTTTGCTCATGTGTAAGGAAAATCAGCCACCAAGCAGTCTTTATAGCTTCCTGAAAATGTCTCATATCCACTTGATCAAAACGGTAATCCTGAGCTTGAGAGTGTTCACTTGATGCTAGCATTGCATTAAAATCACCTAATATGACCCATAGCATACTCAGATGACTATACACAGCTCGAGTTTCCCACAACTCTTCCCATAGTTGAGTTCTCTCAGCAACTGTGTTGAAAGCATAGACGGCATAGCAGATAAATTGTTCCCCTGTGGTAGGAATCTGTATGGCACAAGTAACAACCTGAGCGCTCATATGCAGCCGTGTCACTACCACATTATCAGTCCAACAAAACCAAATCCTGCCCAACTGGTGATACTCGTAATTTGTGATAGAGTTCCAACCTGGCATAGCAGCAAACATACATTTTTGGTGATTCCTTTCTTGAACTCTCGTCTCAACTAAACAGCCAAAAAAGGTTTTTCCTGTTGTAACCACATTTGAAGAGCTCTATGCTTGCGTGTCATGTTAAATCCACGCATGTTCAATGCAAAGAAAAACATCATATCTTCCTGCTATAAGATTTTTTTGATTAACTGTGCTTTACAGCCAATATCAGATCTTTGGCACGAACCGCTGTGCCCCGAGCTAATTTATGAGTTGAGACGTTACCTGAACGTCTTCCATGTGTAGACGCCTGCAATCGCTGAGTCTTCTTACCCTCTGCCTTACTCTAAATGATCTCACCATCCTCTACTTCCTTTCCAACTTCTTCTGCTTCATCCTTGTCCTTCTCATCAATACCATGAAGGGGACTGAAACGAGAAGGAGACAACCCCCTCAGTCTCCACATTTTTAAAAGCATTTGTGCTGCTAGGATCAGAATCAACACCAACTTATGTCCCTTGGTTCCTCCCATGAACTGTTGCCCAAACTCCTGCATCGCTAGCATGGAAAACCTCATGTATCGCTGACATGTTTTTCTTGTTGAAATTTAATTTCAGTTAAGTGTATATTTAAAACTGAAATATTAAATATTGTTGGATCATGTAGGCTTACTTGGAAATAAGAAGCACAATTATAATAATATACAGCTTTATTACATGAGTTTGTTTCAACTAAGGCTGGGCGCAAGGCGAATACTTGCATTTTTATATATATTTGACACTTGCCTTGCCTTAAACGAGTAATTGATTTTTTGACTTGTATTTGCCTTGTCGAAAACGAGTACTTGTTATTTTAAGTACTTGTCCAAAAATGTGTTACTTGCAAGTTACTTGCCTTGTTCGATTACTTACTATTTACAAATACTTATGAATTATTTGAATATATTTTCAAGTTTCTAAGAATTACTTGATAGATAATATTCTGTGAGAGAATGTTTTGAAATTTCATTTTACTTACTCGACTTGGTAAACAACGATTATTTCAAATAAAATATTTGTACCTAGTATAAAAAAGAAATATAATACAAATATTTCGATATGAAAGTATTGTTTACTTCTTACAACATAAACTATTAGTTTAAGATTTTGGTTTTTATGGCTTAGTTATCATTTTTTCAATCATTAAACAAGTAACAAGTAATAGCAAGACGAGTCTTTAAATTTTTCGTGATACTTGTTACTTGCCTTGTACTTGTGAGTATCAAAACTCAGTGACTTGATACTTGACTTGGTAACGAGTACTTGAAAAAATGAGGCGAGTACGGGTCAAATAACAGGTATAAGACGAGTAACGAGTATTCGTGCCCAGCCCTAGTTTCAACAGCTCCTAATAAAGAGTATTCAAATTTTGGAAGATTTTTATCTTTTAATAACATAAGTATTTGAGAATCAATCCACGTCCTAGAGAAATATTTGATTGCTATTTGTATTAATCCAAAATGAATATTATTAAAGTTTTTCTTCTATACTATTCTTAGGCCATAGAAAATAATAATTCAGTTTATTTAAACTCATTTTGTAATGATATAGTTTCAAAAAAGAATCGATCTCGTTCAGATCATAATTTTACTCATGTTCTTTAATTGAGTACTAGGTTTTGATCCGCGCGGCTGCGCGTGTGTTTATTTGATGTAATATTTTTTTTATGGTTTTAACAACATTGATGCTGTTGTTTCATATTTTATTTTAATTCAGATATTTGGGTATTTTGTTCATTTCATTTTTTTTAAAGATTTAAAGTTCTTATCACTTAAATTGAACTTTTTTTTCTTGGTTTTAAAAATATAAAGTGTATAATATTAGAGGATGTTGTGGAGGTTTACATTTTTAATAATATATTAAATAAGACAATTTAATATTAAATATAATAAGAATAAAAATATATTTTTGAAAAATAAAATGCTTTGTAATTATTGATAAATAGGCTACAGAAAAATGTTGTTTTGTTTAAACAGCATTTATAAATAAAATTTTTTGAGAGAAAGTACAAAACCAATTCAAAAGTAACTAAAAAAAAAACATAAAAAGATATGTAATTCTTGTTCGCCAAGATTTGTGAAAGTTAATAAGTTGGTTGTTACATGTGATTGCGTAGAATTTGGGGAATATCTTTTTCGTATATATATTTTTTTAAGCAATGAAAATTTAGGAGTTGTTTTGGAAGGTATTTCGTAATATAGAAATTTTGATTTTTAGGGATATGTAATTCTTGTTCGCCAAGATTTGTGGAAGTTAATAGTTTGGTTGTTAAATGTGATTGCGTAGAATTTGGGGAATATCTTTTTCTTATATATTTTTTTAAGCAACAAAAATTTAGGAGTATTTTTGAAATGTTTTTGGAATATTCTTTGTTGATAAAAATAAGGAAAAAAATAATTATAGCTTGTCAACCAAGTTTTAATGGAGTATCAGAAAATATGCGATCATTAAATTATAAATTTCTGTATATGGTAAGATTTTTGAAAGAGCATTTATTACAATCACATAAATTATCAATTTTTCTATATGTGAAGTTTATTTCTTACCCGTACATTTTTGTATTTATTACGATCATTAAATATATGATCATTCGCGTTTATGGAGAACTATGTCGTCATTTTTGCTGATTTTGGTTTGGTTAAATAATAATATTATAAGTATATGGTCCATAAACAAATTATAAGCCAAACAGAATTAAATGCAACGAATTTTGAGTGTGTTTGGCTCCAGGTTTAGCATAGTGACATTATGATGTAATATTTGTGCAATTCTTAGGGCTAAGTCTTTTTTGTACTTCAGCCTTAATAGTTTAGATGCAGTTTTAACATCAAAATTTCCTATTTGATATATATATATATATATATATATATATATATATATATTTTTTTTTTTTTTTTGCCACTTGGGGAAATCTCACACCTAGGAATCCCTGAAGGTGGAGTCGAACCCCGGTGCCTTGGATGCCACTTAGCCACTAGACTAAGGCTGACCCGGCTATATATATATATATATATATATATACTAACATTTGGTAGTTGATCCTGAGATATTTCCTGAACTATTTTTTTTTTGAGATGAAGAAGAAGATGCATACTTAGATTTTAACCATTTCCTGATTAAAGATATCGTTTAAATTGTACTTTGACTCAAAGTAAAATACAAACGAACCTATCTTAACGAGGACAAAACAACGGCTTACCAACAGACTCACTACCTTTAGGACTTACCACCAGGAACACCTGGGTTGACAATGCACTCAGCAAGTTTCCAATAATTTGATTTTCACAAGAGAATAAGTACTGTTTAAACATATTATCTTTAGTTTTATGAGTTTAATCATAACAGTTTGAAATTATTTATTTATAATTAAGTATTTATAATTGGTGAAAATGGCTCTGATACTATTAAGTTTCTTAACCTTAGGTTGTTTTATAAACTTGAAATGAAATGAAATGAAATGAAATGAAATTGCAAACAATGTATGATCAAAACTTACTTTATTTCCTATGTAATACAAGGTTGAAATACAAAGTGAAAGTACAATACACATATTTAGAGAGCTTGTAAGGGGAGGGAATTTTTTAAGAGAAGTCTCACTTAAATACACTCTGCTTTTTACAAAAGTGTTGGTTCCTTCTTTATACCAAATTGCTCAAAAGACAGCTTGTATGATGTCATTTGTTTTTTCTTGGAGATTGAGTGTTGAGTACTCTTGATGTAGTGAAGTGTCATGGTTAGTGAACGAGTAGTGTCTTCTTGCATCCCGAATATATAATGTTTTTCTAATTGACGAGCTTGTCTTGTTTATTGATTTTGTCCATTCTTCTTTGCTTTATTAACGATTTTGGCTTGTCTTGGTAGCTTTGGAGTGAAGTGAGCTTTGTTTTAAACTTGATTCTTGCAGAGTGATTGATTATTTTGTCTACTCTTGTTGTATTCTTTTTTTCTTTTATGTTTTGTTGGGTTCTCTTTTATTTTTATTTTCTTCTAGAATATATTTTTCATATTTTTTATTTTTTCTTTTAGTTTCTTATTTTTGTTTTTAAAAACTTATTTTTTAATTCTTCATGCTAGTATTGTGATAGTGGCTTGCCATATAGATCTTCATTTTGCGTATTGTTTTTTTGAATGATTTCTTCTTCTTTTTCGTCAGAAAATATTGGCATAGCAATTGGTTTAAACATTTTTTTTTTATATTTTGTCTTTTCTTTTTATTTTTCTTACATCCAGAGGATGATGTTGTTGATTATGTTGGGTTTAATGTTTTTTTCTGCGGGAGAATGATTTGTTTGTATTGGTGGCAGATCTTAGGATACAGCCACCACATATTGCTGATTTGTTGATGAGTTTGAATCCATTTTTCTAAGACCAAAAAAAGATGAATAATTGTCTATTATTTCCCTTTTTACTACTCTTTCTATTTTTTTTTTGTCAACTGGTCACTTTTGGACCTTTTAATCCTCAAACTGAAGTAAGTAGGGATCGAACCCCCGACGCCAGAGCCCGAAGGCAGAGCAGCCACTAGGCTACGAACAACCCGACACTACTCTTTCTATAATATAAGTAATTTAGACTAAAAATGCAGATAAACTATACAGGTGTAAAAAGAATTTCTCTCTCTTGCTTTTCCTCTGCCTTCTCTCTAAAAGTTTTAGAAACGGCAGTCTCGTTTTCCGGCCGGCGGATCCAGCTTTCTAGCCGCCGCCGGTCCGGCTTCCTTGTTTAGATTTCTTTCTTAGTTTTTTCTTTATCTTTCTTTAACTTACGGCCATGCACCTTCATCTCCGGTGGTGGCTCGGTGTAGGTCTCCCGGGACACGGTGGCTCTTGCTCCGTTTGTCGCCGGCGTTTGTCTCTGGGGCCGTATCGTTTCTGGTTTCGGTATTGGTCGCCGGCTTCTGTCTCCCATGGATGCGTTCGGGCTGAGAGTAGGGTGTGTTGTTATGGAGTTTGGTGGCTGATTTCGGAGGAGTTCTCGGTGGGGCCGGTGGAAGCTCTCTGAAGATCGAGCCGTTGTTGCATGTCGACGAATCCTATACCCCCAATATTTGTTGTTGGTGGTGGTTTCGGCGACCGTTTGGTCTTGTCCCGGTGATTTCGGTGGATCTGTTCCGTTTGATTCAGCGTCGGCCTCTGTTTGGGAAGAAGTTGGTGACTTGCTATTCCGGCGAAGATGTGGCTGCGGCCCTGACGGCGAGCTCGAACCGCTCGAGACGACAACGCTCCTGTTTCCGCCACGCGGCTCCTCGGGGTTGTGGAGTCAACACGTGGAGGGGGGTTGGACTGAAGCGGTGTGTTGTTGGGCTTGAATTTTCTTTGGATTTGAACGTTATGCTTGTTTTAGTGGGCCTTCTCGGTTTGTGTTTAATGGGTCTTCTTTGGACCTTTGTAAAATAACTTTTTTTATTAATAATACTCAGATGGCAAAAAAAAAGTAATTTAGACTAAAAGCACTAATATTAAGAAAGTTGTTATTTTTGAAAAGTTAATATTTAATTAATAAATTTAACCAATCATAAAAAATTGATATTATTTAATTGATTACACTATATCCAATAAATATAAAAGTTATCTAAATATCTATAAAATACTTACATTTTGAAACAAAATAATTTTCTAAAACTACTTACAATAAGAAACGGAGTGAGTAATAAATAGTGCATGTGTAGTCTATGTAAAACACACCATGAAATTGATTCCACCAATACAGTGTCATTTAATGGTAGAAGAAGAATATTGGGTTGAAAAATAATCACATATTTGGTAATATAAGCGGTGCAAAATAATAATGTATAGAACGATTGCGGTTTATGAGTTATACGAAACAAATGCAGTGAAAAAATGATGTGAAATAATATTCGATTGGTAAATGTATATTGTGTTTTTATTAGAAAAAAAATAAAAATCTCGCATAAAAATCTAGTATTTATTGTCTTAAAAGTAAAATATATACTGAAATAAGTGTTGCATATTTCTATATTAGATTAAATTTTACAGTATAAAATATTTAAAATTGATTTTGAAGTCCTTTCATTCATTAAATGAAATGACTTTTTAAATTGATAGATGATATATAATGAAATGACTTTCTTAAATTGATGGTTGATATATCTAACCAAATAGTATAAAATTGATTTAATTAATTTTTTGATAATAAATGATAAAATTCAATTATCTATTCTATTAAAACATCATTATGACCTATTAATATAGGTTTAGTTCAACTTTTTCAATTCATTTATTAAAACCTTTTATTAATTATATAAGAAAAATATTTTACACAAATATGATTATAAAGAAAAATACAAATATGATTGAAAACACAAATATAAATATTAAACTTCTAAAAAAAAATGTAAAAAGAAAAATATACCAGCCCTTTAATTCAGAATCTAGTTTTAGCTTAAAAGAAGTTAATTCAGCGAGTGGCATGTACAATCCGACACCCGCTGTTTTCGGGTCAAGTATTTTTTGTTTGGTACAAAACGCAGCGTGTAAGACTAAAGACGCCAACGCCGAACAAAGAGTAAACGAAAACACAAAAGCCCTAATATTTGTGTGTGTAGACTCTCTCTCTCTCTCTTTCTCTCTCTCCTTGAAAGCTTTCGTAAGTCCTTGCGGCCATGGCGCACGGCGGCTATGCCAAGAGAAGGGTTTCAGAACCCAATCAAGCGTCAGGAAGCAGCAGCAGGAGGTCGAAAGCATTACGCGTGGAGAAGAAACCTAAGATCGTCTCTCTGAAGAACCAGATGCGTTCCGTCGAACGCTTTCTTCGTAAAGTCAGCTCCTTCTCTCTCTAATTAGGGTTTTGTGGTTGAACATCTCTTAAATTTTCTAGTATGATACAATTAGCTTGTCTGGTGTATATTTTTCTGGGCTGTGCTCTTATAGATAATCTATGCATGTTATTGATAATTCTACTAAATATGATGCCGTTACTTGGCGATTTAATCAGCGTGGTTGGTGTATGCTTTATGTAGAGCTAAGGGGTATTATTGTGATGTTTCTGCCCTTCTATAGAGATTTTAATCATCTATGAATATGCCATGTGTGTTGTGACAGAGAAATGAATGTTATTGATCATATTATGTATGGATGAACTGTCTATAGGATTTGCCTCCTGAAGTAAAAGAGACTCTTAAACAGAAGTTGGAGTATTTGAAGAAGCAGCAAGATGACCATACACGTCTTGCTGTTGAACGTAAAATATTCCTCAGGAACAGAAAGATTAAGTTCTTTGGTAAGAGCCCTTGAATTGTTGTGTTGCGTAACTGACTTTTATGTGCCTGCAAAAGTTACAACCTTTTTGTTTGTCTTCAATTAGAGAGGAGAAAGATTGAAAGGAGCATCAGGCGGCTTGAGAAGCTACAGCGAACTTCATCTGCTCATGTGGGAGATGCAGATGTAGCTGAGCAACTCAGTAAACTCAAGGAAGATCTTGAATATGTTAGGGTAAAATGTCTTCTCCTTTTACTATTTGTCATCATCATAATAATGCTTATTTAGTTATTATTATCTGATAAGTTCATTTAATAATGGATTGGAATGAGCTTAGTTGAGAAAATGTATAATTGTTTGTATATACAATCGCAGTTCTTCCCCAAAAATGAGAAGTATGTATCTCTGTTTACTGGTGCTGAGGACTCAGAAGTGATTGAGCGAAGAAGTAAGATGCGGAAGCAGATCAAAGCCAATATTATTGTTGCTGCTGCTAGTGGGAAAGAGTTGGAAGGTAAACTTGATATCCGGAGAAGCTTATTTGTTTCCTTTTTCTCCTGGAAATACTTGGTATAGCTAATAAATGTTAACTTTGTGATGTTACCGCTCTGGAAAAACAGAGACAGGGAGTGAAGATGATGGTCTTCTGGACCTTAGTGATGATGATTTCTTTGACAAAGGGAGCTCAAGCGATGAAGCAGACGCAGATGATGAATTGACCGATAAAAGCACGAAGTAGGCCTAGTAATTGTGGAATACTTTCTTTTAACACTTCTAGTTTCTGATCATAATATGCATTTTCTCAGGGAAGCTGCTTCTAGTAGTAGACCAACATCTGGCATGTCTAGTGATGAAAGGAACCAGGTATGATGAATTTTCAAATTTGGAGGCGCCACTTTTTACCAAAGACATGGTTTATATGACGAACTCATTTACAAATTTGGAATGTTTTTTGAATCTTGTAGAAACAAAACTCTGCTAGGGCTTTAATGCCACCACCACAGGCAAGGTTTGGTTCAAATCATAGGAAGAACTCGTCTATGCAGAGGAAAGAGATGCCATCATCCTCGAGAAACACTTCAAACAGAAGAAGTGAGTCTTCATATAATGCCAGGGGTGCTTCCGCAACTTCATATAATGCCAGGGGTGCTTCCGCAACTTTGGCCGCCAGGGATGCTGCTGCAACTTCATATAGCAGTCAGAGTAGCAACTTGAGCTCCAATTCTGATGCTCATAAACCCAAGAGGAAGAGGCGGCCAAAGAAGAAGAAGCAACAGGTTAGTTTATGAGTCTAGTTTGTAGGAGAAATATTCTTTGAATAACAAAACCATCTCATCAAAGATCTGTTTTTCTTCTTTAACATAAAGGTTAATTCTTTTCTTCGTTGCTGTTTTTGCAGGAGTGATCTGATCGGGTTCTCAGCTTCTCTAAACACACCCTTGATTCTTTACTTGCTGCTGCGGTCTCTTTGGTGGGATTGCATTATATAATACATAGATTTGGTGTGGTCATGGAATGCAGAGAGATAGGTGTCTTGTTGCTTTTGTCTTTTTAAATGGAAACCCTGAAAAACTATTGGGTATTAATTAAACAACTCCCTTTTGAATCACTGCGAAAACAAAGATCAATTGACAAAAAAAATCGCAACCACTCTTGTCGTTGAAACTGAGAAACAGCATTTTGTCACCGTCATTGCAGCCCAGAGAATTATTATCTTCCCTTCCTCACATTTCAAAGGATAAGCTTTTAATTTCATTTACGACAATTATTCTAATTCGTAAAATATGTTATTTTATTCCATGTCTTAAACTCTAATCTTCCAAGGATCTCGACAAAAATGATTTTCTTTTCTGAGTTATTTGTAATTTAAAAACTAGATTCTGACCCGCACATTCGTGCGGATATTTTTTATTTTATAAATATATAATTTTGCTATTATTATAAATGTTTAAAATGTATAGTTTCTATATTAGTGGTATATATTGTGTGACACGGTTTTCTTTAAATTATATAGCTTTATTATTTTAATATTGTATACATGGTAGCATATATCCTATTATTTTTGTAAATTTTATGATATATGATATTTTGGATGTTATGATATTAAGTTTTTTAAATTAAATTAAGGCATCAAAATATTAGATTATTTTAATTTTTACAACATAGCTTGTTTTTCATTTTCTGTTGTGCGGGATGATTTATATTTATAGTTGATGTTGTTAAATTATGATTTTATGATTCTATGATATTTTATAAAATTTGGTTCGCGTCAGATTTTTTTTTTTTCAATTTGGTTCCAGTTCAATTGTAGGTTTTGGTTTTTGGTTCAAGAAATATAGTATAATTGGTTATTTATGAATTTGAGTTTGGTTTAAGTTTTGTTATTTTGGTATTTAGTTTGATTCAAATAATAATATTAGGAACCCGATAAAATCTCGAGTTCGAGCACGTGAATCTGGATAGGATATGATTTTTTTATTTTAATTCTGATTTAGGTAGCTATATTTTCGATTAAATTTCTGACTTTTGTTTTGCGTTACTGAATGTCTTTCTATTTTAAATCCGTTTAGAAAATCGGTATATCTCAAAGTTATATATCATATCAAATATACCAATATCATTTTGAAATAATAAATATTTTTAGTCGAAATAAGGAATAGATATGTAACCTGCATTTCAGCATTTTGAATACAATTATAGTTTTCATATTTAGTTTATATTATAAGCAGTTCAAGTAGTGTTACCATTCCCTAAAGTTTTTCAAATGCATTTACCATCTCCAACACATTTGGTTCATTTTCATGTTCCTTGATTGTGTACCTCACAACCTGCCATAAGAGCTAAGTCAAATCTCTCACCTTATGTCCCCAAGTTTGTTAAATTTTGTGTGTGTTTGAGGTTTGAGAGACTTAAGAGTATGTATATCTATATTTAACTGAGTTTTGAAATTTCATTGTTGAATCAGTTTCCTCCCTAATACATACAACCTCCTTATCAATGATTTGAAAATCTTTTTTAGTTTGTGAACAAAAATGTTGTTTCTTTCTACTCATAAGTACATGTTCCTCCTCTCCGTTCAAACCATCAAATTGTTCTACCAGCCTGATCACATACATATATAATAAAATAATAATAAAGGAATATGTACATATAAATATAATATATATGCAGCAAGGATACTCTCTTTGCACACATACCCAGCAAATACATATATTCAAGCATGTGAAATTTTCACCAGCTACTTTTACATCAAATCCCTTTCAGGCACTTCCTCTAAGCTCCGTGTTAGAGAGATAGCAAAGACAGATCAACAAAGTTACACTACCCTGAGCCTTTCGTTTCTTTTGGAAATTCACGTAATGATCAAAACACCTCACACCAGTCTCATAATTTCAGTAGCTGTCTATGCTCATCAGTCTCCTTCGCATAGTAATTATATCCATCTGTTGATGTTACTGCTCAAAAACAGACTAATGCTGAATGCTCATTAGTTTCCTTTATTTTCATGAACATCTCTCAGTTTTAAAGTGGCGCTTTGAGGGACAAAAGAGTACACTTTTTTAGTTGTAGGCGAGTTGTTAAGTAAAGCAGCACAATTAGTAGGTTGGAACAGTATTGTATACTTCCTTGCAGTTCTATTGGCTTCTCCAAAAGACATATCAAGCATGAAAGCACGAACATACATATTAGCACATATATTATAGGATATAAAAACAGTTGGATTCCTGCAACAAATCAACTTTGAACATAAAAAGTTGAAGTCTTTAACTCTAATAATTATTGGATTTTCAACTACAATTCAGAATAGCATCCTCAGCACTCATAACGAAGCAACAAAACTCACAAACATAACAGATATAAACTTGACAACTAAAACTTTGTAATGACCCATTACTTGAAAACGTAAGCAACTTGATCCAAGTTAAATTCTAATTCCAATTTAGATCGAAAATAACATGAATCACATGAAAGGTTTGACGGATGAATCATCAATCAGGTTCTGACGTTACTTGAATCATCAATTAGGTTATTTTCACTGTTCTTCAAAGTTAGAAACGACGACAATTTTTTTGGAGAATCTTGTTTAATTTAATAGGTTTAGTTGTGAACTAATTGGTTTAATTTAATTAAATTGGTCAACATATATAAGATTGTAAACATGAAATTTATATTAAGTCACAACATGTTTAATAGGTCCAAATTTAAAACATGCCACAGTAATTTCAAATAGGACCCTAAATTAATAGATTAGATTAGATAAACTACTTATCTATCCTCGAACAAAAGATATTAAAATGGAAATCAAATCAAACCGATTCATATCCAAATAAACCATACTGTTTGTGGATTACGGATAAACCCAAACCCTGTTATGTACCGATATATATGATCAGACATATCATCATTATATAAATTATAATTTGGTGTTTATCTTATGTATTCATATTATTAGGATAACTACTAGTTGTGTCGGACCATCAATATGGTCAACTATGTATATAAGGCTATTAGCCGATGAGTAATATGATAAGCTTTCCCGTTCATTATCCAACACGTTATCAGTACGAAAGTTCTGATAAACTCTAATCTAAAAAGCCGATTAGAATACCCTAAACCCCAAACGATTTCTAAACCCTAAATTGGTGTCTCTCTCTCTAAAAACCCTAATTTCTGATGCAACTTCAAACCGTTCGTTCTCACAAACCGTAAGGATCCAGACGACGAGTAATATATCAAATTGAAGCTCTGGACGAGACGAATCCATCGCCGCAAACCTCGTATCAATCAGATCTCAAACGCGCCCTCACGCTTCGTTCTAACCGGCGCCGTCAACTGTCCTAAAACCCTAATCTCTTTTTTTGTTTTACAATTTGTGTTTGATCATTATTCTAACTTGTTTTTGACTCTTGTGTTTAAGGTTTAACCAAGATCAAACCCTTGATTCATAAATTCCATTCAACCCAATTGGAGGTTAAGAAGAGGCGACCAGCTCCTTATCCGTTCCGGTCATGCAGTTCGCGACCCGACTCGTTCCTGCTTTCGGTGGTCCAGTTCTACAAACAAAAAAAATTTAGGTAATTAAAATTCTGAAACCTAAAAGAAAACCCATACTTAATTTGGTTGATTGATAAAGGAATGACCATTAAAATTTGCCAAACTCCAAACCCTAAGATAATAGATCCCAAAATCCTTTGAGTAAGTTGGAGCTTTTAAGTTCAACAGAGATTGTTTCTAACAATTAAACTCGAAACCCTAATGGTTTTGAATCTCACAGCCTGATCTATTGATCTATAAAGTAACTAAAACCCTAAATATGACTTATCATGTATTATGGTCTAAAAATTAATTAAAATTCATGATAATTTCCTAAAAATCTCCAAAGTTAGTTTTCCATCATCAGAATCCGACCCATTGGTCTGGAACTATGTGGAAAACGATTTTTCGGTTTCTGGTCAGAAATTGACCTCCTCAAATAAATTCCGAAATTAATAAAAATTCACCAAAACTCATGATAAATCCTAACTAAGAAACCCTATAAGTAGTTTCATCAAATTCGTTTTTAATCACGTAGTCATAGTGTAAATTTTTCATACCGAAAAACTGCATAAAAGTGTGTGATTGTTTGAAGTTTTTGAATCACCTAGAAACGATTGTTAGGATCTCATTCTGATTTTGGTTGAGTCATTGGAGATTGCTAGAAAAAATCGGATTTTTCCAGATTACTAAATTGCAAATTTTACCTTTTCTAAAACTTTCCGGTTTTGTGAAAATTGATTTTTTTATGGTTTCTGAAAACTTCCATATTAGTTTTAGAATCATGGAAGATTACTAAAACTTGTTTAAAACCATTATTGAAACTTTTCCAGATTGCTAGAATGCAAAATTAACTTTTCTCAAAACTTCTATTTTTGAGAAATTGTCTTTTATAAGTTGCTGGAAACTTTTCATTTTTCTTTTGGAAGATTAGAAAATTGCTAGAATGGTTAAGATTGATCTGATTTTTAAGTCATATAATGACTATTCAGACCAATGGTTTCGAAAATAATTATTAAAAAGTGAAACCCTATATTTTCGAAACCCTAAACCCTATTTTCTCTCTCTAGAATCCGATTACATTTTAAATCATCTAGAATCAATTTTTTTGATCTGATTTAAATTTTGTTTAGCTCATATTGATCATATACACACTGATTGCTAAGGTTGCATCATGAAACAATTTTTTTGATTGATTGATCATATGAGAAAATCGGATTGCTAGATTGAATGGATAATCGGATTGCTAGATGGAAAATCGGGTTGCATTGCATAAATTCAAAGGTTGAAAGAAACCAAAGTTGAATTGCTATATTGACTAAAAAGAAATCGGATTAAATTGAATAATTTTGAGGTTGAAAGAAACCAAAATGCATTGTTTGAATCCGATTATAAACTATAAAATCTATATTTTCAGATGTCGAATTTGGATGATCCAGCCATTAATCTCTCTGGAGATAATTATTTAAAATGGACAATGAACACTGCAATTGTCCTGAAGATAAGAGGACTTGACAGATGTATCATCAAAGGCGAATATGCAACTGAAAATGAAAAATATGGGGCAGTAACAATTATTTGCCACCATCTCACTGAGGATCTCAGAGATCAGCATCTAAATATTGAGAACCTTCTTGACCTTTGGACAGAGTTAAAATCTAGATACACTAGTGTTATTACCAAAGGCTAGGCATTAGTGGATTAATCTCAGATTCCGGGACTTCAAGTCCGTAGATGAATATAACTTAGCTCTAATCAAAATCGTTTCTAAATTGAAACTATGTGGTGAAGAGGTAACATAGGAAGATTTACTGGAAAAGACATTCCACACAGCTGATCCAAGGGATCTATTGTTACAATATACCTACAGAAAAAAAAGGTTTCACCACTTATACGAATTTGATCTCGTATCTATTACAAGCTGAGAAGAATAATGAGATACTAAAGAAAACCAGTGAGATGAGACTTCCTGAAGCCAATAAGGCTGGAGAGAATAAGAGTGAATCCAAAGAAGCCACGTCCAGAATAATAAAAGGAGTGGCCGGCTTATACATTGCCTAAGAATCGAGATTTCGACATTCTGATTTTATGTTTTGATTTGTTTGTCATTTACATTTTTTTATATAATAAGAGTTGTTTTAGTTTTATATTATCATGTTTGACTTGCTTGATAATTTCTTGAATGATAAATGACAAATGAAATTTAAAAAAAATGAGTATAGTAATTAAAATTATCCGACCAAAGGCATTGCCTAAAGGGGGCATGAATTATTCACCCAAATAAAAAACCCATTTGAGTTATAAAATTTTGAAAATGAAGGGTTTCCACATTGAACCAATGGGCAAAGGAAATAAAAAGTTCCTTCAAAATTATAAATAAAATCGCCCAAGGCATAGAAATGGTCGAGACTGTACTCCCGACTGATCTAAACTATGCTAAAAGATCAGTATGATAAAGGCAAAATGCCTAGATAACCAGATAGGTTGACCAAGAAATTTTATACACTTTATGGCATGACCGGACTAGCCATCCAGGTCTTTAAAATTGATGCAAAGATTGATATCGAAAAAGGCACAAAGAGTTATCCCATAGAATCTCACGTTGTGTAACATGTACACAAGGGAAACTCAATAGCCTATAATGTTCCAAGCATCTAAAATTTTATAGCATGTTCATGAGGGGGAGAAATGACACTCCCGTGGTCCATGAACAACACTAAAAATCCGAGTGACATGGTTTATGACCATGATATAACTTGGCCGAATTCTTTGTGATACAAAGATCACTAGCTAATGCTTGGGAACACATGGATTTACATGTAATGATAATATGCATCAGGCCATATAAAGTGAGCATATATATTCCCATCTAAGAATGATAAAGGGTCATGATCCAGACATAGACCATCCTAAGAAATTATGTATAGACCACCACAATAATATGTGCCGTCTAGGATGGAACCTCATAAGAAGATGAGATAAGATTGGGAATATATGTTGGATATGAGAATGCTTTCTCCCACGATTTTATAAGAGACCTTGAGCCAAAATATGGGTGATCAGATTAAGGCCAGGTTTACGGATTACATGATGAATCCGACTATCCAACATCATGGGGAGAAAAAAAATAAGCTGGTACAGAAATGGAATGGTATTAACCATCCTTGTCTTGGCAAGATCTTCGGACCAGAGAATATGATTTAAGACGTCCAAAGAAAGATCATACAAAGCTAGCTAAAAGAATGTCAGACAGATTAGACCCGAAAAGAAAAGAAAAAGAATGACTAAGTCATACCAGCTTAAACACCACGAAATTAATGTCCTAAAAGAGACATAATCAAGTTGCTATAGAGTCTAAAGATAGACCAATATGTTCCATAAGATAAGGAACCTCAGAAATGAAAAGAAAGATGCATAGAAATGACAATTCTGAGGTCATAAGAGAAACCAGACCATACATTGAGATAAGGCTGCGCAGCTAAACATCTAAGGGACCAGACCATGTAGTTTGGGACGCCAAACTGCAAGGTAAATGAAGGTTCTTAGAAAGAATGAAATCTCTAATCGATTAGTTCATGTCTGGAACACAATGGAAACATATAAAAGAAGTGTCGACACATAAAAATAAAGATGCATAATAAAATATCACTTGAGTTTAAAAGATATAAGCGAGGATCAGAACCCACGAGAATACAAGAATGCATTCATAGATTGAAGATTGAAACCGTGGGGATTTATAAAAGAGATGGGTGTATTGGCCACATATATGTAGAAACACCATCTGATAAGATAAACCAGTGAAAATGGGTCATGTGTGGGAAAGGAAAAGAAATCGTGAGACATGGACTAAGGTGTTCATATTCCTACTCAAAGCATTCAAGGAATGGCTTGATTACACAAGGATACTCACAGAGACCAAGAAACAAATTTTAAGGAGATATACTCTTATGTGGTGGATGCTACTACAAATTCGAAAAGGTCTGGATATAAGTATGAAAAAATGTAGTAAGCAGCATGTTGATCACTGGATAAATAAATTCTCATAGAATAGTTTTGTTCCTAAGCTATGCATGGACTGAAACAAGGCAGCTGCAAATGATAATAAAAGACTAAGAAAATACTTAGTACAATCAGTCCATAGATCCTTATAGAGGATATAATAATTCTTTGTGTTTATGTTTATAATAAACCAACTCAAAGAAAGGTTCAATGGTTCAATGATACAAGTTATCGATTGATCCTTAAATAGGCCATATTTTAAATATAATGAGGCTGCAATGACTTGCAGCAGGGACCATGGCTGTGGGTGTATATGTTGAAATCAGCACACTCTAAGTGACATATGAGATGGTCGCAGGAGAAGGCAAAGAGAACCATTAAGGTTCACGACCTTATTAATCAAAGACCATGCCCGGCCATGTTCTGGTCCAATCGTCCATGTGAGACGACCAACATGATAACCCAAAACGTGGGATGGCCTTAAGATACCAATTAACAGCATGCATATCAATATGCATAGTCCAAGTATTCATTGTCCACGAGATTAGAGAAAGAAGTACAATCCCGGTCACAAGACAATCCAGCGTACTTCTTCACCATTTCCTGCCGGCCTCAAGAAGCTCATACACCAGATCGAGATGCGTCGACTGAAGGATCTTCAGTGATGCATTCATTAGGGGGAGTTCATGTGTTGTACTCTTTTTCCTTATCCATGATTTTGTCCCACTGGGTTTTCCTGGAAAGGTTTTAATGAAGCAACATCAAAAGCATGAATGAACCCTGAACCGGATGTGTCGATCAAAGGAGAGTGTTATGTACCGATATATGATCGACATATCATCATTATCTATATTATATTTTGGTGTTTATCTTATGTATTCCTATTATTAGGATAACTACTAGTTGTGTCGGACCATCAATATGGTCGACTATTTATATAAGGCTATTAGCCGATGAATAATGTGATAAGCTTTCCCTTTCATTATCCAACAAACCTTTTTTTGTCAACTTTTTTTTTTTTTTTTGTCAACGATAAACCCAAACCATTAATTTAATAGTTGACTCAATCCACAAATTATTGTTACAGAAAATATTGAATTGACTCATTCTTAAATATTATTAGTAGAAATTAATTAAAATAAGAATATAATTACGTTAAATTCCAAATAATAACATCATTAACACTATCTAAAATATGTTTATGATTATAAAATTTTAAAAATAGCAATAAAACTGATGTCACTGAAAACATAAAACTAAAATAAAGTATTTCATCAAAAAGTCATAATTTTTTTCTTTAATCAAAGTTGGGATAAACAGCTTAAGAGTACTTGAAGATAAATGGGGCAGCTAGGTTTAGACGACGACAAAGGCGATTGTGAGATCCGATCCTCTTTCCTCTCAGACAAGCCCTCACCGGCTCTTTAAGGTTCAGTGCTGCAGATCGGGGCCAAGGGAGACTACTCCACACTCCTTGCGCCCTCAAATCGTCCTCTCCACGTTTTCTCCACGCCGTTTTCTTCGCTTCTCGAAAGATCTCACTCTGGCTTCCTTACCACGTTTACTCTCAATATTCTGTCATAAAGCACCGACCGTTTAAGGCAACTTCTCCTTCGTAAACCCTAGCTGTCTCTACCATAAAAAGCCGTCAGCCTCTCCTTCTCAAACCACCGCACTCAGCAACCTCAAACCTGCAATCTCCTCTCTTCTCTAGCTTTTGCTAAGTCATCCCTCCCCCTTTACTCATCATGAGTCAATCATCTCTGTTCCGCAAAGGTGGATCCTTCAATGGTGCTCGACGTCCTCACTCAAACGACGACATCATTAGAATTCCAGACTGTGATATTGATGCTGCAAAAGAACGCTTCCGCCTCACTCTCATTGGAAGAGTTTTCCATATCTGAGGGCGTAGCATCGATGCTCTGATCAACCTCCTCCCCAGACCTCGGATTTGGAATGTTGAGGGAAGAGTCTGTGGGATAAACCTAGGGAATGGTCGCTTTCAATTTGATTTCGATAACAAAGCTGATCTCTTGATGGTACTGAACAAACGACCATGCCATTTTAACCAGTGGAGCTTCTCCCTCGAGCGTTGGGAACCTTTCACTTCTGAATCCATTCCGAACACTATCCCCTTCTGGATAAATGTCACCGGAGTCCCAGTACACTTCTGGAATGAAACTACTTTCACGGAGATAGCAAATGCGCTTGGAAAAAAGCTTCTCATTGATGAAAAGAAGGCGAGAATCCAAGTATCGATCGAAGCAGACAAGACTCTGCAGTTTGAGCGAAGAATTGGTTTCAAAAATGGAGATGTTGGGAAGGTAACACTCACCTACGATGGGCTACATCGTTACTGCTTCACTTGCTACCACATCTCTCACGATGAGAACTCGTGCCCCCAACTAACGCCTGCAGAAAGAGAGATCAAAATGAGGCATAGAGCAGAGCTCAATGCTTTGAACGATCAAACAAAGCCGTCTCTGCAAGGCTCCCAGGGATACATGTCTCAGAGCTCCCTCAAAAGACCCAGATCCCCTACATATGGGAGACAACTTAGCCCAATGGCAAACTCCAGGAACGCCAACCTAGACCGTGATGACAAAAGTAGAAAACAAACCCCATCTTCTTACTCATCTCGAGAGGCACACGTCTTTGGACACCAAGCGAGAGATTTCAACAGCTCCAGTAGACAAGACAACAGAGCATCCCACCATGGAAAGGAAGTGTGGAGTAGACTGGAGATCCCACCAAGGAGAGAAGTCACGACGACTCGAACTGGTGATCGTCATCTCCCCCGCTCATCATCTCGCTATGAAACACAGAGAACCTGGAAAGATACTTCCATGGAGTGGCGCCCAATGCACTTCAATGCAGTTTCAAAGAACAGAGAAGCGTCTACAAGGATGGAGCGATATGACCCTTACGATCGTGAGGCGCACTCCCGAGCGACCTATGACTCCCAAAATACCATCTCAGACGTTAGGGAATTCCTGGAATCAGGCGAGATTAACAAAAACAAAAATACCGACGCAGGCCATGCTTTAGCGATGAATCCATAGACTGAAGAGGAGAGACTTTGTCGCCTTAAAAATAAAGCCATTGATACCGGCTCCCCTCCTCCACGTAAGCCCCGAAGCTCCACCTTGACTATCATGGAGCCACCATCGGAACCTCCACGCGGAAAGGGACAAGAACAAAGGTACGATCACATCTCAACGGAACAGAGTGATAGACTTTTGGACATTGTTGATGGCCTAGATCAGGATATAGATATTCCTTTGACTGATCTAGAACTAGCTGAGGTCGATAACCTAGTTCTTGAAACTGAACGCCTAGAGATGGATGAGAACATGCTTGATATTAATAATGATGATCTCCTTGGAGACTCTCTTGACTCTGATGCAGAACAAATTGAGGCAATATCTCAACTCTCTCCAGTCAATACTGTGCGCCCGACGAAAGCACCCCTCCCGGAACAGCCCGCTCACACTGAGATTGCAACGAAACCTAGACTGGATGTCGGCGCAAAGAAGCAAGCTGACCCCTACGTTCCAAAAGGCTTGCTCAAGAAGAAGGTGCTCAGCTCTCCTGATATAAAAGGAGCAAATACATCGAAGAAGCTCCAACCTCTCAATAACAGAGCCTCCCCAAAGAAGAAGATATCGTCGGGTAAAAAACATACAGCTTCTTCAACTATGGTCCCTCGTACTGAGGTGTTTCCTTCTGCTTCACGCAAAAAACTTGTGTCCCTTTCAGGTTCGGTGGTGTCCCAGAAACCACCCAGTAAGAAGATATGAGTGCAATTGCATGGAACTGTCAGGGCGCCGGAACCTTTCTGACAAAGCAACATCTCCGGGAACTTCATCGTTGTTTTCTTCCTTCTTTTCTTTTTTTATCTAAAACAAAAAAACAATTATGCTTTTCTTCAAGATTTTCAATTTGAGTTTGGTTATAATAAACTGTTCACCGTGGAACCTGAGAGCACAAGCGGTGGACTAGCACTTTTTTACTTGGATTCTTTTGATGTTACTGTCCTTTATTCCAATAATCGTATGATCGATATTGAAGCCACCATTGAAGGGCACAAGGTTTATATTACTTTTGTATATGGTGATCTGGTCATTAAGTACCGAGAAAATGTTTGGGAACGTCTGACCCGAATAAGCTTAACGCGATCTGGACCATGGCTTATGCTCGGAGATTTTAATGAAATAACCTGTCATCGCGAAAAGAAAGGTGGTCGGCAACGACCATAAGCTTCCTTTCTACCTTTCAAAACAATGTTAGCAAACTGCGGCATGATTGACTTCCCCTACAAGGACAACTCTTTTTCTTGGGTGGGTAATCGATCATCGGGGAAAGTTCAATGCAGGCTAGATCGTTCAATCGGTAATGAGGATTGGCACCACTGTTTCGCCCACACGAATGTGGAATATTTACGGTTATGGGGTAGTGATCATCGGCCCATTCTCACCCGTTTCCTCTCAGTCAAGAAACCCGGCCGGAGATCTTTCAAATTTGATAAAAGATGGATAGGCAAGAACGGCTTTCGGGACTCCATCTTGCGCGGTTGGAACGATCCGACATGCTTTGGCAAGGATGATCTCCACGATAAAATAACCCATTGCCGCAAATTCATATCTAGATGGAAGCGAGACAACCCGTCAAATGCTGCAAAAAAGATAGAGGAGATCAAGGACCAGCTGGAAAAAGCTCAATTAGACGATGATTTCTCTCAAGAGGCAATCCTAAGCTTGAAATGGAATCTCTGTACAGCCTTTAGAGACGAAGAGCTATACTGGAAGCAAAAAAGCCGAGCCAACTGGTTACGAGAAGGTGATCATAATACCAGATTTTTCCATGCTACCACGAAACAAAGAAGAGCAAGAAACAGAGTTACAAAGCTTCGGAAACAAAATGGTTTGTGGGCAGAAACCGAGAGCGAGATCGAGAATGCGGCAACAATGTACTTCCAGACTTTGTTCACATCTAGCGAACCCTCTGATTTTGATGAATTGCTAAAGTACATCACTCCGAAGGTCACTCCGAAGGTCACTCCGAGCATGAACGATGCCTTGACAAAAATTACATCAGATGATGAGATCCAAAAAGCAGTTTTTGATATCAACCCAGATAAGGCTCCAGGCCCTGATGGCATGACGGGTTTCTTCTTTCAGAAATACTGGAGAATCACAGCAGAAGCAATGCGACACACTGTTAAAGAATTTTTTCAGCACAACGTCCTAGACCCGCGGCTAAACCAGACAAATATATGTCTTATCCCGGAAACCGATCGGCCAAGTGAGATGTCGGAGTTCCGTCCCATAAGCTTATGCAATGTGAGCTACAAAATCATCTCAAAGATTTTGAGCAAGCGACTCAAACGATGCCTCCCCAGCCTAATTTTGGAGACCCAGTCAGCTTTTGTAGCTCGTCGTCTGATTACAGACAATATCCTGGTAGCACATGAAGTTTTCCACGTCCTGCGTACAAACTCAAGCTGCAAAGCAAAATTTGTTGCCATCAAAACCGATGAGCAAAGCTTTCGATCGAGTTGAATGGTCTTTCCTGGAGGCTCTTCTCATTAAGCTTGGTTTCTCGCCAAAGTGGGTATCATGGATTAAAACCTGCATCTCCTCCGCCTCGTACCAGGTTCTCTTGAATGGCGAACCGAAAGGTGATATCTCCCCCTCGAGAGGAATTCGTCAAGGCGATCCACTATCTCTTTTCCTGTTCATCTTACTAACAGAAGCCCTTATCTCACAAATCAATGGGGCAGAAAGTGAAGGAAGGATCACATGCCTAAAAATCGCAAGAGCAAGCCCGCCCATCTCCCATCTCCTATTCGCCGATGACAGTCTCTTTTTCTGCAAGGCAGAAGTCTCACAATGTGCGGAGCTTATGAAGATCACCAATACTTATGGCTGCTCCTCAGACCAGCAGCTCAATGTCAATAAATCTTCCATTCTGTTCGGTAACAAGGTTCCACCTGACTTAAAAACAGAAAATCAAGCAGACTTTAGGAATCACAAAGGAAGGTGGCATGGGAGTATATCTTGGGCTTCCAGAAAAAATATACGGAAGTAAGAAACAAGCTTTTGTTTTCATTCAGGAACATCTTCAAAGTCGTATCAATACCTGGTCTGCAAAACTGCTTTCCAAAGGAGGTAAAGAAGTCCTAATCAAATTAGTAGCTCAAGCCTTACCGGCCTATGTCATGTCTTGCTTTCTTCTTCCCCAAGAGATTATACGTAAACTCACAAGCGCCATATCCCGTTTCTGGTGGAGCACAAAAGGTAACAATCGAGGTCTTCATTGGATTGCTTGGAGCAAAATTTGCACACCAAAAGATAAGGGAGGCCTTGGCTTTCGAGACTTCAAAAATTTCAATCTCGCGCTCCTTGCGAAGCAATTATGGAGACTTCTCCAGTACCAAAACTCACTCCTGGCTAAATTTCTTAAAGGACGGTACTTCAGACTCTCGAACCCAATAGACGTCTCGAAGGCAAGCAACCCCTCCTATGTATGGAGAAGCCTTATGGCAGCGTAACCCCTCCTGAAATCTGGTCTCCGCAAATCTATAGGATCGGGTCAAAGTACCCTGGTATGGTCTGACCCGTGGGTCCTTACGACGCCACCGAGACCAGCCATACCGCTCGGGCCATCCTTCAATCCAGCCCTCCGTGTGAGCGACTTGATAGACCAAACCACCAATGAGTGGAAGCACTCCCTCCTGCATAATCTTGTAGCCCTGTCAGATATCGCACATATAAAAAGCCTCAGGCCGACCCGATCTCCAAGACCAAATGCTTTTGTTTGGACTTTAACAAAATCTGGTGTATACTCTGTCAAGCCGGGTTACAACCTAGCTATGGAAAACATGGAACCAAGCGATGCTTCTCAGGTTCTCGAACCAAGTACCATGGGCCTCAAAGCCAAAGTCTGGAAACTCAAAACGACCAAGAAGATTCAGCACTTCATATGGCAAGTCGTATCCAACTGTGTACCTGTTTGTAGCTCCCTAGTTGATCGCCATTGCAGAACGGACCGGGCTTGTCCGCGATGTGGCACCGAAGAAGAGACCTGCAACCATTTGCTCTTCGAATGCCACCCGGCTGTCCAAACTTGGGCGCTCGCCGACCTGCCACAACTTCTGGGACTCTTCCCGAGTAGCTCGATATACAGTAGCATTGATCACGCTTTATGGCGAGCCAAAGAATACTCAGTCCCAGAAAGCATACTTGACAATATCCCATGGGTTATATGGTATATATAGAAGGCTAGAAACGACAAAGTGTTTAACGGCAAAGATACTTCTCCACTAGAGACGGTACAGATCGCCAAATCAGAGGCAAATAGCTGGCGCCTAGCACAAATCACCGAGGAAATACATGAAGACGACGAAGGCACAGCTACTTCAGATCCTCTTTCCACAATACCCGGGCCGAAATGCTCGATCGACGCCTCCTGGCACAAAGACGATACTCTCTTTGGCGGCGGCATGGTCTTAACGACCGAGGATGGGGCGCAGACTTTTGGTTCATTTGCTAGTAACCGAGTCTTAATCCCCCTACACGCGGAGTTTCAAACTCTACTGTGGGCCATGAAATCCTCGATACAGTTAGACCACAGTTCGATGACCTTCGAGACAGACTCCTTACAGCTAGTCAACATCCTCGAAGAAGACGAAGAAGACAGACTCCTTACAGCTCGTGCTCGCGGTTTTTCCTTTTCCCATGTAAACTCTCAGCTCCCAAGCTGGATGGCCCCTAATGCCAACCTCTTGGTAGCTACTTAAATAAAATATGGAGCTTTAGATGTCAAAAAAAGTATTTCATCAAAAGTAACACTATGTAAACATGTTCATTGCATAATTCTTGTCCTTGTCTTTATAACAGTTTTTCTGGGAAAACATGAATATCGAAAATAATAAATGAACTATCAATTTTAGAAATTGTGTTGCATGTGTTTTACAAGTCTTTAATATAAAAGAGGAGAATAACAATAACCTTTTGAATCAATTCTTATTATGTATTTCTAAGATTTAGAAATGAGTAGTATTAGTGTAGAAGATATCGATTTAATGTGATTTAGTCTCATGTTATTATTTCTTGTAAACCGTGACAAGCTTACTATATAAGCTTGATGTTGTACACTTTGAATCCAACTGCATTTCAAGTCACTGCTCATGTTCAGTCTACGTCACTCATCAATGCTGCTGAGACCACATACCCAGCTAAACAGAGGGACTTGTGTGTGTTCATTATGGCTGCAATGGACATACCGTAGATACCTGCTACAAAATACATGGCTACCCAGTTGGTTTTAAACACAAATGGAAGTGTGTGCTCATTGTGGCTACAATGGACATATCGTAGATACCTGCTACAAGATACATGTCTACCCAATTGGTTTTAAACACAAAGGGAAGCAGCATATACAATCCAAAGACCAACAACTCTGCTAAACCGATTGTTGTTCAAGTTGGATTTGTTGATTCAGTCTCTCAGGTTGTTAACAACCTTTAAAAAGATCAGATTGAAGGAGTCATTGCATATTTCAACTCGCAGCTACAATCTTACCAGCTCAAGTGAACTGCATTGCTTCTTCTTCATCTGGAGGAATGATTACTGCTCTGCCCGGTATGTCATTTTCCTCTTTAACACTGTATTTTGTAGGCATGTTGAGAGCTACACGAAATGCCTTATGTTCAGATTCGTGGGTAATAGACAGTGGAGCAACTCATCATGTGGCTCATGAAAGAGTTCTTTTTGTTGAACTCACTGATTCTATTAACACATCTTTAACTCTACCTACTGGTCTTGGAGTTAAGATTGCAGGCATAGGGACAATTTTGTCTTAATGACTCTCTGATCCTACAGAATGTTCTTTATCTCCATGATTTTAGATTGAATCTGATGAGCGTAAGCCAGCTTACTAAGAATTTGGGTTATTGAGTTCTCTTTGATCCAGATGCTTGTATGATATAGGATCATATCAGGGGACTGATGATTGGGAGGGGTGATCGAATCTCCAACTTGTATGTTCTACATGCAGTGGACATAACATGATCAGATGTTCTTCATCAACAGTTTGCTTCTCGTTCAAAAGTTGTGATTGATGCCAACCTTTAGCACAATCGTTTAGGTCATCCATCTATCTCAAAAACAAATTCCGTTATAGATGTTCTTGGCTTCAAACAAAGAAATAAAGAAAGTTTTCATTGTGCTATCTGACCTCTTGCAAAACAAATACGATTGCCTTATAATCCGAAGAACAATATCTTCGATAATGCCTTCGATCTTCTGCACATAGATGTATGGGGGCCAGTCTCTGTGACTACAATTGAGGGCTTCAGATATTTTTTGACTATCGTCGATGATCATACACGTGTGACTTGGGTTTATATTCTTTGCACAAAAGATATAGTCTTGACAGTCTTCCCTGAGTTTCTTCAGATGCTTGACACACAGTATAAGGCAGTACGATCAGATAATGCTCCGGAACTGAAATTTGTTGATCTCTTCAAGAAGAAAGGAATTATGGCCTATCATTCAGGTCCAGAGACTCCGGAACAAAACTCCGCAGTCGAGAGGAAACATCAGCACATATTGAACGTTGCTCGTGCTTTGATGTTTCAATCTCATGCTCCTCTCGAACGTTGGGGTGACTGTATACTTATTGTTGTATTCATCATCAACCGACTTCCAAATCCTTTACTTTAGGACAAGTCTCCTTATGAGGTTCTAACTCGGAAGAAAGTCGATTATGATGGACTCAAAGTGTTTGGTTGTCTAGCTTATTGTTCAACCTCACATAGCTTATATGTTTTAATTTGCTATGTCTGAGTAATCCACCTTGTTAGGTTTAGGGTTCAAATAGGATATGAGGGATTATCCCAAAATATGGAATTGCTAAGTTTCTAGAGATATTCATCATGAGAGTTGTGTTTAATGTTTGTTTCTAGTGTAGTTAACTAGAACCTTGAGCTTAGGATAGTAGGCGCAAGCGGAAGCCTTGTCTTATACATGAATAGATTCTCTGAGCTAAGATTGCTAGATACGTACGAAAGTTGGTATATGAAGTCTAGTCAACATTGTTCAACCCGATCTTAAAGCTTCTCTAGAAGCGTATCGATCGATTGTCAAATAGACTAATTGATCGACGCGGCGAAAGATGTATCAATCGATACTCCTATAAAGTCATCGATCGACACTTTCTTCATACCAACAAGCAGAAGCTTTTGAAGATCTAGACAATAGATAGTCTAAAAATACGGAAGTTGATCGACTATTGCTTTTGTTGAATTCTTATATATCATGCATGCATCTAATATACATACCTCTATAATCATGAAATCCTGAATAGAAATTATTGGCTTAACTCTTTATTAATATTGTCTTAAACCCCAATCAACTCATCTGAATAATTAATTGTTCATCGCTTTTTTCTTTAATTAATCATATTCGACCTAGCTTAATCACTATTTTTAGGATTTATTGTGTGCCCTGAATTCGATCCCTAAGTATTACAACTGATCCTCTTATTTGAGAGAGTAATTCACTCCTTAGGATAATTTGAGTGAGTTAAAATTTGGCATCGTTGCCGGGGAGCTTTGTTCGCCATTAGATCATGTTTAGTCCGATTTCGTTTAGGTTTTCTTTAATTTGCAAAAAATGATAAAAAATTCTTCTCTTTTAGGTGCATGTCCAACAGTACCAAAAGCAACCTGAAATCACCACTACTCTCATCAGATCCCGCACTACTGGAACACACAATCCGCAAGGAGAAACATTCTGCATCGATCGACAGTAGCATTCAACAGTCGACTAATTTTCGCACCTCTACCTCGACCGACATTCGCATAAGCAAATCGACTGACACTCACCCATCACTGTCGACTGAATCTACTCTTTCGTCGACCGACACCACCCACCCTACATTGATCGATACCACATCGATTACATTGATCGATACCACATCTATTACATCGATCGATACTCAGCCGCGAGATATGGTTGCAACACTTATTCTCATACGGGATGAGAATGGAAACATGCATGATCAGGATGGTCATCTTCGTAATGAATCATGTCAGAGGATAGATGATCAGGGGGCTGTAATCTCAGATATTTTTCAAATGTCAGAACTGTCGTTCAAATGTCAACAGATATTTTTCTTAAAAAGATTAGGAACTAATAAAAAGAAGAGAGGGAATAAATCACCATGAGATATTATGCATTTAAACAGTTATCTTTTTTAGAAGAATATATGTAGGTAATTAATTCAGAACAAAATGTAAAGACTGGCACATATATAAATAAGTATTCTCCTATGCTCTTAGATTAATTCAAATCTTTTATCCAAACAGCTTGATAGATAAAAATGAATAATTGTTCTTTTGTTTTTCTTTTAACTATCGTCTTGTTTGTTGGACTGAACAGAGCTGGGTGTCCTAAAAATACTCTAGCATTTCAAAACAACCTAGCTAAGAGTCATAGCACTCTCGAAGTCCACTGCAAATCTAGAGACAATGATCTAGGCATCCACCTTGTAAAATTCAATGCTCCTGCATACACTTTTAGCTTCGGCGATAATATATTCATAAAGACAAGATGGGATTGTGATCTACGACAAGGGCCTAAAATGGAGTATGTACAAAGCTTTAGAGCCTATGACGGAGGAGTCATTCGTAAATGCAACGAAACAGATACATGGATTTCCAAAGATGATGGTATTTACTTGTTGATAAATGGTAAACCAGTGGGAAATAAAATTGATTGGATTAAAAAATAAAGATAATAGCTTGTAAGCTGATTGTTAATTTCGTTTGGTGAGTTAAATAAAAATCATCTTTTGATTTGGGATAAAATGTATTAATAAAATATTTCTTCTTTTGAGATTTATTGGATAATGTCCAACCATGTTATGGAATTAAAAAAAAAAAGAGAAAACCACCAGTATAATTCTGAACATCTTAAAAAAGGGACAAAAAAAAACTTTAAGTCATATATGAGTAATTTAAATCTTCAACTTTTGATTGATCCAAAAAACAATCTTCAAGACGGGATGAGGTAGCTCTACTGGTTAGAGCTTTGGGGGCCAATTGTCATGCTTCCGGGTTCGACGCCAGCCGGAGGCAAACTGCCTCTTCCATGTCACCATTAGTGGTACTGGGCTTCGGCCCAGGTTAATACCCTCCCGGGTGAAGTGGACCGCTGCCTGACCGGACCTACGGAATGACCCGCGAAGCGGAGAACCCTGGATTACCAAAAAAAAAAAAAAAAAAAAAATCTTCAACTTTTGAATATATGCCATTTTAGTTTTGTTTTTACGTCGACTCAACCAATTTAACTTAACAAAAATCAACTGTTAACTTTGATTAATAAACATTTAACGTCTGTTAAATATATTAGTTTTAACTAATTAAAAAGTACAGTAATATTAATCCAGCATAGAACCTAAACGGGATCACAGGAAGAAACCTAATCTAGTGAACTGTGGCGGAAGAAACAAGTGAAGTTGATATATCGTTATTAACCTTGTGTTTGTGAGGAAAATGTCGCCAGGCTTTACCAAAACTCTTGATATCAGAAGCTGATATGCCGGATGGAAAATTCTTTACTTACACGTATTTGATCTCAGTTGCAACCAATAAATTGAATATACACATCCCCAAATTTTTTTTTGTCTAAATGTTAAAATTTATACCAATTTTTAGAGTTTTACAATGTTGTGTAAACACAACTTATTACAAAGAAAAGAAAAGGGAGCAAAAGAGGGAGCAAAAAGGAGAGAGGAACATTAAATTTAAAAGGGAAAAAAACAAAAGAAGAACTCAAGCAAAGAGGGACGAGGAGCCGAGACAGCAGGACAAGATAGAGACAACAGCCTATCTCTGATAACACGATCCACCGCTCGAAAGAATGCCTTCGGAGTCGAAGACACTCCCGTGAAGATACGTGCATTCCTCTCCCGCCAGATGCTGTAGATGATGACTTGATTAAGGAGCTTAAGCACTGCAACTGCTCGAGAAGCATGAAGATCTTGGAGCTGCTGGCACAGGTCAACGATTGCTGCTAACAATGCAGGGGGAGACGCCATAAACCTGCCACAAAAACGAGTCCAAGTAGCAGCCGCAAAAGAGCATTCAAAGAACAGATGGCTAATAGATTCATCAGCTACAGAGCAAAGAACACAACCTGATGGAGCTGTCAACCCCCAAGAAATCAAACGGTCTCGAGTTAGCAGCCTTCCAAGGAAAGCAGACCAAGATGTAAAAGAACAACGAGGGATTTCCTCCCTAAACCAGACCACAGAATGCCACTGAACTAATGGGTTCAGAATTCAAATCCTCTCCCAAGTGACCTTAGAAGAGAAGTTTGGACCGAAACCACCAGAGTGATTTCTCCACAGGTGAACATCGTTACCAGCTGCTGCATATGGAACCGGCATTGTTGAGAGGATAATCTGAAGCGTCACAGCATTATCTGATCGGGCCGGAGGGAGATGCCAGTGGCCATTGCGGATGGCTTGAGAGATGGTTGCATTAAGAGGGATCCTTAGAGATCGGGGTCCATTGAGCCAAACATAAGATGAAGAGGACCCAGCTCAGTCCAATAATCATACCAAAACAAAGCTGAGGTTCCATCCCGTACGCTGCATCGGAGAAATTGCAGAAGTTGTTGCTTTAGCTGAAGCATGCTTCTAACAGTCCTCGAGAATCTAGGCGAATCATTCATAAGCCAAAGACTTCTGCCACCAAATCTATTATTAGTTAACCATTGAACCCAAAGAGATGATCTGGAGCCATAGAAGAACAACCATAATCTCTTAAGTCTGAAGACCATCTCAAAGTCTTCAAGGTTTTTTATACCAAGACATCCATCGGCTTTTGGTCTGCAAATATTTATCCAAGAAACCTTCGCCCCTGCAGCTGAAGTAATGTTATTCTTCCAGAGAAAACCCGAGCAAAGAGAATCCAGTTTTGCATAGAACCATTTAGGAAGCACAAATACAGAACTCCAAAAATTAACCATGCCATAGATTACTGAATAAATCATTGTAACTTTTCCTGCAAAAGATATGAATTTAACCGTCCAGGAATGAAGCTTCGATGTTATCCGATCAAGAAAAAGCTGGAGTGTGGTAGCTGAGATCCTCTTTGGACTTAGAGGCAACCCAAAATACCTTGTTGGGAACGCCCCACGACGGAAATCTGATAGGTCGCACAAGAATGTGGCTTGAGTGTTCGAGTATCCACCGTAGTAAATCTCTGATTTAGCATGATTAGTGTCTAGACCAGACCACTCTTTAAATTGGAGCATAGCATCTCTGATCCCCGCAGTAGAAGAACGAGACCCATCAGAAAAAACTAATAAGTCATCACCAAACAATAGATGAGTGAGTTTTGGGGAGGAACAAAGTGGATGTAGCCTATATAATCCATCAGACTCGGCCTTATCCAGCAAGCGAGAGAGCACCTCCATGAGCATAATGAAGAGATAAGGTGATATAGAATCACCTTGCCGGAGACCTTTTTTACCCTCAAAAAATCCCGCTAGATCCCCATTGATAGCAACAGAAAATCTAGGAGAGGAGATGCATTCTGTAATCCAAGTGATGAACATAGGAGGAAACTGCTAAGCTTCCAAAACCTTGATCACAAAATCCCAGCAAAATGTGTCGAAGGCTTTACGGATATCATTTTTGAGCATAGAGCTTCTGAGACAAGAAGATTTGTTGTAGTCCCTGATAAGCTCGGTAGCTGATATACCATGGATTTCACCCATTTTCTACCATGGTATAATAGTATTTTATTATATAACTAATGTGTTTTCTAGCCTCTTAGGTATGTTTTCAGGTTCAGGAGCGTTTCGTGATAAAGTGATGCTTTTGAAATATTTTGGAGTATAAGAGATAATACACCCGAGTTGACCATTCAAGACCAAGTCGGAAGTCAACATTGTGATAAGAATCGATCGATACTCATCCAGAGTTGTCGATCGATGTAGATAAGAAGATCCGCGTACTAGAAGATTATAATCGATCGATACACATCTAGTGTTGTCGATCGATATCAAGGACGACCCAGCAATAACTTCGCACGAGTTAAACGTCGATCCTACCTTCAAACCTATTCGACAAAAAAGGTGAAAACTCGGGCCAGAGCGTTCGAAGGCAGTGAAAGAAGAGGTAGATCGATTACTCGCGGCAGGATCCATCACGGAAGTACGATACCCGGAATGGCTAGCGACTCCGGTTGTGGTCAAAAAGAAGAACGGAAAATGGCGTGTCTGCGTCAATTTTACTGATCTTAACAAAGTCTGCCCAAGGACAGCTACCCACTCCCGCATATCGATCAACTGGTCGAATCAACAGCTGGAAACGAACTCCTCACCTTCATGGACGTCTTCTCGGGATACAATCAGATAATGATGCATCCCGGCGATCGGGAAAAGACATCCTTCATCACCGACAGGGGGACTTATTGCTACAAAATCATGTCCTTCGGCCTGAAGAACGCTGGAGCGACTTACCAGTGCCTCGTCAATCGAATGTTCGCAGACCGACTTGGAAACACAATGGAGGTATACATCGATGACATGCTAGTCAAATCGCTCCATGCCACCTTGATCACTTGCGTGACTGCTTCAAGACATTGAATGAGTACGGGATGAAACTCAATCCGGCTAAATGTACCTTCGGCGTCACCTCGGGATAATTCTTAGGGTACATAGTAACCCAGAGATGCATTGAGGCAAATCCCAAGCAGATCTCTGCGATACTTGATTTACCTAGTCCGAAGAACAGTCGAGAGGTGCAAAGCTTAACCGGCAGGATCGCGGCTCTCAACAGATTCATTTCGCGATCCACCGATAAATGCCTCCCGTTCTACGAGTTGTTGCGAGGAAACAAACGTTTTGTATGGGACGAGAAATGCGAAGAAGCGTTCACTCAGCTCAAACAATACCTCACAACACCTCCAGTTCTCGCAAAGCCTGAAGTCGGTGATACCTTAACTCTTTATATCGCAGTCACCTCTTCGGCCGTCAGCAGCGTCCTCATCCGCGAAGACCGCGGAGAACAAAAACCTATCTTCTACATCAGCAAGCGCATGACGAAAGCAGAAACCTGCTACCCGATCCTCGAAAAAATGGCTCTCGTTGTCGTTACCTCGGCTCGCAAACCAATGGCTCTCGCTGTTGTTTATAACCTCAACCAATCAATTAATTAAACAAATACCTTGTGCACTTTGCTTGTTTACTGCTTTCGTATTATTTACCTAGCTTAATCACCATTGATTAGGATTTATTGTGTGTCATTGCTCTTTTTTGATTCGATTCTTAAGTACTACAACTGAACCTCTTATTTGAAAGAATAAAGTCACTCATTGAGGTAATCTGAGTGATATCAATTAACAATTATATTAACACAGTTTTTTTAATAGCATTAGCATCACCTAAACAAGAAATCAAGAAAATCATATTGTATACTCGACCCTAAAGTGTACAGTCGCAACGCAATTGGTAAAACTTCCCAATGCAGTAGTATATGGTCGTTAAACATATAATCATTTAGCGACTGCACTTAAGAATGTTGTTGTTTAATGACCACTTTTCGACTTTCTTGTGACAGTAAACAGTAATATTTGACGACTGTTTAGCGACTGTCCTTAAAAAATTAGTCGCTAAACAGTTTCTGAATTTACCGTGAATGCAGAGGCTACCCAACAACAACAGTTCCCAACCACATAGCGACAGAAAACTGACGTAAAATAGTCGCAGATCAGCCGTACAATTTAGTGACTAAACTGCGACCGAGTTAAGACGATGTACAATACACGCAATACAGTCGCAAATCAGGTGTAAAATAATGACTGATCTGCCACTCCCTCCATTTGCGACACGCTGATTTATGACCACTTAGGTCAGTCTAAAACTTCAGTTAGCGACTGATTGTGTAGTCGGGACATAAATGTTTTCTTGTAATGACTATAGAACTTCGTAACAATGTACATCGAGATCTAAAATTTTGAGATTTGAAACTTGATTTGGAGAAAAAACAATAAGTATAAAATTAAAATTCTGTTATTTTATTAAGAGTATGAGAGTATCTAGATTTCATAAGAGCATCTTCAATATATTACTCTAGTTTTTATTCTAAATGGTGCAACACCAAAATGAAGTTGAATTTTACTTCAAAAGTGAATATTCTAAAGAAATTATATTTAACTAATTAACAATTATTACTAATATCTTTTACTTATAAAAAATTATACTATATTATGTTTATAAAATATCGATAAAATTAGTCTATTATTAAAAATACAATAAATCATAAAATATATTTAAAATATCATATTTTGGTTCAATAATGAGTATTATAATATTTTTCTCACAAATTCTTAACTATTAAATTTCATAGTGTATAAGCTTTTTTATATTGAGCAATTTTAAAAAGAAAATTGAACATTTTTTATCATTTGTACAATACTTCATCAGTCATGGTGGTTCCTGAAATTATTTACCAGATTATTAAATACTTATTTTATGTTATATCTATTTATAATTTTATGTTTAGTTTTTTATTTTTTATTATTTTATGAACTTTTGTGTAAAATTATGAAATAATCTCTTATGTTATTGTATTATTTTTAAATATTATCTAAATATAAAATAAATATATTCAACATTTAAAAGACCATTCTACAAATTAAAAAAATAAACTTCAAAATAAAGTGATCGATAGAACTACTCTAGTTATTGTTCTATTGAAAATAAAATATGATTGGAGCATATTTTACTCTGAGTAGAAACAAGAATATGGCTAAATATGTCACAACAGTGCAAGAGATTAATTTTCTCCACTATATGAGCCTTTGATCTTGTGATGTTTACGAACAAAGTTACTATTCCTTCTATTTCATATTGTAGGTAGTTTTAATAAAAAAAATTGTTTCATAATTTAAGTTGTTTGAATATTTCAATATAAATTTTTATTCATTAAATAATATGTGACCAATTAAATTATGTTAGTTATTTTATAATTAATTAAATTATATATTAAATAATATTTTTTGATATATAATCATTTTTTATATTAGTGTTTTTAGCCAAAACTATTTACTATTTGGAACAGAGGTAATATATACCTTTCGGCAGCCGTGACCCCACACTTTTCTTAACTCAGGTTCCTAATGGTGACAATCATCCCGCTCCGCACCACAGTAAACAGTAAAAAGTTTCTCTACGTATAACATATATCTATATATTTTTATAACTGTTAAAACCGTATTGCAGTTGAACCGTTTGTTCTGCACCGTTCAGACTGCAATTTACCATTCGGAGTCTTAGTTTAACAAACTTTATATCGGTTCATCCCTCCCTATATGTCTAATAAATTTCTCATATACCCCAACTACGCAGTTCACACGACAATACAAATCATATACCATACCCCAACTACGCAGTTCACACGACAATACAAATCATATACCATGATCAAACGTAAATAGAGTGGGCCCTCACATTCAATGTCTACAAGTTGTTCGCAGAAGAGCTACCTTTCGAAAATAACGGGTCAAACAGAGGGTATAACAGTCAATTAAACGCGGCCAATGTTAGCTGCCACCATCTTGGGATAAACTCATAAAAGTCATCGGCGTCTCGTAGGTGTCAATCTCAGCTGTCGAAAAACATTAAAAGCTTTCGCTGGGGTAGTTGGATCTTCCCTCCCTACTTCACTTTTAATTTGTCCATTTTTATATAACTAAAAGTTGATTGTTATGAATAACAACGATATTTGTTTAAGAAAATAAAGAGAAATAAATTGTTTATAATAGAACTAAATTGTTGTTATAGTAGTATTCGCTATTCATTATCTTAATTTTTTAAAAATATATATAATAACCCATTATGTGAAAGTATACTATTTTCTATTTGGGTAGTGATTTTTTTGAGGTTGTGATATTTGATGGGATGTTTTTAAATTCAATATATACTTGTGTATCAACTTCTAATTTTACAATTACAATGCCAACATAAGTATTACATATGGATAAAATTTCTTAGGTAATAGGGAGTGTTATTTTAGATTAGAAGAAAATAAACCTCATTTACTAGTAAAAACTTGCTACAAATATTCTTTTGTATATTTCATAAAACATTATTTTATTCCTTAAATATTTTCCCATTTCCCCTAACTACATTTATTAGCCAAGTCTCTCTCTAGAAAAACTTCCCTTAAATTCTCACAACTCCTCCCACTTTTCGGGCCATTCTCATTTCTCTTCTCTCGCACAAAACCAAAACTTACACTTTGACACTTCTCTTCTTTACAAATATCCTCCTCTCAATATTCATCACAACAACATAAAGCTAGAAAGCTTCTTCAATCTCTCTTCTTTCTCACCATGACCCATAACCAAGACCAACCTCACCGTCCTGTCCCGGTCCATGTCATAAACGCCGACCAGAACCAAAACAACCTCCCGAACTTCCTCTTATCCGTTCGTCTCAAATACGTCAAACTCGGTTACCATTACCTAATCTCCAACGCTCTCTACATCCTCCTCCTCCCTCTCCTCGCCGCCACAATCGCAAACCTCTCTTCTTTCTCCCTCAACGACCTAACTATCCTCTACAACCACCTCCGTTTCCATTTCCTCTCCGCCACACTCGCCACTGCGCTATTAATCGCTCTCTCCACCGCTTACTTCACCACTCGTCCTCGCCGTGTCTTCCTCCTCGACTTCTCATGTTACAAACCAGACCCTTCTCTGATCTGCACTCGAGAAACATTCATGGACCGTTCTCAACGTGTAGGTATCTTCACGGAAGATAATCTCGCTTTCCAACAAAAGATCCTAGAGAGATCCGGTCTTGGTCAGAAGACGTACTTCCCTGAAGCCCTTCTTCGTGTTCCTCCAAATCCTTGCATGGAGGAAGCGAGAAAAGAAGCCGAGACTGTTATGTTCGGAGCTATCGACGCTGTTCTTGAGAAAACCGGTATTAAACCGAAAGATATTGGAATTCTTGTGGTGAATTGTAGTTTGTTTAATCCGACGCCGTCACTTTCTGCAATGATTGTGAATAAGTATAAGCTTAGAGGGAATATTTTGAGCTATAATCTCGGTGGAATGGGTTGTAGTGCTGGTCTTATCTCCATTGATCTCGCTAAACAGCTTCTCCAGGTATATTATTCTACTCTTTAATTTGTTTGATAATAATTAATATTAAGTTTTAATCATTTGGATTGGTTTAGTCCGGTTTAGTGATTTTGACTATTTGTTATGAGTCATGGTGTGATTCATTGCAAAATAAAATCTAGGACTCTTTCTTATTCAATGTTTACATGTTTTAAAAGGCTAACGACAGCTCATTAAATTTAAAAGTTATTGGTTATTTCCGGCTAGGTCTCACTTAATAAGCATTTAAGACAATTTACAGGTAGGGAATTTCTATCATTAAATTCGGTTTTTAAATCGAATTATTTGTTATACTCCTACTTTAATTATATTGATGCAACTTTTAATAATATGAGTTGTATGAAACCATAAAGGTGAAAATGTTACGTGTCTATGAAAACTCTGACAGTGACAGGCCTTTTAGTCTTTGGGTAGGTGGTGGTTGTGAAAATTGATTAAGCCATAACTACTACAAACACAACAGTGCATATCTTAGGAGTTTAGGATGGATGCGTAACTATTTACAACTACTTGTTATAGACGTATATATTTAAACAGTAGTGTAAAATCATTCATATATTACTTTCAGTTTTGCTCAAAAAAAAAAAAAAAAAATATTACTTTACTTTCAGTATAATATACACAGTTGAGAAACCAACGTGGTAGCACATGCTTGCAAGTTTTAAAAATCTCTAAGCTGGTTGGCAAATTGAATCAAAGTTCTTAAAAGAGTGACAACAATGTTAAGTGCGTACACATCTGGCAATGCCAGCACTAACACTTTCTATGTGGTATCACATGCACATTTAAGTTACAAAAAGAAAAAATCACATGCACATCATAACTCTAAAGAGCCATTGTTATAGTTTTTCTTTTACATGCAAGAATGTTGTTAAAAGTTAAACTGTATACATGTGCTGAGTACTTATCGAATCGTGACAATAATGCAGGTCCAACCAAACTCATACGCCCTAGTGGTGAGCACAGAGAACATAACCCAAAACTGGTACTTAGGCAATGACCGATCAATGCTTCTATCTAATTGCATCTTCCGTATGGGTGGAGCCGCCGTACTTCTCTCGAACCGTTCGTCCGATCGCAGGCGCTCAAAATATCAGCTCATCCACACCGTCCGTACCCACAAAGGAGCTGACGACAACGCATTTGGCTGTGTTTACCAACGAGAAGACAACAACGCAGAAGAAACCGGCAAAGTCGGAGTCTCTCTTTCTAAAAACCTAATGGCAATAGCCGGAGAAGCACTCAAGACAAACATCACAACTCTCGGACCGCTCGTCCTACCCATGTCCGAACAGCTTCTCTTTTTCGCAACCCTGGTGGCACGCAAAGTCTTCAAAGTCAAGAAAATAAAGCCTTACATTCCCGACTTCAAGCTAGCGTTCGAGCATTTCTGCATCCATGCTGGAGGTAGAGCCGTGCTCGACGAGATAGAGAAGAATTTGGATTTGTCCGAATGGCATATGGAGCCATCGAGGATGACGTTGAACCGTTTTGGTAATACTTCGAGTAGCTCGCTTTGGTATGAACTTGCTTATAGTGAAGCTAAAGGGAGGATTAAGAGAGGAGACAGGACTTGGCAGATTGCTTTTGGATCGGGCTTTAAGTGTAATAGTGCGGTCTGGAAAGCCTTGAGAACGATTGATCCGGTTGAGAAGTCTAACCCATGGAGCGATGAGATTCATGAGTTCCCTGTTGCAGTTCCTAGAATCACCCCCGTTACGTCCTCGTAGTGTTTCTTTTATTTAATTCTTTGGAGAAATATTTGTTACGTTTATGTTGTACTTATGCGACTTATCTTATCTATTACAATATATAATTGCATTTTCTATCGATTAGTCATGTGTGATGTGATAACGTGTCAATCAATGACGACACGTGTTTGATTCTTGGCGCCACGTGCCAATGTACTTGAAACCTGTTAAATTGTGTCTTGTAAGACGCATAATGACGCAGAGTTGCGTTATGTCTTTGGTTTCTACTAATGTTATGAGGCCTTTCTTCTTGTGCTCATCCAAGTCTAAACCATGTTCCACGCGGTTAATCGCAGCATCGAAATCGGTTAAACAGGTGAGAAGGTTCATGTCCTTGACCTACTCCCTTAACCGGTTTGATAACGTTTGCCAAACCGGTCCACCTGAAATTCAATTTCCTGGTGGGTCTCCCTCGGAGGAAGAGTTACCTTCACGGCCGAGTAGAGGACCAGAGTTGGCCCCACTAGAAGTCCCAGAACTTCCTAATACACCGGAGATAAAACCATCGGAAACTCCACCGGAAATTACGACGATTCCCAGCGATCCACCACCGGTTGGACCGCCTCAAAGTCCTGGCCCTGAGTTTCCAGTCCCACCGCTTCCGTCTCCACCGATGCCAGATACCCCAAATCCTCCAGCTCCAGAAAGACCTCCTGATGTGGTGCCTCCAAACTGGGAACCTCCTCGTCCACCGGAGATTCCCCCGCCGGGAGTAGACCCACCACCGCCTATGGGCCCCACTATCATATAGCAGACTTACTTTCTTTGCTTTGTGCAGTCTTGTCGAAGTTAGTTTTTCTTTAGTTTACAGTTATGTTTTGAGAAGGCAATCATAAGTGTTTTTTTTTAAGCCACAATACACAAATATGGTACAAATCTCTTGTCGCAGAGAACAGAACACACAGTACAATCTTACAGTGGTTTTATTTGGGAAGCTTTTTGATACACAAACAGAAGCTTCTGTGCGCAAGTGGTACTATTGAACATGAAATGCGAACTTGTGGGACACGGAATCACTGCATTCAAGCAGAAATGGCAGCTTCTGAAACCCTTCCATTACCAGACTCTGCGTTGAGACTGTCGTAATAATCAACCAACACCTTCCAACCAGAGGGACACATGAAACCGTCTGGTGGGTTCTCTTTCTTCTTCGCCAAGCCACGCATCTACAACAGAAACAAGATCTCGTTTAGTTGAAAAGTATGAATATTATAAAATGGAAATATAACACGTAGGAATCAGACTTTACCTTGGTTCCTGATATGAAGACGAAGTCTTGAGACCTGGAAGGATCAAAGAAAGCCATTTTCCCCTGAGTTGTATCATACGCAGCAACCTATATGCAAACAAAAACCCAAATCCATCAGACTTTAAGAGCAAAAGAGCAAAAGAGTAGCAATGATTGGTTAAAAACCCCACCTTAAAGGGAAGAATGTTGAGGCGTTCGAGTCCTGGAGCCATGCTGAGTACTTGCTTCCCGTGATCAGCATCATATAGATCCCTCTTCTCTGTTGGATGGCCCATACCTGCCGGATCACGGCCAACAATGTAGAAATTGGCTCCCGCGTTGATCCTAGCTTTGGCATGCCACTGAACCTCGGTGGGGCCAGCATAGTGCATCGGAGATGGAAAGATGGAGACCACTGTAGTCTCTGGATCAAGAACACCATCCTCAAGCACCTACATACATGATCACAACCAAAAAAAAAAAACACTATCAAGTTACATTTTAATTCCATACGCAAACCAAATACCAAGCCTATAATCCAATATTAATTTTATCCTATGGTTTTATATATATACCTTCTCGTGCTGCCTCATACGCCAGCTGAGAGGTACATCATCGGCTTTAGTGAATCCACCAAGTGGATTAAGCAACAAGACAGGGTTTTTGTAACCCATCTCAAGGAGTCTTCTTCGAGTATCGGTCATGAGAAGGGCGTGACCATTGTGTACCGGGTTCCTAAGCTGGAACGCGAAAACGGCGTCTGCGTCACGCTTCGTGAACTCCTCACGAAGCTGAGACGGAGACAGACGGAACCGATCAAGACCGTCGTTGTACTTGATCGGCTCCAGGACTTGTAAATCGCCCCCGATCAGCCAGTTTCCTGATCTGGTGATTGCTTCTTCTGCGTAAGGAAGACCTGGTGCTGTTGTCCCCCAGGTTCTTGCTATACGTTCTTCTTTAGGGTGCTTGTAAATCTCTATGCTGTTGCTCAAAAAGTGATCATAATCAAGAAGTGTTACAAGAAACATGTATATGGTCAAGGGGACTTACTCGCTGAGAATGGCGATGGGGTTACCAGAGGAGTCAACGAGGGTGACTCGGTCAGAATCGCCGATGCGACTCTTCTGGTCGTCGTCGATCGCGAGAACGATCGGAACCGACATGTTGACGACGGAGCCGTCTTCAAGCCGGATCGAGTTGAAATGAAGTGTTTGGAGGAACTCTGACTGTCTCATGAAGCCTCGGAGCGGGCTCGCCCAGCCTTCGCTTAGCACGTGTACCCACTCGAGATCCACGCGGTTCAGCTTGATCCTTACGGTAACCGACTCCGCCTCGCGTTTCATCACGCGCCGTTTCGATTCCTCCACGACGAGGTCCATGAGTTTCCCTCCGTCCGGTTCTATCAGAGCCGCTTTGACGCGGGACCGGGAAGAGGTCCCGCGTCGACGGAGAGAGACAACGAAGGCTGATGATGTAGATGCATAACGGGGAACACGGTGGCTATTGATTTGTGATGGTCGAAAAGGAGAACCGGAGAAGACGATGGCTGCTGAAGAAGCCATTGGTGGAGAGTTTTGTCGTGTTGTTGCGTTTCTTACGAGCACATTGATTAATCAACAATCTTGTAATTAAGACGCAGTTAGTGGATCGTTATTAATACATGAAATAAATGTTAAAATATTAATTATAGTGGATTAGTGAATGGACATTTTTCTGAAATAACCTTTCTACTTGTTGATGAGGTGTCAATTAGCACCTAATACCATTCACCCCCAACAGCAAAAAAAACTGTTATTATTTGATTATTTTCTTTTATATAAGACAACCTAACAACTGTTTCAATTTATATAATCTGCTTAAAGACAAGATGTACCCTAATAATGTAATTAATTTTGTAATAGTTTTGGGATACACGTATCGACCCGTAGTGTGATCAACATGAATAAATCAAATAATAGTTTTGTGATACTAAAATGATTTTGTGGTATAGTTGCAATTAATTAATAGTACTAATCCCTGGAGATTTATTAACACGGTGGTCTTTCATAAATTCGCGGGTCTTCTCCACATCATCCCAACGGTCAACTCCGGCATAAATATTGGACAAAAGCACGTACTTTCCGCTGTTTTCAGTTTCAAACCCCAACAAATTCTTTAGCGCAATTTCACCCCTCTCCAAGTCATTGTGGATTTGAGCTGATCCAAGAAACGATCTCCACAGCATCGTGTTTGGCTTCATCGGCATCTTCTTGATGCAGTCTTCAGCTTCTTCCAACCGACCGGATCTTCCCAGCAGATCAACTAAACATCCGTAATGCTCAACCTTAGGCTCGATACCATAAACCGTTTTCATCGAGTTGAATAGTTCGAGACCCTCGTTCACTAGACCCGAGTGAGAACACGCGGATATCGTCACCACAAAGGTAGCGTCGTCCGGGGCTAGTCCTTGGGAGATCAAGTTCTCGTAAAATCCGATAGCTTCTTGACCAAACCCGTGAACCGCTAAACCGCGAATCATGGCATTGTAGCACAACGTATCTCTCTCGCGCATTTCGTCGAACACCTTGCGAGCGAAACTCAAACATCCACATTTCGAGTAGAGATCGATGAGAGAAGTTCCAACGAACTGGTTAAGACACAGATTGTTTTTCAAGAGATACACATGACCCCATACTCCTCCACAGAGATCACCTAATCCCGCACAAGATTTCATCAGAGCTACGAGAGAAACCTCGTTGGGTCTCACACACGACGAACTCATCCGCATATTCAGGAACAACCTCAAACACTCCTCGTGTAAACCGAGACCAATCTCACCTTCTCTAGCGTACGCAGCTAGAAGGGTATTCCAAGTGGGTAAATCAGGTTCTGTGATTCGATCGAACAGAGACCTAGCTGCTCTCAGTTTCCCGCAATTGGCGTAAAACCCAACCAACGCAGCTTGCACAAACCGGTCATGGTTAACCGGTTCGAGAAACTTCAAGACATGGGCATGAAGAGCCCTTCCGTGGCGATGCCACCGAGGGTGAAAGCCCGAGGCTTTGAAGAGAGAAGGGTACGTGAACTCATTGGGTCTCGAGATCTGAGCGTAGAGAGAGAAGATGAGATGGGTTTGAGTCGATTGGTGATTGGAGACGATGGAGGAGATGAGAGTGTTGTAGAGGAAGACGGAAGGGTTGGAGATGCGGCGGAAGATAGAGAGGGCGTAGGGTAAGCAGAGGGTGGAGGATAAAAGAAGCAGCTTGCTTAGAGGAAACGTGTGGTGAGAGAGGCCGATTGTGAGGAACTGTCCGTGGATTTGCTTGAGATTCTCGAGGGTTTTGCATTTTGATATCAGGTTTAAGCATCGGTGATCGTTGCTTGTGCTTGGAGATGTCATTTGCAGAAAAGAGGGTTTAGGTTACTTGTTTTGCTTTTACAAAGTTTATCATGGGCCTCATTCACATAGCCTTTGTGATATCATTTGATGGGCCAACGCTAAAGTGAAGCCTAGTTAAAACTCAGAAAAAAAGGCCAGTACAATCAACAACAAAATAAAGGAGAAAATCGACTCTCAGAAGTCAGAACTTTCATTAACTGGACCTGCTGAAGCCTAAATAGAGAGAGACTCTTGTCTGAAAATATTGGACAAGAAGATATGAGGTAAGTTTAATCTTTTGGACTCAGAAGGAATAGGTCCACGTTGGATATCACGGTATATGGTCACTAATATCTACGCTGTGGTTTTCACTTTGATTAAATTTCTTAGTCATAACTCCGTTATTGCTAGGGTTTTAGATTTGCGTCATGTGTTCTTAAAGTAGTTTGGAATAAACTTCAAATTAATAAAATTTATCTTTGTTTGTGCACCTAAACAATTGGTGAATCATGTATGCTATTTAATTTATCGTGTTTATTCACTTGTTTCCGCATTATTTCTCGCATCTGCCGTAAAAGAAATGTACCGGAAGAAAACTGGCGAACTTTTTTTTTGCTTAAAAAAAACTGGAGAACATGCAGTTTACTAAAGAAAACTGGAGAACATGCAGCTCGGTACTCTTAGACGAAACAAAGTTTCACTAAATCTTAAGATATTTTTTCTACAAAATTGTTCAGGACAAAAAACTGGAGAACATGCAGCTCGTACTCTTAGACGAAACAAAGTTTCACTAAATCTTAAGATATTTTTTTCTACAAAATTGTTCAGGACAGAAATATGTGACTATAGGATGAATAAGTGAAGCCTAGTGGAGCCACACGCATCTAAGGTTGGTCTGATCTCTAATTTAGTGCCTAGTTTAAAGCAAGTTCAGTACTTTAAGAAAATTTCATAAAAAATATTTTAATTAAATTTTAAAAGTTATTTAGTATATAACCTTTTATTATCCATTTTGATGATCCAACTAGTTATTTTCTCATTTTAATACATGAATTTTCAAATTATACGATTTAACACAACGACTTTAATAGAAATATAATAACATTTTATTCTTTAAAAAAAACTAATATTCTAATATTATAAATTCAGAAAAACTTAAAACGATTATTTTTTATGATTTTTTAAATATGAAAATTTCTTCAAAATAAATATAATAAAATTAAATGTAATTTCAGTTTAATATTTTAAAAACATCATTTTTTGAAAAAAAAATCAAACTTTTAAAAGTACAAAATCAAAAAAAAATCATACTATTTAATGTGCTTTAATTATTCAATTACATAAATTTTATATACTACACAAAATTAATGCAAATCATGGCAATATAATCGATAATCTTGATTTTATGGTATTTTCTGTAAAATTATATGTGATTACAAGCAATCATTTTTATTAATTCACTCGTAAATTCAACAAGCTTTTATAGTTCAGAAAATTCATATGTTGTACAGATATTTTTCTCATTTTGTAATCGGAAATATACTCGTTTTGTTCTGATTTTCGTCGTAGTGGTTATTGTAGATTGTTCTACGGATTCTTGAGCAAACTTCATTAAAGTAACCTCTTTTGAATCATATTGTTACCAAAGAAAAAAAAATCTATCTTTTATCTGAAAAACTTTATCATGTAGACAATGAATATGACTACAACCGGTTGTGATTCATAAAAACAGAAGAACAAGACTATTTTGATATCAATTTATATTAGCAAAATCCAATCTAATTCAGTGTGGATTTATCATTAATTTATCTTAAAATTGTATCTGTCAGATCATATTTTCTAGTGGTTAGGCTCATATTTTCTAATGGTTCAGATGTATTTTTCAAGAGTTTGTTTTGAGTTTGTTGATGTGATGTGTCCTATTATTTTTTATGTATTGTCTTTGATAGATTTTATTGAATAAAAGGAGTTTTAGACGATTTTTTTAATTTAATTTGGTATAATGATCTGGAACTGTTTTTTTTCTATGACATCATATAGATTGAAGTGATATTGTATAAATAATTGTTTCTATGATATGAATTGTTATGATTGTAGTGGACGGTACGTGTTGATCCGTTTGTGGACAACTCTTTTTTTGTTCGCCATTCTTTAATTTTGGTGTAAATATATGTTGAAAAAATAATAGTTTGTCCAGTTCTCAAATTTGCCAACTGATTAGTTCACATCTCATCCACTATAGCCATGGTTCGTTTTTTTTTGTCTGATATGGATAACTTCAATTTGAGAAAAATAGAAAAACAAGTGAAGGTCTCTTTGGAACACCTCAAAGTAAGTTGGTCCCTACAACAAGACAATCACACCTTTTCTCATCTCCAATAAAATAAGAAAATTTATGCATTATTATATCTTCTTTTTTATCTTGATTTATTCTTTTTATAAAAATAATTTCTATGCAGATGTGAGACTGATAATTCTTTTTGAACACCTTTAGTGAAAATGATGCATCAAGTCTTCTTCACCTAACTATAGTGCACCTCCACACATGACCCAATAAATGGGCAATTCTCAATCACTAATACCCAAAATCTATGTTCATGTATCCTTTGGCTTTAATTATTTGCTTGACATCTCTGTGTTTGACGGAGTGTACAAAATAAGACATCTTTAACCATTATATGGGTCGCATAAACCTTTGACCAATCATGGTGTTAAACATATATTTACGTCAAGAACATGTATTTATAGTACATACTGATTGGATCTTAAATAAGGAGAGTAGGAAGATTCTGTTGAATTTTCGGAAAGTAAACATCATATCGTTTCTTTACAATCCCATGTTCTAATGCAAGTGTTGCTCGAAGACAACTATACGACAAAGCCTGAATTTATTCTCACCATTTTATACACGATTTATATTTCCAATTTTTGGCACTTTTGATTTCATATTTACTTTAAATAATGTTTTGATGATTTATTCAGTCTTTTTATAAAACTTGTTCAAAATTTTGGGAACAGAAATGCACTTTGGGGTGCTTTCCACAATAAAAAGCAAAAATAGGACTAAGATCAGAGATGATAAAAAAGACAGAGCCTCTGAAAAGTAACTTGTATAATTTCTATTTACTTTATTTTTTTCTAGGTTCTCTCATCTCTTTGCTTTTCATATTCACGCAGAAATAAATAAATGTAGTTTAATTCGAAACTCTGGTCTATGCATGTTCTTACAGTATCCATATAGACGGCGACTTGAGCAAGGAAAAATTATCAACCTCTTCCCGCAATAAAATCAAGAATTCATAGAAAAAACTTGTTTGAAACTTTATAGCTACAGGGAGTTTTATAAAATTCAACTATTAAAAGAAAAAAGTTGTGTGGTAACTAACTGGTAATAAACACAATAGTTACCTTTTATTTGTTAATCTTCAAAAAGCAAAAGCTAAAGTAGAGTGACACAAAAGCTATAAGTGGCAGATTTGCAGATTATACACCGTTTTAGGCCAACGCTGACATCTTTAAATATTTTTTACTCACTACATTTACTTTTTTACCTCTTCCTTTTAATCTCTGTTCACACTAAATTTACTGTTAACATGCATTAAACATTTCAATTACTTCGTCCTTCTGACCACTGGTAAAAAGGAAATTTATGGATTTTTGGTCAATGTAAAATGTGAAATTTATTTCTTCTAGTGTGAAGTTATGATATCGGAAGAAGTATTTATAAGTAATAAAATAGGGTAAACTAATTTATGCGTTCAACATATCATATTTTTAATTGACTTAGATGTAAGTGAGTAACAGTAATTTTATCATGCGGTTGACTACTATTATTTTTCTTTTTTTGAACAACGACTACTTTTCTTATCCAGAAACTATTTTACGACAGTTTTGCGCTTTTTATTACTGAAATTTCTATGCAAGCTTTTTATTCAGTCTTTCAGATAAAGAACATGCATATTAGTATAACCCCATAGAATTAGATCAGAGACTAAAGCTTAAAGATTTTTTTTTTTTTTAAATCCGTAGATAAACAAAATTTACACCAACGTGCAAGATTTATCGTGCTTGTCAAGTGTGAACTTTCCGAGAAGCAATAAGAAATTAGGAGTTTTTTATTTTAAAAAAATTAGGGCACCCATGGCCATGGAAAGATATGGAACTCACTCCTCTCTCCCCCCCCCCACCCCCAAAAGTTTGCCTTAATCATAGATCAAATGTCTATTTTGTCGTCTATCAAAATTCTAATAAGAAAATAAATATAAGAAAAAATGATAAATGTAAACAAACCATTTTTAATACAATAAAATGGACACCCTCTTCCTACAATCATATATTTTGCTTAATTTGTTTCTTTTCACATATATGCTGGCCATTTTTTGAAGGTTTCTCTCTTGACCAGTTGAACAACACATGTGCAGTTCTTACAAATGCTAGAAATGTATATAGGCTAATGTATTGTTAAATGAAAGCATTGTATAAACAAATAGATCCCAGGTTTTTTGTATCTTTAACTGATTAAACTAATCAGTGTGTTGACAAAAGTGAATTTCTAATGATAAAACAGTTACACGCGTGCATTGAGCACGATAGGAACCCCATTTAAGTTCTGCCAAGAATATATCTGGTTCCGCCAACTAAATTAAAAACCTAGGAATCGAAGAGAATTATAAGGCCTAGCCACATAAGTTACTAATCGTTATCATTATAGAGCTTCGTATATATCGGTGTATATTTTTATATGTAAATCATCAAGGTTGCAAAATTGCTGACTAGTTCAGTTCAAACACACCAATTAGCATATGTGTTTTTTATCTACTTGCATTTGTAAACATGTAGTGTTTTCCTATCTTATGGTTATTTTAGAAAAGTATATTCATTTTAAAAAATTTGTAAGAATTTTTTTTTTGCTAAACATTTAGAAGGAATTCAGAAACAAATTTGCATCAAGTCAATCGGTTTAAAAGTTATTGATTTGACTGCACAAACGTTTTTAGGTAAATTGATATTTTCTAACATATCTATATGAAAATTGTTGTTCTTGTGTATATACTTTTTAACTATCCCATCGGGCATCAGTTTTATGGACAAATTAAGCAGCACAAAGAAGACCGGAAAGCTAGTAATCTTTGACCTAATATTGGATATTTCTAAAAATATATTTTCAGTGGTATATGCGAAACACATGCAAAAACTTACGATTTGTAAATTTTAATGTTATCTTTTGAGCTATAAAAACCCAATTTTGTCATCTTTCTGATTTTGAAAACAATCATGAGAAATAAAAAAATATATACGTCACTCCGAAACAAACCATGCCCATAACCCTATAGCTACCACCATGACCAAACTAACAACCCATATAGGCATATCACATGCATTGTGTATAATGTGGCTTGTTAGAAATATCTATCAGAAAACTGAATAAATTTCTGCGCTAGTGATCAATTTCATAATACTTAATCATTGTTATAAAAAGAAGCAGCAAAAAAAAAAAACAATTTCTTAAGACTTGTATAAATGATAAAAGAGACACAAATTTAATAGAGTTAACACAATTTTATGTTATAAATCTAGTAACATAATGTGTATGTCGAATAGTAGCTTAATTACGTGATACATCATAGATTGTTTTGATACATCATAGATCGATACAAAACTTATATGATTTGGATGAATAAATTTCTAACGACGTATTTTTTTTGTGTGCAAACCAAACTTTTTAATTAATTCAAACCGGGTTAACCGACCAGAGAGCCTGTTTGGCTACTGAATCAGCTACAACATTGTTCAATCTAGGAATAAACTTAAACTTGATAGACTTAAATGAACAGCTAGAAGGTAGATATCTCGGAGGGCGCTAAAGACTTCAAGATTCAGATCGTTCTTGTTGATGGTGTTGATCAGAATCTGGGAGTCAGAGAGCACAAGGATGGAATCCAGTCCACGAAAGAGAGAGAAGAGGTTATGGCAGCACGAACCGCCAACGTTTCCGCCATTAGGGGCGACGATACAAACGATGATGTCGCTGAGTGGTGTGAAGGAGATATCGAGTCATCAAGAACCCAACCAAGCTCTGCAAAACCCGTAGAAGGGTTCCATGTTGCGTCAGTGTATACTAGGCACACATCAAAAGGCGAAGGAGGTGGTTCGATTCTGATCAAGGGTTTCTCCAATTGCGGTGGTGGGGGAGTTTGAGCCAGTATCCATTCTCGAGCATCCGAGAGCGCTTTTGTGATTGTCTCTCCCGGTTCAAATTGACGTTTCTGGAACAGCAGCTGGTTTCTTGACAACCATAGGGACCAGCAGATCCACGCTGCCAAGGTTCCTGCTTCAAGTCCTGTCGGTGGGAGAGAGGGTATTTTCCTCACCACTTTCCATCCTTCACGAAAATCCAGTGATCCTGAGAGAGCAACCGGAGTTTTCAGAGGTGCTAGGCTCCAGACCTGGGATGCATAAGGACAGTGGAACAAGACATGCACAACAGTTTCTTCAGCATTACAGCGGGCGCAGAAAGATGAGATGGGGATATTACGAATTGCAAATTGTTCTCCTACAGGGAGGGCTTTGTGTAGGGACTTCCATAAGAAAAGCTTCACTTTTGGGATGCTTTTACATTCCAGACAGAGGCGTACCAATCTTGAGTGGCCACTGGTTCTGATGGAGTAGCTGATGTTGTTTCCGTTGAGATTGCTAGGTAGCCTGATTTGGTAAAGTAACTCCCCGTGGTGTTCTTGAGCCAGACTAGCTCATCAGGAGCTCCTAAATAGCTGGTTCTCAGTCGTAAGATTTGGTCTTTATGAAATGGGAGGATTTGCTCTAACGACGTATTTATAAAACAAAATAACAATGGTGCTACTCCATTGATTGAAATTGTTGGAACTGTCGTAAATCAAAATTTCCAGCAATTTGTTTTTAAAGAATTTCCAGCAATTTCTATTGAATTTTTGTGTCTGAGACTATTTGGTTAGGAATCAAAATCAATCGTGAGGTAAATATCCTAGCTAGGGAAACTATCAAGAAATTTTATGAGGAGTTTCTGATGGAAGATGTTGCCATGAAACAAATCATAATTTGGAATATCATTCCTAACCGAATTCGATTGTAAAACTTTAGATGGATTTCAATTTTTATTTATTCATATGGATTTTTCAGAGATATTAAAAAATTATGCTTGAATTTAGATAAAATAATAATTAAAATGTAAAAGTATAAAATCGTTAGATTACTGAAGTTATAAAATAGAATATAGTTTTTAAAGTGTCGCTAAACTACCAAAAACAAAACAAACCCACAAACTTTGATTTTGTAAATTGGACGATGCTCTGAGCATTAACTTTATAGTTTTTTCGCTAAAAACTAAATATCATTTGTGGAATTAAAGTTTGGTTAATGAAAGTTCGGTTACAACAAATTGAACTCGAATTGCATAACATCAATTCTATTTTTAAAAGCCACAAAATAATAAAAGAACTCTTCACAATATAGGAGTTAACATCCGACTATAAATATAAGAGTGCATCGCATGACCACTCACTGTAAGGTGGCTCCTACCGGTTTCGACGAAGGCAGCTGGAAAAGGCCCCAGAACACCAGAGGAGTAGGACACCAAACTTTAAGAGTGGATCCGATGTTACTCCGCTGAACTTGAAGATCAATACATGTCAAGCGTATACGGTAAATCTGGCTCCCCAATCGGCCACATGACACTAAGCTGCGGCTGAGATATGGAGTAACACACTGAAATTACGCCGGAGAAGAGAAGAGAAAAGAAGTGAAGAACCGGAGAAGAACAGATCTTTCCTCAAAGCAAGTGTTGCAACAGGTTAAGGAGGCTTGCCTTAAAGCCAAAAGAACCGTCGCCCGGGGGGGGGGGGGGGGGGGGGGGCGTTCTCAGAACCCTAGGGAATGATAACTGTTAGCAAGAAGAGGATGCTCCGAGCAAACACCATTGCACACCATGGATGTCATCAACTGAATCTAGAAACTGAGGTCCTCGGTAACAATGAGCCTTTACACTGTCGATTCTCCAAACGGAGAGGAGAAGCTCAGACAAGACCTAGAGAACGGATCCAACCAATCACTCAGGTACAAGCCGATGCCGTTGAGGGAAAGAGGATGCAGCAACGCTTCATCATCATTTCCCACATAGACGAGATCAGATCTGACTGAAAAGCAGAAACCGATATTGAAAGCTCCTTAATCTCATCTACAAACCCACTTTTTGTTGGTGCTCCGGAGAGAGAATACACACATACATCACTCTATTAGATTCATGAGACACCGGTGAAAATCCATCAACACCGCACAAGGATGAGGAGGGTAAAAAAACTATAACATATTATTATCACAATCTAAAGATTTTGTTTTGACATCAAACGACTATTCCATTATTCAAACTAAATATATGGTTTTGAAGCCAAACCAAAATTAAACAACTAACAAAATATAGATCGTTCTGAAAATCTCTTGCAATTAATGAATCCGCTGAACTGTTTTCTGATCAAGGAAGATAATCAATCATGAAATTATTATATGAACGAGTTTCAAATGTTTTTTTATTTATGACTATGACAATTACAAAAATGGTTCATAAATGACACAAAATAAAAAATAGATTCAAAAAATTTGTATACCAGATAGTAGAACAACACACACTATTCTGAGACAAAATAAAACATAATTCTCTAATACGACTCCGACAAGAAGTGTTGTCAATACAGTATCAGGTCCGGAAGACATGATTGAAATAACTGGTAAAACTAACTTTACCAAATGGAACACTATTTTTCATAAACAATGCTCTATATTCTCCAAATTCTAAAAATAATTTATTGAGTGCCAAAGACATATATCTTAACGAATATGATGCTAATCTGCAACTGAGGATGAAAAGAAGTACAAGTAATTAATTTCTGATAAATATGGCAAAAGAGATATATTAGAAAAGTTTCCAGAACTTCCTTCGGGACTACATCAAAATTTTATCAATTCAATCAAATAAAGTCTTACAATGAAATAAAATTCATAAGATTTCATATTATTGCATGATTGCCTCATTCACATGGATACCACAATGATGCAAAAAATCATTAAAAACTCACATGGTCACTCACTGAAAATCAAGAAGATTTATCAAGGAAAAAATAATATTAGTTACATGTTTTCTTGAAAAATTGATCATCAGGCCATCGTCAAACAAAACTAATAAAGAATCATCAAAATTGTTTAAAAGAATTCAAGACGGTATATATGAACCAATACATCCACTATATGGATCATTTGATTGTTTTTTGGTATTCATTGATGCATCTAATATATTGTTACATGTTTGTCTTATCATCACGAAATGTGACATTTGCAAGATTCTTAACTCAAGTAGTTATATTACGATCACAGTTCTCTGAATATACTATTTAGAATTATATTAGACAACAACTGATGAATTCACATCCTAGACATTCAATGATTATTGCATTGTAACAAGAATTGAAGTTGAACATTATATGGCTCATTTTCATACACAAAATACATTGGTTGAACCTTTAATTGAGTGTCTATAATTGATGCAATGCCTTTGATCATGAGATCAAAAATTCAAATCCATATATGGAAACATGCTATTTTTCATGCAGAAACACTCGTTCAGATAAAACCAAGTGCATACTATAAGCATTCTCCACTACAATTACAATTTTGGATAAGAACCAAATATTTCTCATCTAAGAATAATTGGTTTTGTGGTATATGTGCATGTAGCACCACCACAATGTACAATGATGAAACCACAAGAAAGATTTTAAATATATGTGCATGTGATTCTCCATCAATTATACGATACCTAGTACCATAGACCAGTGACATCTTCATGACACATTTTACGGATTGTCATTTTGATGAGAAATTATCCTCAGATCTAGGAGAGAAAACAAAAATATAGAAAATGATATTAAATGTAGTGTACCATCATTGTTACACCTTGATTCTCCAAGTAAAGAGTATGGATTAGAAGTTCGACAAATTATGCATTTACAGAGTATATGAAATATCCCATCCCAGAATATTAGTTCCAAAGAGGTCAATCACACTCGTTCACCTAGTGAAAATGAGCCATTCAGTCAATTTTAAGATTTTATAATGTTAAATTTGATTCAGTCATTCTGTGATTCATATTACATAATCTTAGATTATGGTCAACAAGATAGATAAAGGAAAAACAAACTGATTTCTTTATTTGTACACAAAGGATTCAGTACAAATGATAAATTTACTCTATAGGCTATTACATAAGTTTGATCTTAGTCATTTTATTACACCACTCATCTTCATGGCTTTGAGTCTTCACACTAAGCCAATCCTTTCCACAATCACCTTCAGATCCTGAAACCATCAAAGATATAATCAATATATTGATAACTTAGTAAGTATGTATTCTATACATGCATCTTATGGTTGGTTTCCCTATAAGTATTAACCCAATTTTCCCTTATAAATTTGACTATCATAAGGAATTATGTGCCCAAAATCATATCCAATGCATAGTATTTATAAAGAAAACGGCTCACTGTTTACCAAAGCAATACAGTGTCTTTTGCCCAACCAAATGAAAACATATCTATTTATAACTATTCAGCCATAAACCGTACAACCGCTTAGCACGCTTGCCACACGTGCTAAGCCTTGTCGCCCAAGTACAGTTCCCCTCATGCTTAAATCATTCTCAAACCAGACTTAACATTTGGACTCATAACCACTTAGACCCGACCAATTTTCCTAATTTCCAAAGACTCCTCTCAACTGAGTTTAGCTTTTTAGCTACTGGCCTAACTAGTTGAGCTCTGATTATCATCTGATCTAGCCGACACGACTTGACTGAGCTTGAAACTAAGTTCCTTCCAGCTGGTCTATATAGTCTCATTCTTTTTGTAGTTCGGTTAAACTCTATTTCTTTACTTTATTATGTTTCTTTAGTTTACTCTCTACTCTCACTGGAACATATAACCTTTATTCATACTATGGAATACTTATATTTGTATCGTGCGACTGGTTTGCACGTTTTTTGTCTCATGGTCCGTCATGGTGATCCGATCTAGTATTAAGGATGTTACAGTATAACAAATCAGCTACCTGATTCATTTGTGGTGTCGACAAAAAAAGATTCATTTGTGGATACCAAAACAGTAACTAAATCTCATGCACCTGATACAATAGTTCCTTCTTGTACCAAAGTATCAAATAAGAAAGGAAAATAAAATAATGCATGTGAGTTTAGGACGCGCCTGAAGCATGGTATATTTGTTGGTTTTAACAATAAAAATCCTAGAAAACAAATGTAAATTGAGATCATGACACACTCAAAATAGCATAAAATATTTTGAAAGAATCAAATGATGAAAATGCTGACAAAACAGAGCATCATGAGTCAAAAGTAAATCATGAGATTTTTATCAACTATATCCATATTACGAAGATATAGAAAAAATGAAAAGGATGATGTTGATGATGCTTTCTCATATATCTAGTCTAGTGAGATAAATAAGGAAACAAAAATTTGGAAGTAAAATATATTTATGAATATTATAAGAGACATGATTGAAAAATGGAATACAAAGAAAACTTGATTTGCTTAATAAACGACACGTAGATTTATTGTTTCACACCTGTAGATGTGAAACTAATTATATACAAACAAGTTTTCTTTAAAAGAGATCTTTTTTTTTTAGAAAAAGAGAGATTATGAGATACAAAGCTCGCCTTGTGACCTTTTTTCAAAGATTTGGAATTATGAGAAAACATGTTCTCCTGTTATAAATGCAATCACATTTAGATCTATGATGAGTCTACCATCTAACAAAATAATCTCGAGATGCGTCTTTTAGATGCTGTTACATCATATTTATATAGGTTATTAGATATTGATATCTACATGAGAGTTATGATAACTTTAAAATGCAAGAAGCATTAAAATACAAACCTAAATAGTTGTGTGCAATAAATTACAAATATCATTATATGGGTTAAAAATCTGGATGTATATTGTATAATCGTTTCAATGAATATTTAACAAAAGAAAGATATGTCAACAATCCTATATACCCATGCGTTTTATCAAGAAAACAATATCCAAATTTGTGATAATTGTGGTATATAATGATGATCTTAATTAGGCATGGGCGTTCGGGTACCCGTTGGCGTTCGGATCGGATTTTTCGAATTTTCGGGTTTTCGGGTTTACGCTCCTAGGTCCCATAGTAAAAATTTCATTAGTACGGGTCGGGTTCGGATAATAACACTTCGGGTTCAGTTAAAATTATATTACGTCATAAAACCCATAAAGTAACCATATATCATTCGTGTTCGGGTTATATCGGTTCGGTTCGCTTATAACCAAAGTAAAAAAACAAAAACTTAAAGAAAAACATAAAGAAAAAAAACTAAATTAATAAAAATTAATCTGTCACACATAAAATTACTAAAATAACAATAAAATGTTAAATCAAGCATGAAAAAAAACATTATTTATAAACAATATACATTATATTATAGAGAGTAGACTTGTTATTCCAATGAACAAATTATAAATTACTTATTTATAACTAATTGTGTACTTAAAACATTTTTAATATTGTTAATATTTATTACTATATATCATATTACCACGAATATTAAATTTAATAACTAAAATACTTATATATAAATATAAATATATATATATATTTCAAAATATTTATATCAACTATTATTTTCGGGTTTTTCGGGTTATCCGTTCGGGTTCGGATTTTTTTTATACCACCCTACAAGACCCATTCGGATATTTTTACATTTGGGGTCGGATAACGGGTCTGGTTTTTCGGTTTGGGTTTGGTTCGGGTTCGGTTCGGATTTCGGATTCCGGATTTCGGATTCCGGATTTTATGCCCAGGCTTAATCTTAATATTATCAAAACTCAAAATATTGTCTCGGCCTAAATATTGAGTTTTTTCAAAATGGTATATTTGTACACTAATCCACACATATTAAAAGAGTGTTGGACACTTAAACATAGATAAATTAAGTTCTCTTAGCACCCTAATGGTTGTTAGATCACTAAATGTTGATAAATATCTATTTCGACCACCTGTGGAAAATAAAGAAATACTTGGTTCTGAAGTACTTTATCTAAATGCAATAAGAGCACTGGTGTACCTTGCAAATTGTACATAGTATATCATTTGCTGTTAAATCTTTTGGAAAGATTCAGCTCACCCACACAAAGAAATTGGAATGAAATTAAACATATCTTTTGTTAATTTCAAGGCACATTGATTTAGATTTTTATCCTAAAAAATCAACTGGTTGGTTTTGCATATGCATGATATCTATCAGATCCAAATGAAGCATGATCGCCAAAATGATACGTTTTCACAGTCTGGGGAACTGTTATATCTTGGCATTTTCAGAAACAAACATTTGTGGCCACCTCTTTTAGTCATGCTGAGATTATTGTATCCATGATGCAAGTAGAGAATGTGTATGGCTAAGATCAATAAATCGACACATATTTTCAGCTGGGATTAACAAAAATGTGGAACCAACCATTTTATATTAGATAATGCAGTATTTTATGTTCAATCAAAAAACAAGGATTCATCAAAAGTGATAGAACGAAACATATACATCTTAAATTTTACTAGTACACTCAAGAGTTCAAGAAGAATAAAGAGATTGATGTAAGGTATGACCAATCATGTGATAATGTAGCCATCTAGTATTAAGAAACATGTCCATAATATTGGAATGTGTCATTAAAAAGAAATACGAGATGACATAATATTCGTTTGAGGGCAAGTGATTATACTCTTTTATTTTACTATAGTTTTTTCCACTAGGTTTTTTAGAATTTTTTTTTAACAAAGTAACGAATACGTTAAACAATAAAAGATAGTAACACTGGTCTTTAAGGTATACCGTTGAACAAAATAACATCAAAGAAAGCTGCACCAAATTTTGACGAATTCATGTGAAATAAGATTGTATGGAATACATCATCACTACGCAGACACAATAAATTTAAGGGAAATTAGTAAATATAGAACAAAAACATAAATATATTGTCCATATGCCATAAATCTAACTATAAGTTGTCCTAAATCAGTGTCCCACGAACCTTAAATTAAATCTTCTCTTTTCTTGTCGTGAGAGAAACAGAGTCACCTCACCGGCGATTAGTCTCGACGGTGTTTCACTTCGCCATCACCGGAGTTCCTTCTTCCCCCTAGGATTCCGGCAGTCTTCTGTTCCATAGTTGAAGTCTCCTACACCTCGTGCTCAATTCGCGATCTCCTTCTCAAGTATCTCACCGGAAAATCAAGCTCCTGCTTCGCTGACTCTTCTTGATACGCTCTCAGCTCTTATTTTAAGCCTAAGAATCGAGCTTTTCAGGTTTGTTAAACGACTTGTGATTTTTTCTGCATGTCTTTTTTTCTCTCTCTTGAGTTTTTCTTATCATCGTTTCAGCGTGATAGGCTTCAATTTAGTTTATGTGAATGTTTTAGGCTTCTATCTTATCAAAGTTTCATTTTTTTGTCATCGCTTATGTTATCAAAGTTACATAATTTATGATGTTTATCATCGAATAGAAGTCTCATTTTTATACAGTTCATAAATCTTTGTTTGTGTTGGTGCTTTGTGATAGATTATAGTTACTCTACACAAGAACAATATTTTTCAATATTGTGTTGTGATGTCTCGGGTTACTGTTCTTGTAATAAACTCGTATTGGGTTATTGATGAATGAACTCATATTTGGTTGGGTGAGACAAAAAAAACATTTGTTTACACTTCTAATTTATTTGTAATGTCTCGACTTATTAATTTGGAATGAACTAGTATTATGATGTCTTTGTTTTATGGGTACTGACTAGCGGTTGTATTCTTTCTATTGTTCACATGTATGATGATGGATCAATTTCCTAAATTCATATTCAAAGAGGGAACCGAAACTAAAGTTGATAAGGTCAACAACAATTTCTGAACATCGGGTCTCTTTTGGGTATGAAGCTCAGAGAAGGCGTCATTAGCATAAGATGCTTGAATTGGAAAGGATCTTCTAAGATTTCATATGAGGATATTATTAGCATTGAGTCTGATTTTGAACTGTAAGTTCAGATTCCTTTAATTAATGTGATTGAATTTCATAGTTCTTAATGTTTGTGTCTAACTTTGTTTATTTGTTTATGTTTTGTAGGGATATATGTTTCCATATGTCTCTTCTACTAAAAGTTGAAATATCACTGTTGAGGTTGGCTTTGAACGAGCCGGTGAGATGAAGGATGAAAGAGTCGATATGATCATTGACATGTACCGAAAGAAGTATGAGTGGAGTAAGCAATTTTGGGGTTATCAGGAAATTGTACAACCATATGTTTACAGTTCTGAGGAAGATGGTTAAGCGGAAGAATAGGCTGGAGAAACAAGTGAGAATGGAATGGAAGAATAAATACAAACCACCCATGTGTCTCCTGCAAAGAAGGGAAAGAACAAGTTTCAGGATATTGGAGCCGAGTCAAGAAAGAAGAGGTTGCTTTGCCAAATATCAACCGACAAATATAAAAATCGTGAAGCAAAATGAAGCACTATATTCATGGTTTGTTTAAGTCGTTTTTTACTGCCTTGGACCTTGAGGTACGCGAGATTATTGATTGCCGGTTTACCAAATTTGAGGAGATGGACCTTTCATATCAGACTCCTGGTGCTATTCTGGCTTCTACTCATGCTCATGTTGCTGCTCCGGCTTATACTCATGCTCATGGTGTTTCTCTGGCTTATACTCATGCTCCTGCTTCGGATTCTACTTGTGCTCGTGCTCCTACTCTGGCATCTACTCACACTAGTTCTCCTGCTCCTACTACTTCTCACACTCGTGTTATTGTTCCTTCTAGCAGCCGAGCTCCGGCTCTTTCTCACACTGGTGGTCCTACAAATGCTGTTAATATAAGGTATAAGACAAAGGTAAACAAGAAATATATCTCTTTTGATGTCTTGAGTTACCGTTTTGCGGTTTGTAATATTGATGTAAGGATGCTATTTTGTTTATTGTTTGTAATAGTGATGCAAGGATGATGTTTTGTTTCCAGTTTGTAATATTGATGTAAGGATGATGTAATGTAATTGCATGTATTTTCTATTGTAATATATATGTTCTAAAAGTTCTAATGTCATGTTTTGTGCTTTATAACCAGGATGCAGACTTGTCTGAGGTGTTCGGAAGCTTATTTGGCACCTTATATGTCAATTTAGAGACTCAAGTGCACTTACAGAAGACAATGGGAAGCCTTACACAAGAGTCAAATGTTGACAGTTTCGATTCATCTCATCTCAAGACAATCAATCTCAAGACCCTAAAGATTTCACCACACCAATGACTTCTTTCCGGCCAGAGAACTTGGAGAGGACATTTGATATACCATGGATTTTACTCATTATTAATCATGGTATATAGGTATTTTAGAATATATTTACTTTGTTTTGAGTCTTTTTAGTATATTTACAGGTTTATGTATAATTTGGAGTAAATAGTGATTTTAGAGCATTTTGGAGATTCAGATAAAAGAAATTCATAGCTGACCATAGAGCCAGTCCAAGAGGTCGACATTTAGAGTCAACCATTGATTGTCGGGCATCATCTATCGTCGATCGACATCAAAGCGCGCAAGGCCCGACTTGGTTCTCGGCGGACTTATATCCCAAGTCTTCCACATTTACAAGAATACCCCTAGTTGACTTTAATCTAATATTTAAGTGCTCTGCCATTGTTCTAGGCAATACACACTTTCTTACTTTTCACAACAAACATATACATGGTTTTAGTAGTTTGGAGAGAAGATCCAAGACTCCTTCAGAGCTTTGTATTGAAACTCCAGTTTTTCTACCTTGTTCAATTTATGCAATTTATGTTTATGATGATTTACTTTGATATATCTGATTAATTTACTTGTAGATTCATATAGGTTATGAAGGATTAACCCCAGCTATAGAATTTCTAAAGTGATAGATAACTTTTAAGGAATTGCTTGTAATGCGTGTGTTGTAGAGTAGTTAACTGGAACACTGAACTTAGGATTGTGAACAACTACGACAATAGGTTCTGCAACAGATTAGATTTCCTTGGGCTAGGATTGGTAGAGAAACGCGACAGGTTATATAGTTAAGACTAGCAAACTTATCGATCAACTCGCTAAAGCTTGCCTAAGAGAACATCGATCGATGCTCTCACCATAGCATTGATCGACGCTCGATCCATATCAAAATGCAACAGCTGAGGTATTGGACTTAGTCAATTAGATTGATTCAACAGCGGAAGCTGGAATACTTTCACTTAAGAATTCGAGTTCTAGGATTGACACCCTAAGTATTATGTATCATTATAATCATAATTACCTGAAATCCTAGATCTAGCGCCTTTCCCAGCAACCGTCGACAGATACTCTTCATCCGTCGATCGATACTCCACACCCGACATCGATCAACACTTTTCACCGAACGCTGATCGACATCTACTCTACGAGACATGGTTGCAACTTTAATTCTCATTCAGGTGGATAATGGAAACCTACATGACCAGGATGGTCATCTACATAATGCAGCAAGCCAGAGAGTAGATAATCAGGGGGTTGCAATCCCTGATACTGATGTTGATACCGCTACAGCTGTTGCTCAAGCTGTAGACGAGGCTGCTCGACCCGACAATTTAGTTGATTACAACCGTCCAGATCAATAGTAAAGCAATAGATCTGCTACTCATTATCCTGCTATTTAGAGGAAGAATTTTGAGCTGAAATCACAGTTCTTTACACCCGTAGGACAGACCCCCTACAGTGGGTTATCACACGAGCATCATATGGACCATCTGAAAAGGTTCGAGGATTTGGTTTCTGCCATTAAAGCCAATGGAGTCCCTAAGGACTATCTTCTTTGCAAGCTCTTCAAGCACTCACTTGCTGAAGATGCTTTGCACTGTCTTAAGCAGTTACCACCATGATCTCTTACATCCTGGACTGAAATCAAGAACGTCGTCTAGTCCCGCCCAGTCCGTAATATTAATATCATGCATTATCGTCTAGTCTCGTAAATCTATTTGTCGAACCATGACTGTACTGTCTCTCGTTTCATTTTTAAGTTCATGATTGTTTTCTTTGATATTTTCGGTTTAAGATTTTAGATATCAATTTAATTCATACACTACTGTTTTTTGTTATGGAACTGTTTATTATTTGAATTCATGATTATTTTTTTTGCTTTAAAATCTTATTTTATTGTTGTTACTATAATTTACATTTTAATGTATGAGTTTATATAGTTAGGATAAATCATACATCTTTAAATCACAGAGGGTTGAAACCTTAAACTCTAAATCATATAGGGTTCAAACCCCAAAACCCTAAATCATATAGGGTTCAAGAAGTTAGAATTTAGTATGTAACAAGTCGATTTGAGTGATTAATAAGTTATAGTTTAGACTTAACTTATACAATTTAGTGTTTTTCGAGTTTTGTCTTCTTTTACTTGTAAGAAGTCGATTTCATGTTTTAGGGAATAGTATTTAACAGGTATTTTTCAGTGTTTTAAAGTATAGCTATTTACGGTTTATACCAGCCCAACCAAAAAATCTTAAAATGGACCCCGGATCCACATACCCCCAAACACGTGATTTACTTATCATTTGTCGAAACATAAGAAACCAAACAAGAGAAAAAAGAGGATTAGGGTGCTTTCTCTGCAAATCTAGAATTGAAAACCAAAGTAAGCAGTTCATCAACTTTCTCTTTCTCGTTTTCTTCGAATCTCGACTTATGGTGTTCTTACAGGGTATTGGGTTGGAGAGGGCATAACAACTTCATCGACCATGTTTTGTCAACTTCTTCTTCTCCTTTTCAATTTCGTTTTTCAGATTATATCATACTATAACGCTTAGAATTACAATTCAAACTAGAATCTTTATTGAATTTTTCATTTGTGATAGAGAAAATCTGAGAATCATCTATTTAAATGGATTGATGAAGCTTTGAGAGATACAAACGGTAGATGTGAAACATAAGAGAGTTTCTCAAGGGCTTAAGAAGTTTAAAGAAAAAATTATGGAAAATGTGAAGTCTGAGATTGCTAGAGTTGAACATGAGATGTCAAAGAAGCGGAAAGAGAAGGTGAACTTGGAGATTGCTAGAGTTGAAAAAGAGATGAAACAGAAGCTAAATATTGGGACGGTGGCTATGGTAATCGTAGGAGCAATCATAGGTTATTGTCTGAGCAAGTTCTACTTATCGATTGATAATTTTATGAGGTTATTGTGTTCGAATTAGCCCTGTAGGATGATGTTTTCATTATGATCAATTTATATAAACTCATTATGATCAGCTTCAGTTTACAATCGATTACTATTGTTTGATTTCTTTGTTTTCGAAGCTATCTTCAGTTCACAGTAGGATGAAAAAGAGTGTCAACAAGTCTAAAACCAGTAACTATTGTCTAAAACCAGTAACGATTGCAGATTGATAATTAACATGCCTAAAACCAGTAACAATTGCAGAGTGTAGCACATTGGCATTTACAACATCATCTGGAACAATCTAACTATCTTCAAGAACACCTATTGAATTGATGACTTCTTGATAAACTTTTTTCCATGAGTAAGTAGTGTAGATGCCATCCGTAAGTGAGTGTGGGACTCAGCCGACTGTTAAACCAGCCTTAATGGCGTGTCTACATGGAATTTTTTGCAGGTCGTATTTTCCACATAAGCAAGTTCTTCTGTCCAGATCAACCATTCAGTCGATTGTATCTCCCCGGACCAAAAATTGATTCTTGTTAACTGGCTGGATAAGAAACGTGTTTCCCTTGTTTATCTGCATACATATCTTCTTCTCGATGGTAATAGTCAGGGGTTGTGTATGCTTCCTGATTAGTGCCCGACATTCGAAGAACAAACGGGTCAGCATTTCGCTGATGATATCCTAAAAAAGAATGGCTGGATACTCTCTTGGTGTGCGCAAAGCAGAGTTTATTGATTCAGCCGGGTTTGTCGTCCTCATGTCGTACCTGAATCCTGGAAACTGGTAGCGAGCCCACTTTGTAACATCTGCATTATTAAATATTTTTCAATAGCTAGACTATTATTGCAGACAGCTTAAAATCGCTTCTGAAAATCGACAAATTTATAAGCTTTAGAAGATTTTGCAATCAACCCAACCATTCTCTTTCTTCTTTAATATGTGATCACATTATTCAACAAATGGTGAATGCAAATTACATGTTGAGAAAGAGGATATATGTTCTCAAGTGCCTTATCAATCGAGGTATTTCTGTTTGACACAGAAGCTAGAGAACACTCGTCCGCAACAATAACCTTTAGTTGTCTCATAAACCAATCCTATAAACAATCATTTTCTGAGTCTACAACCGCAAGTTCAATAGGATACAAGATAGAGTTTTCATCTAAAGTTGTCTCAACTTTTAATACCCCTTTGTATTTGATCTTCAAAAATGTCCCATCAATAACAAGAACTTTTGAATGGATGTATGATAACCCTGAACTGATTGCCCAAATGAAACGAAGAGAAATCAGAATTTACCATCTACATCTGTTTCATAACACATATGTGTTACTGGATCAACTTCTTTCAGCATGTGCAAGTATTTCAGAATTTTCCCAAATCTCTTCTCGGAAATACCTCTAACGACATTAATTGCAAACTTGCGAGCATCGCATACTAAGGATTTATATATCTCGCATCCTTGATCCATTCTCATAATCTGTATGAAACCAGTAGCTTTGGGACCTACTTTCACACCATCATACCTATGCATTATTAGACTACCAATAATTTTTGCAGAGGCTGTTCAACCACCATTATTCATACTTGACGCATCACATGTATGATCTGCCACATATTTTTTATGATGAAATATGTGGATCCTGATAATCTCTTATCACGAACACTCTTGTTACACTTGTTGTCAATGCATCAGATATACCAAAGTATTCTATCTGATTTACAACTTTATAATCAAAGTTATGATTCATTGCTGAGATATCTAGTGATGCTTTAACATCGGTTTGTTTTGGGACGTTTCACCCGTCTTCACAACATCAGTTAAAGAAAATCAAACATTTTTTTCACCTCTTGTCTTCTTTTGCACTTAAGTCGAAATCATCATCTTTTTCCCAATCTTTCGAGTTACAATTGTCTTCAACATGCTTATTCGATTCAGATGAGCTACCAATGTCATCTCGAGGTGAAAACGAGGAAGGTTCACCTTGCTCTCTGAAACGCGAGTTAGATGCCTCCTTAGCAAGCTCGATGTTGTCGCTGTTTCTATTGATAGGTGAAGTAGACACACAAAACCTTGTCGAACATTTTCACGTGCATATATAAGAATTTTTTAACTTGCTAATCATTCCCGATGATAACTGGGGACTCCATTGTACTGATTAACTCCATAGGCAAGTAGCTTAACTCAAGGTCGACAAGGTTTTGGTCAATTAAAAAGGCCTCAGAATCCATAATCTGCATGTCTTCAAAGGAACTTGTCGATTCCACAACCAGTTATATACCTCGGTCTTTCTTATCAACAGCAAATCTCCATCCTTTAAGGGGATCAAATTTTCACAACCTGCAAGAGGCATATTTATCTTCTTCGATAAGAGATTCAAAATTTTTGGGTGGTTTAGAAAAAACTAGTTAGGAACATGTAATGAACAAGGAGAAGATGGTTTTTTTTCTTAAAAAAAACTATTGAAAATTTTAGGAAATAATAAGAATACATTCTCTTAATAGATTTTGGAGAGATTTAGGAAAAATATATATTTCGAATTTGACTGAACATACATTATGTTGTCTATAGGATATTAATAACATGGTAGATTGTATAATCTAGCTGCGGTAGGATAGAGTATTTTGGTAGATAGAGCAATCATACTTTTTGCAGAGTATTGGTATATATGTAGATTTTGTGATTTCGTCTTCATTGATATATTAGAAAATAATAGTGAATGAAATCTACCGTAGTTCAAAACTAAAGGAAATAGCAGCCAAGTTATTCTACGAAGGTATAACCGTAACCATTGGTAGATTTTACGTTCTACGTGCTCCAGATATCTATGTAGTTAACCGAATCTACAATCTACCAGTTTGTAAACAGTAAATCATGTTTTTTGCCGTTCGTAGATCAAATAAAGAAATTATGTTCTACTAATATTTAGTCAAGCAAAATATTTTTCGTATATTTTTTTCTTGTTTTGTGTATATTTTCTATATTTTTCATATTTCCTGACTTTAAAAAGACGGACCAACAAAAAATTATGAAAAATGGACGATATAGTTTTTTCCGCTTTAACAATTTTTTATATATTTAATTTCTTGTAAACGAACAAATTCATTTATTTTATAACACAAAATCTTAATAAAGAAATCTTTTTCTACTATTTTCATATGATAAATAATTAATATTATTATTATAAAATTCGAGTTTCAAATAGTAACAAACAATTTGTTGGACTGACATAGTAGCGGAAATTGAATGCAATCATATATTATCGATGGTAAACAAATGTGTGCGAAAAAAGTCTTTATAAATTAATATAATCATATCACTTAAAATTATACTATTGGGATTACTTCTTATAGTTATTTAATGTAATGTTAAAGTTTTAGAACAATTTCTTTAATATATTCATATTTACTTCTAATCCTTTGTTATCAATGAAATTGTTGATTTCCGAATTTATAATAAATTTTAGTGCAGACTAAGTTAAAAAAAAATTAAGTTGATATTTATAATTCAATTGATGATACCTTTTAAAAAACAAATGAGAGAAAAAAGTATATATTTTGGTGCAGAAATCATGTAAATATTAAACTAGGACAAATAATGAGTGAATGTATATTAAAATAGTCTATTCATATATTATATTATAAAATATAAAGTTTTAAATAATATAAATTATTATGTTATAATTTTAAATATTTTTTTATTTTTATTTTATTTTATTTTATTTTAAGATGTAACCGTTCGTAATCATAAAAGTTAGAAATAAATAAATTTAATTCGAAAAGTTATAAAGTGATTGAGAGAAATCGAAAACACCATATATAATTATCGTGAAACACCTTTAACCGTTACTATGTGCTATTATTTAATACTTTAGCAATTTGAGGTCTTAATTAATGAGAAACCAGTTAGTCTTTAAATAATTACTTCATAAGGAATCACTATACTTCTTACAAATTTTTAAAGAAAGTGAACAATTCTTTTTTTTGTCATTTGACAAGCTTAATTATTCCATTATCTATTATACATGTTTAATTGTATCTTTAATTACTAGAAGTTAAGGTAAGTTTTTCTTTATTATTACAATTTTTTGACAAATGTAAATTGTTGATCTTAGGTCTATTATTTATAATTATACTACACCAGTCGGTAAAATTTATAATACTTTATGGTTACAGATATGTAATAACTGTAGTAATAGTGCATAAAACTAAAATCTTATAGATCAAATTTACTCTCCGCATGGTGTGGATCTATACTTTTATCTGCAACATATTCATTTGTAATTGTTATTAATGTGAGCTGCTTACTATAATCATTTTTGAATGAATACTATAATCATATTTGCTAATATATTGATTGGAATAATAATTAGTGTTTCAAAATGTTGTTTAGTCAGTCTTTATACACTTATGGTGATTGAACGTTCTACTTTTATATTATAAATTAATTTATACAGTTATATAAATACAAACTGTAAGTGAATTTATGCTAAATTATAGTAAATCTAAAATTTTATAATTATATATGAGGTAAACTAAAGTTATTTATCTTAAGTACTATTTCTTTGAAGTTTAAACTTAAAATTGAATTTACTTCTACAAACCAATAAAATGTAGATATTATATTTACTTCTCATGAAAACCTATATACTTCTCATGAAAACCTATATTTCATATGCAACAAAAATTTATTTTTGATGAATTACATAAAATTTATTAATTTAATATATATAAAGTTATATTTTAATTAAATATAAATGTTTAAATTATATTGTTTAGAGTACTATATATATTTAAAGTATTTAATACAAAAAATAATGATTGGTTTCTCGCATAAACAATTTGATGTAATAATTTCTAATTGTACTTTATTTTCTACTACTATAAAGTAAAACCTTCTCTATTTTGTTTATATTTATGCTAGAATATAATTATAAATTATTTTAGAGATACTAAAAATTAAAGTTATTATATATTACTCTTAATGTTTATTTTAAAATGGATTAAGGTTGAAATACAATTTTCATTTATTTTTAAAAAAATATTTTTAATTGAAAATGTATAGTTAAAATGCTTTAAACATCGATGTTTTGGGTCGAAATGTTAAATTGCTTTAGACATTGATAATGTTGCTAATTATTACACTGTAAGAGCATCTCCAAGAGCAACCTTATATTTGAAGTTTGCTGAACCTTATATTTGAGGTTCGTGGGTGATCTTCTCTAATGGTGAACTTTAAAAAAACCCTTAAAAGTTTTATATTTTTACATTATAGTCCTTATTTTAGATAAGAATCAAAAAGAAGCATAAAACTTTTATAACAACTAAAATCATACAACAAAAATATTATAAACAATATTTATTAATAAATATTACATTTTAACAGCAAATTACAAATAAATAAAAGATTTAAAATACATTATCATTCATTATTGTTATTATTTCCATAATGTTTCCACATTGTTTTGTATAATATTTGTTTAATATTATAAAATATTATGCTTTGTTTTTTATTTAAACATTTGTATATTTATTTAAATTTATATGTACAAATTAAATTTATAAGAACATATATAAAATATATAAAAGATACAAAACTATAATAACTAAAATGATAAACAAAAAAGTTATCAAGATATTTTAAAAGATATACAAGTAGAAAGACTAAAAAATATGAAACCTCAAATATAAGGTTTTTGTATAGTGAAATTTCAAATATAAAGTTTCACTGTATAAAACCTTATAATTTGAGGTTTTGAGGTTTTTCTTGGAACACACAAACCCTTATATTTGAGGTTATAAAAGGTTGTTCTTGGAGATGCTTTAAATATGTCATTTTATCGCCAGAAGAAAAAAACGAAACGCTGTTTAGCTTTCCACATTAGTCCAACAATGTCATCATTATTCATCGTAAATTTTGGAATATTCTGAAACTTTTTTTATTGTTGCCAACAAGTACTTTGATAACTTTCTACTAAAATTTTTTTTCAAGTCCACAAAAGAAAAACAAAAGAGGTAAAATACGTTCGTCATGATCATGATGGATCTCACGGCTTGTTCAAAGAAAAAAAAAGATGATGGATCTCACGGCCAAAGTTGCTCTTGTAGGCTACTGAAGTAGGGGTCCACCCGAGGCATATCATACTTCATATGGAGGTTCTTCTACTTGATTATACACACCAAAATTTTTTATTCGACCAAAAAAAAAAAGATTATACACACCACTCCTCGTAAATCCTAAGTTCCTAACCATCCGTTATAAATCCTTTCCTCGATTTTCATTATCACATACAGTATATATAGTCTATGAAAATATGTGCATCTATGATTAATGACTTGAGCTTCCCCCTCCCCCATCAGTCTTCAACAGACTTGAGCTTCCCCCTACGGTGGAGGAACCGGATCTTCATGCGTTACCCACATCGTCAGTTCAAAGACACGCAACTGATAATAGTGCTAGAAAGAAGAGAAAGAAGGCGACCTCTAATTTGCGATCTCTACCTGGAGCTAGTGCTAGAAAGCGCAACCTCTCACAAGCAACTCCTGCACGTCATGGGTTCCCTTTTGCGTCACCCATTCAGCCCCAACAATCAAAGCATCGCACTGAGAAACCTCCAAAGAAACCTGCTAGCACAAGCACCTCAGCAAATGCCCCACGCCAGCAGGATTTTCACACCCCTCGTCCGCCTCTTCCTTAGTCGTGGTGAGCTGGAACTGTTGTGGTATTGGGAACCCACAGACAGTCCAAAGGCTCATGGATCTGAACTCTAAAAGTTCCCCTGACATCATCTTCCTCTCAGAAACAAGAAACGTTGACGCCACGGTCCTGATAGAACTGCAACCGCTCCATATGGACTCTCACTTCCTTGTCTCCCCATCACCAACCAATGGAGGTGGCCTTGCAATCCTCTGGAAACAAGAAATCGATATTCAGATCCTGGCATCCTCACCAAACTTTATTGACACTCTGATCACGTTTAAGAATGTCTCTTTTAATAGTACATTCGTGTACGGCGCTCCTGAGATATCTAACAGACAAGCAGTATGGGATCAACTATCTGATATCGCAGCAGTTCGAGATAGTCCCTGGTTTCTAACAGGTGATTTTAATGAAATTACCAATAGCTCTGAAAAATCTGGGGGTAAGATGAGACCGGAAAGCTCCTTCACGGCGTTCAGGACCTTCCTATCTTCGTGTGATTTGTTTGATCTGAAGCATTCCGGGAACTTCCTGTCCTGGAGAGGGAATCACCATAACCACCTGGTCCACTGTCGTCTGGATCGAGCTATGGCAAATAGCACTTGGATGGATCTATTCCCAAACGGACGATCACATTACCTTCCCTTTGAAGGTTCAGACCATAGACCAATCCTCTCCACTTTTGACAGCAAGAGGAAGAAACCGCAGAAAATTTTCAGATATGATCGAAGACTGCGCGACAATGAAGAAGTAAAAGAGATTGTTGACCGAACCTGGAATGAAAACCCTAATATCTCGGTGGCTCAGAGGATTAGTAACTGCAGAGGAGAGATAGCTGCGTGGAGTAAGAAAAATTATATCAACAGCCAAAAGGAGATAGAAGAGATGCGCAAAAAGCTAGATAAGGCAATGTCTGACCTGGTAGCAGACGACCTCCTAATCTCTCAAATCAATCAGAGACTCCTCCAGGCCTATAAGGCGGAGGAGGAGTTTTGGAAACAACGGAGCCGTCAATTGTGGCTCACCCTTGGGGATAAGAACACAGGGTTTTTCCATGCCTCCACCAAGAGTAGACGTGCTCGTAATAAACTCACAGTCATAGAAGATCTCTCTGGCACACCTGTCTTCGAGGAGGAGCAGATAGTAAAGGTGATCTCAGATTACTTCCAACATATCTTCAACTCCACATCTCCTTCAGCTACTGCGGTAGTGAACAGAGCCTTAACTCCGTGTATTAGCATGTCGACAAATGAGGCTCTGATAGCTACTCCTTCCCCTTCCGAAATAAAAACTGCACTTTTTGGAATCCATCCAGACAAAGCCCCGGGGCCCGATGGATTCTCTGCAAGCTTCTTCCAATCCAATTGGGAAGCTATTGGACCTGCAGTCACAAAAGAGATTCAGTACTTTTTCTCTACGGGCTCTCTACCTTGCACTATCAACAGTACACATATTAGGCTGATCCCTAAGATCCAGAGCCCAAAGCAAGTCTCAGATTACAGGCCTATTGCTTTATGCAACGTTTACTACAAAATTATCTCTAAGCTTCTATCTCTCCGGTTAAAGCCAGTACTACAAGATATCATCTCAGAGAACCAGTCTGCTTTTATACATGATCGTGCTATCTCTGACAATGTCCTCATCACGCATGAGATGTTGCACTATCTCAAAAACTCAGCTGCTACGGTCCACTGCTCCATGGCTGTGAAAACAGACATTAGTAAAGCCTATGATAGGCTCGAGTGGACGTTTATACAAGCAGTTATGGAACGTTTGGGATTCGATCATACCTGGATTCAACTGATCATGCAGTGTATCACCACGGTCTCTTACTCTTTTTTGATCAACAACACAGTGGCAGGGTGCGTCACACCCCAACGAGGGATTCGTCAGGGAGACCCTTTATCCCCCTACATCTTCATCTTGTGCGGGGAAGTCCTCTCCGGCCTCTGCAAGAAAGCACAAATCAACGGAACTATGGCGGGACTGAGAGTTGCAAGGAATAGCCCAAGACTTAATCACCTTCTTTTTGCCGACGATACCATGTTTTTCACAAAGACGGACCCACAGAGCTGCTCCACTCTCATGGAAATTCTAAATGGCTATGAATCTGCTTCAGGACAAATGATAAACGTGGAGAAATCCTCTATTTCTTTCTCTGCAAAAACACCAACGGAAGTAAGGATGAGAGTCAAACAACACCTCAAAATCGAAAAGGAAGGTGGTGTGGGTAAGTATCTGGGCCTACCAGAGCATTTCGGCAGGAAGAAGAAGGATCTCTTCTCATCAATCGTCGATAGGATGCTGCAGAGAGCTCTAAACTACTCGTCTCGCTTTCTCTCCAAGGCAGGAAAAGCCACCATGCTCCAAGCGGTCCTCTCAGCTATCCCAACCTTTGCAATGACCTGCTTTGAAATCCCTATCAGTCTGTGTAAACGCATCCAATCTGTCCTCACCAGATTTTGGTGGGACTCTAAGCATGGAGTAAACAAAATAGCTTGGATTGCATGGGATACTTTAACTTTACCTAAAGGTTTGGGAGGACTCGGTTTCCGCGACATCCAAGCTTTCAACCATTCGCTGCTGGGGAAGATTGCGTGGAGACTTATCACAAAGCCAGACTGTCTCCTCTCACGCATCTTGATAGGCAAGTACTGCACAACCACTTCCTTTCTCAAAGTTGAGGCCGCAAAAGCTTCGTCACATGGATGGAAGGGGATCCTGAAGGGCAGAGATGTTCTTCTAACCCACTTGGGAAAAGCTATTGGTGATGGCGAGTCTACAAGTGTTTGGAAGGATGCGTGGATAAGTCCTACTTCTGCCCTGAAACCTGCAGGACCTGCTTTAGAAGGAGACCAAGATCTGTTAGTCTCCGACCTGTTATCACGAGAGACTAAAGAATGGAATAAAGCCAGAGTAAAAAACCTTCTCCCGGAACTAACCTCTCAAATCCTAGCCATACGTCCCAGCACCCATGGATCCCCTGATTCTCATGTTTGGACCTTCCATGCGTCTGGAGAGTACTCCGCTAAGTCAGGCTACCTCTCGCTCCAAGCTGCAAAGGTTCAATCGACATCAATACTCTTGAACGCTCCAAATAATGACTGGAACTGGAACAAATTTGTTTGGTCAGCACAAATGCTACCAAAAATCAAATTCTTCCTATGGCAAATCTGTCAAAGAGCATTACCTACAGGGGAGAACCTTCAAAAACGGGGTTTGCTTGTCCCTCCTCTCTGCTGTAGATGCGGTGAACAGGAGACTACTCTGCATCTTCTATTCCACTGCTCCTTCGCCAAGGAGGTGTGGAGCTTAGGTCCCTAGAATCACTCCTTTGACTCCTCCCAGATTTCTTCAATCAAAGAAGCTCTCATTGTGTCGGAGTCTTGGATCACGCTACCTCCGTTTGGTTTCTCTATCAATATAGTGCCGTGGATATGCTGGTTCTTATGGACTTCCAGAAACAAACTTATATTTGAGAAGGAACCTTCCACCGCGGCAGAGGTCATCATCAACTCAATCGTCGCAACTAGGGAATGGGAGAGAGCTCAACCTCCGAAATTGATACAGACAGCGCCTCAATCGATCTCTCGACAACCTGCTATTCACCGGTCACCCCCACCGAACACGATATGTTGCAATACCGACGCAGCGTGGAGGATCGATTCAGGGAAAGCGGGACTGGCTTGGATATTCACCACCCCCGAAGGACAAGAGCTTAATCGGGGCTCTCTGTTTCAGGATCATGTCTCCTCAGCTTGCATGGCGGAAGCTCTGGCGGTGAAAAACGCACTCCTCCACGCGATCGACCTCAACTACAATCATATCTGGTTAAAATCAGATTCTCAAGTGCTCATCGGAGCAATATCAACGGGACGCCATCCGACCGAGCTCTACGGAGTACTCTCGGACATCGCCTCGCTATCGTCTTCTCTGTCTTTCTGTTTGTTTTCCTTCATCAGACGAGAGCTTAATGGATCTGCGGACTTACATGCTAAGGCCCGCCTACATTCTGGCCCAGATCCAAGCCCTCCTTTTTATTGTAGCAACTGATCCATTTTCGATTTAATCAAATCTTGTGTTACAAAAAAAAAAAAAGACTACTTACATTTTTTTTTGTCAACAGTGCCTACTTACATATTTGTTACTGATTATAGGTCGGCTATAGTTCACCATGATGCCATATAATAGCTGATGAATATAGTTTGAGTTTCTAAAAAAAAAACACTTCTCTGTAAATTGACTATTTACTATTATCGAGAAAATCACATCTCTTTTGTTGTGGAGATGAAATGTGGAGGAACGCTACACTTTCTCCCATCTGCTGCAAAAAAAAACATATACCAACCGTTACATATCAAACTCGAGTCCCTTAAGCCAGGGGAGGCCGGGATAAACGGTGCAACTGCCCCAGTACGATGTTTATCAAACTCGAGTCACTTATCCTCTTTGACCTCGATTTCTTACTTGGTATAGAAGGGAAAGATATCATCCTAGCCAATATAATGGAGTTAGTCCGCCTAGTAGCTACAAAAAAATGTTTTAACAAACGACATTTTTCACTATGATCTGTTACTGAAATGACTTTTGGTGTGTGAAAAGGAAAATGACGGATTTTAAAAGAGAAGCCAAGATATGACAAATATGTTAAAAACGAGTTGTTGCAACTATAATAGTGCTACATAATTTTATTAGACTAGTAAATTTAGGAGATGTTGATTTTGATTCAGACTATACAACTGGTAATGGACCATCTGAAGACTCTAATTCAGATGAAGACGAAGAATACAATAACACTCAGGTGCAATATATGGAAGGCATTCGAGATCAAATTTCTGCATCTTTATGAGATTCAAAATAGTTTTTTTATTTTATATTTGATGTTTTTGTTTTACATAATTTTATTTAATAAGTTTGGAGAGTGTTTTGATAATAGTATTTTATTTTTCCACAATAAACATTTTACTATTAATAATATATATATATTTCAAACAACCAAAAAGTAAAAACCAAAATCTAAAATCACCAATCAAGCTTTTTAAAAAACTAAAATTTACTACAAAACCAAAAACCAAGATTAAAAATCAAAAACTAAAAGCCAAAAACCAAAAACCATAAACCGGAAACCAAAATCTAAAACCAATGAAACAATCATCACTAATCTATTGTTCCCCTTTTTTTTAATAGATAAGAGTCCGATTTTTTTAAAAAATATATGTATTTTTAATATTAAATATAAGAAAAGAAGTCCAATTCTTTATATGAAAATATTTTAATTTTATCACAGTTTAGTTTTTAAAAATGCTTTTGGTATTTTGAAAAAACAAATATCTATCAGATTTTTTTTTTAAATATTGGTTTGGAATTTTTATTTATTTTTGTCCCAGAATCCATGACACTATTGATACGGCCCTTACTATAAAAGAAATACATATTATAGTAGATTAACTTAAATAATAGAATTCTAGGCCAGTGGTTGTTCGCATTCAAATTTCCAATTGCTCGTACTAGAGAACCTTGATAAAGCCGTATAGCTTATAACTACATCTGTATCCAGATCTTAAACCGATTATATCAAACTATCGTGTTATCTTCTTAATCAAAACCTAGAAAATTATACATACAATATATACTGGCTGCCTTGTTATATTATTAAAATGAAAAAATCATTTTACCACATTATCGATACTATTAATCATGTTTACTTTCATTAAAAAGGACAATTTCAAAAATACTTCTTCATCAAAAGGTAAAAAACTTTTATTTTTGTGAGCAAGGTAAAAAAACTCTTGTATACTTAATTTATAGAATATAAATAATAATGATAATTTAAAAAGTAAATGCAAAAAGTAAAATTTTAAAGTTTTCAAATTATAACTTTTCAAATCGCATTTTTTATATTTTTTATTTCTTTTTTGCAAATTTGTTTTAGAATTTCGAAAAACAAATTGAATCTTTTAAAAAAAAATTAGAAAAAATTCGGTAATTATTTATATATTTATTAAAATTCTAAACTCCACATTCTAAAACTCTATCACTTTAAGTCTAAATTAGTTAATCATTGGATTATGAGCGTATATTTACTTTTTAAAAATTTGAGAGTAAATATGGTTAAAGTAAACATCCAAACATTATATTAAAAATATGGTAGTTTTTACAATTTCTCTATTAAATCCTAGTGAAATTATGAACTGTATTTTTGGACTTGAAATACTAGTTTTTTTTCTTTTTGTCATCCACTAGTACATACGTGAAATACAAGTCAATCCATTACTTTCGTCAGTCATCATGTGCGAAGTCATATGTTATTTAACACAATTTGATAGATAATTTATCAAATCCGGATCAGAAAAGCTACATTTTTTCTTATATAGATCAGATCCGAACATATAGAAATGCTCTTCGGAGTGTCGGCTCGTATCTTTTCTACTTGATTTAGTATAGATGGGTAGACGACAAAAAAGGACAATTTATCAAACATTTTTTTAAAAAAATATGGTAAATTCACATTTTTCCTACATTTGTTTTGTCGCCTGAACGAAGTTCATTAACTTAAGAATATTATTTGGCTGCTACAAGGGTTAAATATGATATATTGCTCAAATGACATTTCATTTAGTCCTAACATAAATAAAGAAGATGAACAATAAAAGAAGGAAACAAAAAAGGAAGAAAACAAAAGTAGAGAGGGTGTAGAGTCATGAAATGGGGTCAGCAGAAAGAAAAGAGAAGAGACTGCAAGTTCGAATTATTCCTTCTTCCGTGTGTGTTATCATTTGCTTTTATTATTTTCAAAATGTAATCTTTTATCTCCCTATCTACACCTCTATAAATTATTACACATCTTTATGTACATTGCGTTAGTGGTGGTACTAACGGACCACAAAGAAAGAAAGTGGCCATGAAAGCTTAAGCAGAGCTGCAAATAAGCTGACACATATGAAATCTGTCTAAACATATCCAAGAAAATCTAATTCAATAAATATGTACAAATGGTCACAAAATAGTAAAAGGATGTAATCATGTAAAGTGGTCATGCTCAAGTCGTTTTCTCTATTAACTAAAACCCAATTTCGAAGTTTTTAATAATTATGTAAACACTGTGGGAATCACATTGTATAATACAAAAAGTGTGTAAATTGATACACTAACGTCCATAATTAACTATATGCTGCGGCTATACATTAAATACATTTGTGCTAAGTAAAAAGAAGAAATTTGTACTTAACGAAAATAATAATTAGGAAAAGTGTATAAACATAGAAATACACTTTTTTCTTAAAAATATTAATTGTTAAGAAAGTGGAAAAAGAAAAGGAAACAAAAAAGTGAAGAGTGAAGAAAGACTGATGAGAGAGATGCTGCAAGAGAGAAAGCTTTACACGTGATTTTAAAGACACCGAAGCCCCAAAAGCAAACCTCTTTTGCATGCGTCTTTAAAGAAGAGCAAATAATAATAAAAAGAGTTTTCTTTTTTTTCTTTCCCATTTCTACATCACAGTCTCATCCTTTTTATCTTCCTCCTCCTTCATCAACATCATCATCATTCATCACACACACTCTTCTCCTTCTCCATCATCTTCTGAGAATTTTTTCTACACATTGATAGGGAAGCTATAATCTTTTGCGTCACTCAATCTTCTGAAGCTGCAATCTTTTCATTGGTTGGTGAGTGTTTCTCTGTTTTATATGTTTATTTTTACTGTTTTTGTTTTTCATTAATATTAGCGGACGGGTCATTTTCTCTCCGTAGCAATTAATTCAAAGTTGGTTTATAAAAAATAAAATAAATTCTCTTGGGGGAGATATTGATATTTCCACTGCTCTTTTCGATGTTTATTCCTTCCCTTTGTTCACTTGCTCCCCTCTCCCTCTCTCTCTACAATTCACAGCAACAAAAAAAAAACTACGATTTTTGTTTCCCTGTTGGCTTTGTAGTTATCTGTTTGGGCTCATCCATATTTTACTCCGGGATCTCATTTTCGGGTTTTGAATAGAGACAAAAGCTAAAAGCTTCCTCCGGTTTTGTCTTCTGGGTACTCCCAATCTTCTCTTTAAAGCTTCAATCTTTTGTCTTAATGGAACAGCACGAGAAAAATCTTCTGGGTTTTTGTTTCCTTCTCTTTCTTGGTCTCTTCTAGTTTCATGGGTTCTTGTCTAAAGACCTATACATATAAGTATCTATGTATGTATATAGGTCTTGTCTATTTGTATGTGCAGTTTATATATAACCTCTGTTTCATTTTTCAGTTTTTACCTCTCTGCAAACAACAACAAAAACATGATGGTGAATAATGTTTTCATTTTTTTTTAACTTCACTGTTTGTTTTTCAAAGTTTTGATTTTTATTTTTTCACAACCTAAAAGAACAAAAAACATCATCATGGTTTATGGATTTTACTGTATTTAATGCAATCTGACAAAATGGGTATTGGATTTTAAATTTGTTTTTTCATGATTTTTGCAGGGTTGAATAAAGACAAGAAGAGATCAGTTTTTTGTTTCACTCATTCTTTTTGTAGTGAAACGGGAAGAGAGAAAGAAAGAATGCCGATTAGGCCAATGAAAGAGACCTCAGAGACTCACTTACTCATCAAACCCAAGCCTCTTCCCAAACCCGCCGTGCAAAACGCTAAACTCCCTCCTACTCCTCCGACGGTGGCTGCTCCTCAGGGCCAAGCTTCTTCACCTTCTCCTCCGTCCAAGAACCGTAGCCGGAGGAGAAACCGCGGTGGTCGAAAATCAGACCAAGGAGATGTCTGTATGAGACCTAGCTCCCGTCCTCGTAAACCGCCGCCGCCTCAGAACGCTCCCGTCGTCTCAGGCGGCAGCGAGATCGTGGCCGTGAACAACCATCAGATGCAAATGGGTGTTCGTGGTGGTGGGTCGAGTAAAAACTCAAACTTTGCGCCGAGACCTGGGTTCGGACAGCTTGGAACTAAATGCATCGTCAAAGCTAACCATTTCCTCGCTGACTTACCCACCAAAGATCTGAATCACTATGATGTAAGTTTGAGTCTTTTTAATGTTACAAAATTAGAAAAAAAAAAGCTTCAAACTTTATCTTATTTAAATATTGTTCATATTGTTGATGTGTCGATTTGAGATTGGTTTAATGTTTTTGAAGGTAACAATAACTCCAGAAGTGTCGTCAAAAAGTGTAAACAGAGCTATCATTGCTGAGTTAGTGAGACTCTACAAAGAGTCTGATCTCGGGACGAGACTTCCTGCTTACGACGGTCGGAAGAGTCTTTACACGGCAGGAGAACTTCCTTTCACTTGGAAAGAGTTCACTGTTAAGATCTTCGATGAAGACGACGGTATCATCAATGGCCCTAGGTAAATAAATGTTCTTTTTTGCTGATATTTTTATTTGAACAAATTGAGTGATATATATATATTTTTTTTTGTGTAATGGTAGAAAGGAGAGATCGTATAAGGTGGCTATCAAGTTTGTTGCAAGGGCCAATATGCATCACTTAGGCGAGTTCCTAGCTGGTAAACGCGCGGACGGACCGCAAGAGGCGTTGCAGATTCTCGACATTGTACTCAGGGAGTTGTCTGTCAAGAGGTTCTGTCCTGTGGGAAGATCTTTCTTTTCGCCTGATATTAGAACACCGCAGCGTCTTGGTGAAGGGTTACAGTCATGGTGTGGGTTTTACCAGAGTATTAGACCTACTCAAATGGGTTTATCTCTTAACATCGGTAAAATAAAGTTTTTTTTAAACATTTATTACTGTATTGTGCTTATGTACAGTCATTCACCTTTAATGTTGTCTCTCCTTTGTACTTTTGTAGACATGGCTTCAGCTGCATTCATCGAGCCTCTTCCTGTGATAGAGTTTGTAGCACAGCTTCTTGGGAAAGATGTCTTGTCAAAGCCATTGTCTGACTCTGATCGTATCAAGGTACAAACAATGCTCTTCTTCATTCATCACATTTAAGTCCTTGGAATCTTCTCTCAAATATTGGTGATTTGTAACAGATCAAGAAGGGTCTCAGGGGAGTGAAAGTAGAGGTCACTCATAGAGCAAACGTGAGAAGGAAATACCGCGTTGCCGGTTTAACAACTCAACCAACAAGAGAGCTCATGTTTCCTGTCGATGAGAACTCTACAATGAAGTCGGTTATTGAGTATTTTCAAGAGATGTATGGGTTCACCATACAGCACACCCATTTGCCGTGTCTTCAAGTTGGAAACCAGAAGAAGGCTAGCTATTTGCCTATGGAGGTAATAAAACCTTAAACACCTTGTTTTTGTTTTTTTTAATTAATTAATTGAAGATGTTTGATGATTCGGGTTTTGAAAAATGTGTTAAGGCATGCAAAATAGTGGAGGGACAGCGGTACACAAAAAGGTTGAACGAGAAGCAGATAACTGCTCTTTTGAAAGTTACATGCCAGAGGCCAAGGGACAGAGAAAACGACATTTTGAAGACGGTCCAACACAACGCGTATGATCAAGATCCATATGCTAAGGAGTTTGGTATCAATATAAGCGAGAAGTTAGCTTCTGTTGAAGCTAGGATCCTTCCTGCTCCATGGGTAAATAAAATAAAAAATGAATTGTTTTCAAACTATGATGATACTGTTATGCTGCTAATCTTTGCTTGCTACCTCTACAGCTTAAGTATCACGAGAATGGGAAAGAAAGGGATTGCCTTCCGCAAGTGGGTCAATGGAATATGATGAACAAGAAAATGATCAATGGGATGACGGTGAGCAGATGGGCCTGCGTTAACTTCTCACGTAGCGTTCAAGAGAATGTTGCTCGCGGGTTTTGTAATGAACTTGGTCAGATGTGTGAAGTCTCTGGCATGGTAATTATTTTTTTACTCTGCCTTTTTAAACTGGAAAGTGTTTCTTATAGTATATCATTAATGTTTCTCATTCGTTTGGTAATTATTGTAGGAGTTTAATCCGGAACCTGTGATACCAATATACAGCGCGAGGCCTGATCAAGTGGAGAAAGCTCTAAAGCATGTTTATCACACTGCTATGAACAAAACCAAAGGCAAAGAGTTAGAGCTTCTGTTGGCCATTTTACCTGATAACAACGGTTCTCTTTACGGTATTGTCATCCTCATCTTCTCTACATCCACACCCCTTTTTGGTCTATTTGATTATGGTGAGAAAATGAAATGCTTTTTTTTGGGTAATATATCTCCAGGGGATCTTAAGAGAATCTGTGAAACGGAGCTTGGTTTGATATCTCAGTGTTGTCTCACAAAACATGTGTTCAAGATTAGCAAACAGTATCTGGCTAATGTATCCCTTAAAATCAATGTCAAGGTGATTTCTTAAAAAAATGTTCAGTTGTTTTTTTAGCAAATATGAATCTCCATTCTGATATATTTCTTATGTTGTTGTTTTTTTTTAAGATGGGAGGAAGGAACACAGTTCTGTTAGATGCCATAAGCTGTAGGATTCCACTGGTTAGCGATATACCGACAATTATATTTGGCGCAGACGTGACTCACCCTGAGAACGGGGAAGAGTCCAGCCCTTCTATCGCTGCTGTAAAGCTCTCATTATAACAACACAACTCAATTTAATTTCACACTTCTTTCTATATATAAAAAAAAGTAGCTGAAAGTGTTTTTGTTTATTAGGTTGTTGCTTCACAGGACTGGCCTGAAGTCACAAAATATGCTGGTTTGGTTTGTGCACAAGCTCACAGGCAAGAACTTATACAAGATTTGTATAAAACATGGCAGGATCCTGTACGTGGCACTGTTAGTGGCGGTATGATCAGGGACCTTCTGATCTCATTCAGAAAAGCAACAGGGCAGAAACCGCTTCGGATCATCTTTTACCGGTCTGTTTCTCATTACTCATTTTCAGCTCTAATTAAATAAGGTTATTATATATCCTTAGACTCAACGATGTCATGCTCGTGCAGTGATGGAGTAAGCGAAGGACAGTTCTACCAAGTTTTACTCTACGAGTTGGATGCAATTCGCAAGGTAGTATACAGCCTTGTGCTTCTCTGGTTGTGTTTACTTGAGTTTTTTTAAAGCAAAAACGTTTTTGTGTGTGTTCAGGCTTGTGCGTCGCTTGAACCGAATTATCAGCCACCTGTGACATTCATAGTAGTACAGAAGAGGCACCACACCCGTTTGTTTGCTAATAATCACCGCGACAAAAGCAGTACTGACCGAAGCGGAAACATCTTACCAGGTCAGTGAATCTCTTGAACACGGTTTGAAGCAAAGAAGAGATCTAATCTAACTAACTGTTTCTTTTGCAGGTACGGTAGTTGACACTAAGATATGTCATCCAACTGAATTCGACTTCTACCTTTGTAGCCACGCTGGTATACAGGTATGGGACGAGAGACTAGCTAATATTAATGATATGGACATTTTTTTGTGTGTTAACTAACTAAAATAATGAAACTTATTATTGTGTGATTTAGGGAACAAGCAGGCCTGCTCATTACCATGTTCTTTGGGATGAGAACAATTTCACAGCGGATGGTATACAGTCTCTGACTAATAATCTCTGCTATACTTATGCCCGATGCACCCGATCCGTCTCCGTTGGTAAATACATCAATCTTCTTCTTCTTCTTCTCAAATCAAAATAAAAACTCCAAACTTAAATGTTTTTTCTTTGCTGTTGTGTAGTTCCTCCGGCGTATTATGCGCATCTTGCAGCATTCCGAGCACGTTTCTACATGGAACCGGAGATCATGCAAGATAACGGATCGCCGGGGAAAAAGAGCACGAAGACAACTACTAACGGAGATCATGGCGTTGGTGTGAAGCCGTTACCGGCATTGAAGGAGAATGTGAAGAGAGTCATGTTCTACTGCTAAATGAAAAAACGTTTTTTTAAGACTGTTTCGTTTGTTACTGTTCTTAGTTCGGCCTTAGGTTTGCTACTGTTTGTAAATATGTTTGGTTCGGCTTAGGTTTCTTTATTTCTAGAGTTGTGTGTTTTAGATCAGGTTTCGATGATAACGTTAATGCAATATGTTTTCTTAAAGCCTCCTTGTTCGACTAACTGTTTCTCCATTGTTGCAACGTTGTAAGCTTTATCTTTTTTTTTTATTAAGAAGACTGCTTTCTAAAGTCCCACATCGGTTAGCTAGAGAAGGTTAGTCATAAGCTTCTCAGTATAAAATAGAGCTCGAGGCCCAGCTTTCAATTCATACCTTTCTCGGCCTTTTGGCTAAGATCAAGTGTAGTATCTGTTCTTATCAGTTTAATATCTGATATGTGGGCCATCGGCCCGCTCGATATTAACTTTATTTTTTGAGGGAGAAGGCCCGTTAAGATAGCTTGCTATCTGGGTTTTCACGAGTCGCCCATGCGTTGTACTATTGCACGGGCCTGGCTCAGCCCACCAAATCAATTATTTAACCTTTCCTCAACCGGTCGAATTAAACTATGAGGCGAATTTCTATTTTGGTATTCTGCTTTACCTTAGCCGGGTTGTAACAAACCGAAGTCCGAATTGTAACAAACCGAAGTCCGCATTGTATTAAACCGAAGTCCGATTTTGGTTATCTGCTTTACCTTAACCGGGTTGGAATAAACCGAAGTCCGAATTGTATTAAACCTTTAATTTAACCTAACCGTCAATGAGCCATTCTGCTATGCCTTTAACTGGTTCGGAATAAACCGAACTTCGAATTGATAAACCCTAACATAACCGGGTCAGACTAATTCAGATTGGTCGTCTTCTTCTCCATTGATTCTTCCTCCCAATCCAAGCAAGGCCTTGTTCAATATCTCCTCGTAAGTAACTCTTTTAACAACTCAGCTTTTATTTTATTTGCTTGATAATGATGTCTAGAAGGTGGAACCTAGCTTTGGAATCGTTGCGTCTTGTTCATCGTGGTCATATACGAACCCTAGTTTCTGGTGCGCTATGCAATCGCACAGCCCCAGAAGATGTTCCTTCATCATCGAGTCATACTGTTGTGGATGAGAGCTATGTCCTGGCTGAACTATCTTCATTACTTCCGATTTCATGTAAAACCACAACCGCCAAGGAAGATACTACTTGTTCAAAGAATCAAGTAGCGGTTGATTCGTTTTTATCTCCCGAGGAGAGACTCAGAGGTGTGTTTCTTCAGAAACTGAAGGGAAGATCTGCGATACACAAGGCTTTGAGTAGTCTTGGTATTGATTTGAGTATTGAGATTGTGGCTAACGTTGTGGATAGTGGGGGCTTAAGTGGTGAAGCAATGGTTACGTTCTTCAACTGGGCGGTTCGTGAACCTGGAGTGTCTAAAGATGTTAATGATAGCTACTACTATGTGATTCTAAGAGCGTTGGGAAGGAGAAAGTTGTTTTCTTTTATGATGGATGTGTTACGGGAAATGGTTAGCCCTGATCTGAAGTGTTTGACTGTTGCCATGGATAGCTTTGCTAGGGCTCATTATGTGCGTAGAGCGATACAGTTGTTTGAGGAAAGCGAAGAGTATGGGGTGGAGTGTGGTACTGAGTCTCTGAATGCACTCTTGGGTTGTCTCTGCGAGCGTTCACATGTGAGTGCTGCTAACTCGGTGTTTAACGCGAAGAAAGGTGAGATACCTTTTGATTCTTGTACTTATAACGTTATGATTGGTGGGTGGTCGAAGCTCGGTGAGGTTGAAGAGATGGAGAAGGTTTTGAAGGAGATGGTGGAAGTTGGGTTTGGTCCCGACTGTTTGTCTTTCAGCTACCTTATCCAAGGGTTTGGAAGAGCTGGTCGTATCAATGATTCTGTTGAGATTTTTGATGATATGAAGCACAAGGGTTGTGTTCCCGACGCAAAGGTGTACAGCGCTATGATCTGTAACTTCATTTTCGCTCGAGATTTTGATGAAGCTATGAGATACTACCGAAGGATGCTCGACGAGGAATGTGAACCTGACTTGGAGACCTATTCCAAGCTTGTTTTAGGCCTCATCAAAGGCCGTAAAGTTGCAGATGCGCTTGAGATATACGAAGAGATGTTGTCAAGAAGGATTGTTCCCACCACAGGGCTTGTTACCTCTTTCATCAAGCCGCTTTGTAGCTATGGTCCACCACACGCTGCCATGGTTATCTATCAGAAAGCGAGAAAAGCTGGGTGTCGGATATCTGAGAGCGCATATAAGTTGTTGCTTAAGCGGCTATCAAGATTTGGGAAATGTGGGATACTGCTGAACGTGTGGGACGAAATGCAGGAGTGTGGATACTCTTCTGACGTGGAAGTCTACGAGTGTATCGTGGACGGGCTCTGTAACATTGGTCATCTAGAGAATGCTGTTCTTGTGATGGAAGAAGCCATGCGCAAAGGGTTTTGCCCAAACCGCCTTGTTTATAGTAGGCTTAGCAATAAACTCATGGCTTCAAACAAAACGGAAATGGCTTATAAGCTGTTTCTAAAGATCAAAGAGGCTCGTATTAAAGACAACGCTCGCAGATTCTGGCGAAGAAATGGGTGGCACTTTTGATCTTCATGTTCTGTGTTGTATGTTCACAGGGAAACTTAAAAGTGTTTGTATATGTGAAAACTTCACTTATTTTCTCCAACTTTAGTCTGATAAATTGTAATAGAGAACACTCGAAAGTTTTATTCATTAGGGTGCGGTTTGCTTGGTGGTGGGTTAAACACAAAGGCATACTTGTCCCTTTCTAGGTTGCTGCTGGAAGATTACATTTCTTAAGAATGGAGGCAGTAATAAGGAAATGGCAGCAGAAGTTCAGAAAAGCGAAAGAGGAGATGAACAAGTGGGAGGCGCTTCAAGTTGGATGGTTTTCCCGCTTCAGTAAAGCTTCTTCTATCATCCAGAGATTAGAGGTATAGCTTGAACTATTGAGTTCGTTAGCTAAATTTTTGAATACTGTTTGCGTGATTTTTTTTCTTCTTTTGGTGTTGTGAGTAGGCAATTCAAAATCCTGGGAGCTATGGAGCTTTGAGATGCGTTAAGGGGATTGAAGACGCTGTTCTGCAGAAACAGATGGATCAACTGGAGACTACTCTGCTTTCTATGAGAAACGATTTGTAAGTGTTTTTTGTTAGGGCGTTGCTGTTTAGGATTTGTTCTAGTAGCAAGTAAAAGGTCGTTGACATGTTACATTATACGGTGATGATGACGGAAGGGAGGAGTTCCGAGGATGTGTTTTGACATTTGAGAAGCTTCATCGAGAAGGGTCGCAGCTACTCAAAATGGAACAGAGCAAGAAGAGAATAGAGGAACGAATTGGAGTAAAACCTTGCATTGCTGATTGTTTGAAGGGACTTTCTCTTCTTTATGAGATGCATCAGTCTGAGTAAGCAAACATAATCTACTTTGTTATCGAAGTTGCAATCATCATTCGCTGATTTCTTTTTGTGCTGTTGGAAATTCTGCAGATACCATCTTAAATGTTCGATTCTTTCGGCACTTTCATGTCTTGTACTGAAACCAAGGTACTGAAAGATATATACATCCTTGTTCAAAACTTTGGCAAGTTTTTATAATATTGTTTAAGAATTGTTCTCCTGTGTTTACTGTTTCTATAAGTCCTGGCGATCTTGTAGCGCTGCAATACCTCGTGGTTGATCAGCCCAATATCCTGAATAATGAAGGTAAGTATCATTCGCCTTCCACTGTTTTTGTTTGCGTTATGAAGAAATGAATGTTACATTAAACTTATATCTGCTGTACAGTGCAACACATCTTCGATGTCATATTTGCTGAAGATATCAAATGATGTCAAGAGGATATGTCTTTATTTTCTGTATTTTCTTAAATTGCAAAACGAAAATGTAGTTCTTAAGATAAGGTTATTCGGTGAATGAAAGACAGTGAGGAGTGCAAGGAAAACGCAAGCATTTTTTTTTGTTTTGTTTCCGGATGGAAAAAGAGAACAAACCGCTTTTTGAAAGAGTAAAATCACTTTCATTGGTGTTATTTAACCAAATGTTCCATGGTTTGTCACTGAAAGAGTAAAATCACTTTTATTGGTGTTGATTAACACGGATAGAAATCAGTCGATCAAATTCATAGTTTGTTACTGGAGACTTGAATGAAATTAATAGTAACCATGAATAACATGTTGAGCCATTATGACATGCATTCACCTTTTTTACAATTTAATAATATGATTGAAAATTGTGGATTTTTGGAATTTTTGAATCTTGGTAATACTTTCCATGGAGCGGACGTCGAGAAGGGCACATTATTCGGTCGGCTGGATTGAGCACTAAGAAATACATAATGGTGACTTGTTTCTACGCTCTTATGTTGAAAATATAGATATGGTAGTAACTGACACCGGTCGATAGTATAGTAGCAGTGATTGAAGATAAAGTTGTGAAAAATAAAAGACAAATTTGATCTGATAAACATTGGATTGGTGAGGAAGGTTTGATGGATTCTATAACAAGAGGATGGTCTCGAAGGGTGTATAGACCAAATTAAGGGATATTAAAAAATAAATCAATGCGGAAATGAAATTTTGGTATGGAGATATGGAGAAATAAAAATTTGCCCCTCTTATAGAAAGGAAAAAAATATACAGTTTACAAAAGGATATAGGAAAAATTTAGAATGACAGAACTAAAAACATATGAAAAAGAGACTACAAAGATATCGAAAAAAGCTTATTGGGATGTAATTTTATTGGGAACAGAGGAGCACAAATATTTGTCATCAAAAAGTGATAAAAACACGAAATTCTATCATGCATTAACGAAACAAAGACATGTTCAAAATTTATTCATAGGCTTACATGATAAAGATGGTCAATGGGTTACATTAGAATCAAAAGTAAAAGGGGGGTGGCGATTGATTCTTTCAGTTATTTATTTAAATAAACAACTCTTTCTGGTTTTGAAGTTTTCTTTGAAAAGATTCCAAATTTGATTACGGAAGATCATAATAATATACTTACTTCAAATGCATCAGAAGAACCTGATTAACTTTATTTATGATGTATCCAGAAAAGATAAGTACCAAATGGAATGCAGCCTTGTTTTCCAACAATCATGGTTGATAATTAAGAGAGATAGGGTTAATCTGGTTAATGATTTTCTTAGAACCAGTTATTTTGAGGAGCATTTCAATTTGACGAATATATGTCTTATTCCAAAAACGGCTAGACTGAACCGTATGACGAAATTACTAATAATTAGTCTATGCAATGTGAGATACATGATTATATCAAAGGTGTTATGCCAACTGTTAAAGCGGATCCTCCCAAAGTTGATATCAGAGATGCAATCCGCTTTTTTGACGGGTCGTCTGATCTCAAAAAATATATTGATAACTCAGGAAATGTTTCACAGATTAAAGATGAACAATTCATGTAAAGAGAAATTTTGGCCATCAAAATAGATATGCGTAATGTGTATGATCGTGTGGAATGGCAGTTTATATAAATGGCTTTATTGAAAATAGATTTTTTGAGAACATGGGTATCATGGATGCTGCAATGTATATCCTCGATTAAATATAAAGTTCTTAGTAATGGACAACCAAAAAGTCATATAGTACCAAAATAAGGACTGTGACAAAGGGATCCATTATCACCTTATTTGTTTATTCTATTTACAAATATATTTACGGCAAAAATTGAAAAACAGTTAACAAGTCTGGAAATAGCTATAGGAGAAGTCAAGCGGTTTCTCATCTCTTTTTTGTCGACGACCATTTATTTTTATATAAAGAAGAATGCAAGGTTATATTAGGAATTATCAAGGACTATGAAAGAGTGTTAGGTCAATAGATCAATTCTCCAAGTTGTCCTTGCAGTTTGGACATAAGGTTCCAAATAGGGCTAAAATTGAGATACATCAAATACTTGTTATCCAGATGATTGGAGGAATGAGAAATTATTTGGGTTCAAGAAATCCTTGGTGTTTGGACATAAGATTCTAAATGGGTCTAGAATTGAGATACATCAAATACTTGGTATCCAGACGGTCGGAGAAATGATAAATTATTTGGATTCCAGAAAATCTTGGTGTATCAAAAACCCAAACTTGTGGATTTATTAATGAAATAATTAATAATAAAGTCAATGGATAAACAGCCAGATTTCTCCCAAAAAGGGGGAAATGAAATACTTATTAGATCAGTAGCATTAACAATGCTCTCATATGGATTTTTGGTGGAGCATTTGCAATTAGAATATATAATTTCTAAAATAATTTATATAATTAATTTATATTTATTTAATAATATAAAAATATGTTCATAATCAGAAAAATTCATATATTTAAAAATAAAAGTTGTGATTAAATATTTTTAAATTTTTTAAAAGAGCAATTTTCACATTTAAAATGTAATATAATTTATATAAATACACATATCATAAAACATTTAAAATATAATATACTTTATATAAATACACATATCATTCATTATTTTTTAATAAAATTAAATAAAATAATATATATTTATATATTATATATTATAAAATAAACATATCTTATTATTTAGAAATAAATAAATTATATGTAATATATTAATTTTGATGATAATATTATATATGCAATATTTACTGCTTTACCAATAAATAAATAATGATAATTTGTATATAAATAATATATAATTATTTTATTTTATATAATAATATCAAAAGTTATTTTATATTCACAAATAATTTATATTTTAAAATAAAATTTACATTTATTTTTTTAAATAATAATTCACATTTAAAAATTAATTTAATTTATATAATTAAATAAGATTTATTAATTTTAATAACAAATATATTATTAATATATACTCCCTCCGTTCCCGAAAGTAAGATTTTCTAGATTTTATTCTTGTTCCACAAAGATAGATTTTCTATATTTTTAAGGTACTTTTGTATATTTTTGAGAAACATTAATTGTGAATATTTCAATTGATTAAATTTGATTGGTGAATAGTTATTGGAAATTGTATAGAAAAATAAATAGTAAACTAAAATGTAAATATTTATTAGATTCTTAATAAACGTGAAAACTCTAGAAAATCTTACTTTTGGGAACGGAGGGAGTATTACTTTAAAATAAATATATTATATACTAACTTTTATGATAATTTTAAAATTGTATACTGCTACTGCTCTACCAATCACCTTATTAAAAAATTTAATAAGAGCATATCGCTTCTGCAGCATATTGCATCTACAGCATAGTGCTATTGCTTCTTCATCAGCTGTACCAATCGAAGTCTTAGTAAACTATCGTAAACACTTACGAGGACTTAACAACTACTTCCTTGTAAATTCGTAGTAAACTTTACGGACAATGAACGATGAGTTAACGTTAAAATTTCAAGACTACTTTACAAGGAAGTTATATTAGGTGTTTATGATAAAACTTAACCACACATTTATGACGGACATGTCTGCTTCGATTCATTTTAACATTAACAAGGAATTTTTGTGATCGTTTTTAACTCGTCGTTATACTTCAGTTACGAAAACAGTAGTTGTAATGCCTATGTTTTCTTGTAGTTTATTGTCTCTTAGGACGATATGTTTTCCGGCTTGTGGGTAAAACTTTGGGTTTGGTTTCCTGTTTTACAGTAATGTATGTGATCTTTTGGCTACTCATAGGATAAAATATTAATGAATAGAAGAAAATGTTTTAAAAAAAAAATTTTAGATTAGTTAATAAAAATTATTAGTCCAAGAAATATATGTTTATAATTTCATCATAGCATGAATGAATAACTAAATTGAAGAATCAAAATAAGTTGTTACAAAATATTTTTCTAGTTGGAAACCAGAGATTTCTTATGAAATTATTTGAATCCATCTTCAAAATAAGCGATGCTTTTATAATTGTCGATTTGACGAATGTCAAAGCGTCGTAGAAGAAATTATTAGTATCGTCATAGAACTCGACGTACAGCACCTAATGTAAGTTTTTTTATCCGTTAGAATCTTCTCAGCAACTTTTCCACATTAGTTGTTTTGGACGCAGCGTTCTTCGTTGATGCAATGACCAATTCATTTGATCCATAGAGAAGTGGAACATAGAGAATTTTGAATATGCCATGGCAATTCTATCATTGGTAAAAGAAGCCAATTTCTTATTGTAACGTATCACCTATGTTCAAATATGCTTGTATATAACTGTATTGATTGATCCGATAACATAAGCTGAGTATTTATAAATTATAAAAAGCAGAATCATGAATGTTTTAAAATCCCAAAAATGGTGATGATCACATCATCTTGTGGATTTTATTAGACACATTAGGTAGAGATCTGCGCTATGCGCGGAGTGAGTTGAAATGACGATAATGTTGTTGTATAACATTTACCCATAATACATATATTTTTTAAATGTCTGCACGTAACATTCTTATTGTTTATATGCTGTAATTTACTGTTAAGAATAATCAATTGTATTAGTTGTTTGTTTATATATATTCGTATTATTGGAATTGCATTGAAAAATAATTATTTATAAATATGAATGAAACAAAATAATTGAAATATTTATCACTTTATATATATAGATTTTGTTTCTTATAAATAGGTAGCCAATTATTATTAGATACTTTTCAAATTTAAAATTATTTTTTAGTGTGTCGGAACTATAATATTGGAACATTAGTTATTATTTGTAAACCTATAAACAACATGAATATAAATTAAAAATAAATAAATAAATAATATTGAATATGTTATATATTATATGTTATATTGTCAAACAAATACTTTGTTGTTTATATAATTTCATTAATATAAATCCATTTTTGGATCTATATTAGGCTAATGCACTTAATATGCATTAACATATAAATACATCAAATGGGTAAGATAATTTATAAGTAAATAAATAGGCCAATATTATGGAGTCAAAATTAGAATAAGCCTATTAACATAAAAATATATTAAATGGTTAAGATAATTTTACGATGATTCAGAATTTCATTAGATAAAAACCATAGCCGTCAAGAGAGAAAAAGAGAGATTTTTTATAGTTTCAAGTGGATGGTCGGAGGTTTCTATAGCTCCAACATCGGCTTATTTGATTCGTTTTGCTTTTATTTCTTCGATTTGATTTATTTCCTGTCACTTAGTTTGTTTGATTGCCTGTTTATCTTAAATCTGGTAAAGTTTTTTATTGTTCTTATCTATGTTTCTTCCAATGGATTTGGTAAGAGAAAAACTTCGGTTCAGTTGAACAGTTTATAAAAGGTAATTGATAGATTTACTGCGGATGGTGGCGAATGGTCTTGCCGGCTTAATCGTTGATTGTTCTTCATTTGATGGTGATAGAGTTCTTGCTGTAAATTATGATTACTTCGAAAGGCAGCACGAAATTCTGTAGAACGGTAATCTCTTGGACTTTATTATTATTAATAGAGGAATATAAAGAGTTGTCTTGTCTCGTGACTCCTACTGGAGTATTAAAAAGAGGGTGACAATCGTTCTCAATTTAATTTGAAGCGTTGTGTTTTTGGACTAATACGAAAATTATCTCCTTTGAGATTCAACTATTCCAAAATCAAATACGGAGCGTTATATGAAAAAGTTTTAGTCATTCTTACGAAAGATAGATGTATGTTAGTTTGTTTTGGATCCCTATTGGGGTATCCTTCTTTTATATTTGTTTTACTAGTTCTCATTGTTTAGAACTCTTTGCCTAGAAGGCTTAATAATATAGTTCAATGAAAAAAGAAGATAATTTTACGATGAGGCTTGTACGACAACAAAATAATATTTGCATATTTAGAATTACATATGCAGCATAGTTTCTTATAATTAGGTACTAGATTTTGATCTGCGCTTAAGAAGAGCATGTATTTTTTGTTGTAGATCCGTTAAAATTGAAAGAATTCTCAGCCATTTATTAGTTATAAGTTATTTAAAAGATGTTCTATTCTAATGTATGAAGTTGAAACAACATTTTCTTTGTGTGTTTCATATCCATTTGAGACTTTAGATCTAGTTACTCATATATAATCCGATTTAGAGTTACTAAAATACTTGTCAATTAGATTAACAGTATATTTGAAGATTAATTCATGTGCTTTACATTATATAATTAAGAGAATGAATTTGTGTGCTTTACATTATAGAACTAAAATACTTGTCGATTTAGTTCTATGTATATTAATTATGAAAACAAATAATTTTTTTTTTGTATCTATTATATTGATAAAAATATTAAAATTTTAATACTGAAAAACCATCAATACTGTTATCATAAAAAAAATTTAAAATGATGAAAAAGTATGTATACTATAATCATAAACTTGAATTTCAACTTGAAAAATGAGTTTTAAAGTAAAAATTGATATAAAATACATATTCTAAGTTGTTTGTATTTGTTAATTTTCCATAATATAGTTTAAGTGGTTGTATCTGAATTAGAGTAAAAAACTCAATTAAATAAGTTGGCCCGATGATAATCTTTAACTAACTTCATATGCATTTTCCAAATTTATTCAATACTTGTATGTTAATATCGTTTCTATGAACTGTAAATAATATAATATACTACTAAGTTTGATCGGTTATATAGTAAAACATGATTTTGTGATAATTATTTATAATACTTCACTAACTCATTTTTAAATACATGTATTACTTTTTAGGAAACTTAAAATACATGTATTACTTACCAGACTATTTTAATTCAAATGACATATATTATTTAATGGTGATATGCACCATACCATTCGTTTTATATAGATCTGAATTTAAGAATAAAAATAAAAATTATATAATATACATGGTCACATACGTAATATATTAGTCTATGGATCCACGAGTTTGTATTATTGCATCAAACAAATGTTGGTTAGTAAATCATATATGAGATATCAATAACTAAATGGAGAAATTTATAACAAAGGGGTGAGATTTATAGAAGGCAATATAGTAGTTACCATAAATATAAGAGTGCCACAATTATAATATGTAAAGAAAATCAGAGAAAATTATGATAATATATTGTTAGGAAAAATTTAAGTAGGACCATGAAATTATTAGCTCCTAGGAAGTGGTCCAAACAACCTTTTAAGGTAGATTTATTAAAAATCATTCCCTTTTAATAGTATTGATGTGAAATATTGGATTTTAGAGAAATTGAAATTAATGAAAAAATAAACACATTTCAAAAAAAAAAATTGAACAACATACACATTTCAAATTTATTTGATAGTGTCTAGAGAAGGAATATTTCATAAATTTGGTAAGTGCAGATTTTTCATAAAATATTGATATAGTATTACGTCATGACTGGTTTTTCTGCTGTCACCCGCAAACGCATGTTTTGCGGTTGTTGGTGTTTTAAAATAATAATAATAAAAAATGCTACACATCTCTTAAAACCGTTCTGAACCTCTTAAAATTAAAATTTGGTTCCAGTTAGTGTTTGTAGTTGCGGGCGGTTGTAGGATGGTACATTTTTTTCTTAAAAAAAACTAAAATATTCAATAAATGTTTAATTGAAATAATATAAATTGCAAAATGTATACGTATTATATTTTAATTTATAATATAAAACTCTAAAACAAAAAAAAATCTATAATTTTAATTTTTTTAATAGTATGACTTTATAAATATAATTTTTATATTTATTATAATATTATGATTTTTTATACTTTTATAATTATATAAAATGTAGATATTATTAATTTATTTGCATTTGGTAGTTTAATGTGATTGCTTAAATATAGGAGCTGATACATAATATCATTGATTTTAGTTTTATTGCATTTACAGTTATATTTTTTTGACAACATTTACAGTTTTAGATGGTGTGGTTGGTATTATCGGTTCAGTATATCACTGAAACGTTATATATACCCAGTAAGTATTTTATTTTTTCACCGGAAAATAATTTAAACATGGGTTAATTTGTGTAATAGCCAATTTTGGAGATAAAATTAAGTATATAGCATTGATTTTTGACAGAATTAGTTCTTATAGCATTTGTTCATTTTTCTTCCGGTTATAACCTCTCTTTCTCAAGGTTATCGGTAAACATGTCATAAAAGAACAAATATGATAAAAAGGAGAAAACTTTAACAACAAAAAGGCAAACCAGAGGAATGGCGATCGTGTGATTACAGAAGAACCAATGTTTGTAGATACATAAGTGGCGATCATGGCGGAAGGATACATGAGTAACAGATGATTTTTTATAGCAGAAGTAATTATTGTCATAGTAGTGTAGAATATGTCATGGTAGATGACGAGATGCAGGTACAGAAAAAGATAAATTTTAGAGAACAAGTTTAATTGGAATGGATTAGTAAGAATGGAATGGAATATTATTAAAATAAAATAGTAACAGTTGAAATAACATAATACATATTGTTCAAATTTTGAATGCGTATGATTGTATGGAAGGAAGTAATTTTATCTCAATGTCAACTCAAACCTTCTATAAACTAAATCCAAAATACTAATCACTAAATCCTAAAAAAATATAATCTTTACCCAAATATCAAAATGTATAAATAGTACATAATACAAAACATTAGTAAAAGTAGAATAGTAACAAACGAAACAACATAGTACATATTGTTCAAATTTTGAAATGTTTATGATTGAAGGGAAAGAGGGAAAACTTACCTCAACATCAACACAAATCTTTCATAAACTAATTCAAAACACTAATTCTAAACCCTAATAGGAAATATAAACCCTAATCCAAATATCAAAATATTCACATAAAACATAATATGAAGCATTGCTAAAATAGAATAGTAACAAACAAAATAACATAGTACATATTATTTAAATAGCATACTATAACCGAAAACTTACATTACAAACGAGTGGTGGTGTTTATGACAGAAGAAATGGTGATTGATATCAAAGAGATAGATGGTGATGATCATCATATCATTAACTATTGGCATGTTCACATGATTCATATGGATGAGATGATGGTGATTACAATGAAATGGTGGTAGTTATGTAAAAAAGAATTGTTGATGAAGGAATGGTGGTTGATGAAACAGTGTTAATTAATATGAAAAAGATATTTTAAACTATTAAAGCTGAAGTACAAAAAAAATTTGACCCTGACTTTTCCTAAATAATTACAACCTAATGCCATTGTACTTATACATAGTCGTTTTTGTAACATTACTAAACCATAATATTTACCATCTGTGTTTTCTTTTTGATTTTGCTTCGTGTTCTTGGGGTAGCTGTATCTCCAGATTCTCTAAATTATTATTTTTGATTCTTCAATAGGAAATCGAAACTCTCTGCGCCAAGCTCTATGACAAATACACCACCCTCAAGGTTTGATCTCTGATTTTAATTTCTAGGGATTTCAATTTATGAAACTTTTGTTTCAATTTTCAGAATTGGACGAGGTTAATAGGGAATAATAGGGAACAAGAAGAGAAATTCCTTACCTTTGTTTCAAGTACCATTTGAGAAAATCTCTTCCTTTCTCATCCATGCTTCAACTTTCACTCTCACTACTTGCTTCTCTGTTGTTAGGTTAGATTGCTAATTTGTTTGACAGTAGATCATCAATGCCACTCTGAATCCCTAAGCTTCGCTGTAAACATCTGGAATTATATAACAATTCAGTTTCTTTACTTTTTATGTTGTTTATTCTCTGCTGAGTTCCAGTGTTTTGAAAGTATGTTCTTAGCATGTCCTTCTTTCTTTTGCTTTTGTAGTCTCAGAGTCGTTGGCATAGCATCTAATAAGTGAAAACCAGAACTTGAAAGAGAATAAGGAGAGATTGAGGAATGAGATAGCTGAAATCAGGCATGTAGTACCCTATATTACTCTGTTAATCTTCTTCCCCTGGACTTGCTTCTGGATTCTTGTGAAATGTAAAACCATGGCTGTCTTGGTCCACAGATATACCAGGGAGGAGGACCGTCTGGAGTCTCAAAAGTGTCTTGTGGTAGAACTACAAAAGAGTAAGAAAGTTGAATTTTTTTTTTTAATGAAGAGTGTTCTCGAGCCTTTCTTGATATCAAATGCTTTGTCCTATTACTAACTGGGCATAAAAAGTTTTACAGACAAGGCACTTTCTGGGCAAGTTGAGAAACTAAAAGAGCTGAGGGTGTTCCTCACAACAACAAAAATCAAAGTGGAAGAACACGAAAGACTCCTGAATTTCCTCAAGTTACAACGAGAAGCATGAGGAAGGGTAGCAGGTAGACTGATATGGTGGAAACAGATACGGTATCACCTACGAGAGGCATGACGAAACATAGCAGGCAGACAGAAGATAACATGGAAACGGACATGGTATCACATCATATTAGCATACCTCACAAATCAACAACGGTAAAGCAAATCGACTTAAGCTGGATCATTTTTTCTAAGTGAGTCATCAAAATTTTGCTTACTAATACTATTTTCTTGCTTTCGTTTCAAGGAAACTCTCTTTGTTATTCAACCACAATGCTATAAAACAACTGACTATGGATCAAGTAACTCTGCTGGTTGTCCATTGCAAGCTCTTGGCGAACACTTTACAGGAATGAAATTGTCAACAAATAATAGACAAACGAGTCTGCATTGTTGCCCTCCTATCCATCAAGCGGTAATTTCTTTTTGCACATAGTTATGTTATTGTATAGGATGCGGATTGTTCTCAAGTAAAAACATACACTTTTGATCATCAGCCACCAGAAAAGCACCAATTTTGAATCTTTCTCACTGGCTTTTGACCATGACAGGTTTATCATTCACCCTAACTTGGGTAAATAACTCAGCTGGTGAAGAAGCTGAGCTGCTGTACAAGCTGAGTCGCTGGGGATATTTGAAAGAGTTGTGCCCAGATGGATGATAGATGTTGTAAAGTTTAGCACAAGTATGAGTTGCCTTCTTCGAAAGTTTCTTGGGTCATTAAGCCACTAGAGACTCTACTAAACCATCTAATTAAATTTGACCAGCCTTGACCTTATATAACTCGAGATGGAACCTAAATTAGTGTGTTTCCATACCAAAACCAATAGATTAGATAGATACAAAATTCAGTTTACTACCTTAAAAAATCAATTGTGTAAATACTTAACCACATACATGTAAAATTTGTATGATTGTAATTTAGTTGCTGCATATATATATATGTTCGTGTAAATTGTTTTAATTTATATTCCAAAAATTTTACAAAGTACAAATACATTCATATAAACAAAAAACTAAAGGAACTGAATAATCTAAACATTAAGATAGAACATATAAACAATAAGAATGTTTATGTGTAGGCATAGGAGTGTTCAATCCAGTAAAACCGCATAATTACAACCAAATCGAAATAGACAAAATGGTTTGAATTTAGTAATACCACATACCAAATGGATGTTGTTTTTAGGAACATCAGTATATGTATATTGTTTGGTATATTAACCGATCAAATCGAATAAACTGATCAATTAAAAATATAGTAGTATAATTAAATGTAAACTATATAATATAACTAATAATATATACATAATTTATTTTATTAATTTGATTTTCCTACTTAAAATTTTGATTTTAGTAGTTTTATTTTAAGTGAAAGGTTGATTTGTAACAAATTAAGCAAAACAAATTTTTTACCTTTTTGTTGACAAATATGCGTGCTAATGTTAGTTATTTAATAGTATTATGGAATACTTATTTTTCTTATTTTTATTCTAAAAGCATATTGATATCATTAATTTATTATGTTTACTAATTATTTAAATATTAAAAGAAAAAATAAAAACGGTCCATTTAAAAACAAAAATATCTTCATGTTATATTAAACTGATATATAACCATATAAAGTTAAATTTACAAAATATTATAAAATATAAATATATTTATGTATTTTATTTGAAACTGAATAAACCAAAAACGAACGTATATAAACCGAACTACACCAAACTAGATATGGTTTTAATATGATGCATATTCTTTATAAATCGAAAAACTAAAAAAAGCCTAAAAAAACTGAACCAAAATTGAACCGATATCCAGATTGGACACTCCTACAATAGAAATGTCATATAAAAATATGTAAAATAATAAATGTTTCATATCTACGTAATTAAAATATATACACAAATAGGTCATTTAAAAATGACATCCGCGCGGGCGCGCGGGTCAAACGCTAGTTGTGATTATGGAAGAAGTTATAGAGATGACAAATAAAGAAAGGAAACTTATTTGTTTTTGTTTTCAACCGGTAAACAAGGGCATTATAGTATATATTGTAGAAATAGTAGGGAGTTTTTATTTTTTAGTTAGATTCTTAATTACCTTTTATTTTTTTGTCATAGGGTGCAATTTCTCTTTAAACATTACAATTATATTTATATTCTAGTGGATACATTCATTACAATACATAGGAACATGATGGTTCTAGATTTAGTCTTGTAGTATTTTATAAATACCGAGACCAAATTCCTTCGTAGAAACAAAATTTAGGAAGAAACTTTCACAATTGATTGAATTATTGGTGTCTTGTGTCGAAAAGATTGATTTTTGGTGGTTATGTAAACAGTATTTAGATGGTGCTAGTGGATACATTCATTACAATACATAGAAACATGATGGTTCTAGATTTCGTCTTGTAGTATTTTATAAATACCGAGACCAAATTCCTTCATAGGAACAAAATTTAGGAAGAAATTTTCACAATTGATTGAATTATTGGTGTCTTGTGTCGAAAAGATTGAGTTTTTTGGTGGTTATGTAAACAGTATTTAGATGGAACCACGTTTCCTTGATAGTGATGATTCTCAAAATTCTCTTTCATTTTTAGTAAAAATAAAATAATTGTACATTACACTATTATTAAAAAATGTGTATAATAGTAAGCTTATATATTTAGTTTATTATATATATAAACAGCTTGGTGTTATATTACGATTCAAGATGGAACAAAAGCTATTGGGCCAACTGAAACCAAGGTTTGATTTGGTAAGAAGAAGTCAAATTGTCATTTTTATTAAGGAAATTAAATTAAGATGATTTGGTAATATATTTAAATGACAAAAAATTCAGTGGAATAAACTTGTAATATTTAATGTGAAGTGTGAGAGTTAATTCTAATTTGTACTTCAGTATTAAAAGATTAGACTAGATTTTGATCCGTGTTTTAAAAATGAGGGATATTATACATTGTAAAAATCTAATAAAAATTCATCAAATGCTTTCTTAAGGATGATAAAATTGTAGATCCACCTTATCTAAATTCGTTTCATTTTTGGCGAACAAATTTACGTCTCGATCTTTTGAACTCATTTACTTTTGAGTTCTCAATAATTTTATCCATTTGAACTCATGTAATTGTATCGGTCATCTATTTAGACAGGTTTTTGTTTATTTTGAGTGACTAAAATCATTTAATTTCTAAAAAAATATATTTGGATTTTATTTTTCTTAAAAATGTTTAATTCCTTTCTAAAAATTGAAAACAATGTTTAGATTTATTATTTTGAGCAGAATGGAAAATTAAATCAATGTAATTCATGTATAAAATCTTAGTATCTACGGTTGACATGCTTAGTGTGTTCAAAATAATGTAAATTTAGTTAAAAACCATAAAATAAAAATTAGTAAGAAAAAATTGATACACGTGGAAATTTATATTGTGAAAGTGAACCGTCCTCTACTTAGATCGAACGAAATAAAAAAAATTATACACAATAATTTCTAACCTAGATTTGTAAATAATCAATAAATTTAAATTAGATATGATTGTTTCTGGATATATATATGCTATTTATAAAATCATTTTGTTAAGTATTAAATAATTAAAAGATTACAATCTTCTAAATTAGCTAAATTTTAGATAATTCAATGCAATATATATGATTTATAATGAAACTCATATTTATCATGTTTTTAAATTCATTTATTAAAATTAGTAAATTGAAAAGATTCTTGTAAATATCATAAAAATTCAAGGGCATAATCCTAAATTTTAACAATACGATCCTGTTTTTATAGTATAGATTTTATTGTTCGAAACTCGGAACAGTGTATATATTCCAACTCTTGTTTTATAATTTAATAATAGTCTTCTAAATGTATTATAATAAAATTTCTAATTTTATAGAAATTTTATTTTAGTTACCAGTTAATTTACAAAATCAGACCTAATATATATATATATATATATATATATATATATATATATATATATATTAACTAACTAATTTTCTTTTTCTCCCGATTAGTTTATCGATTAGCATAATACTTAATATAAATTTTCTTCGTATCCTAAGCCTATGTTTTGAGTAATAGTTTATATTTTTTAATGAAATTAGAATAATATATAATATATAGTGTACCAAAAAAATTTCCATCTTTATTCAGTCAGTTAACACGATTATATTCACAAGATTTCAAGGTCAATATATAGGAAACTTGAGACAGAGCCCACACATTCTTTCTATACTAAAATCACACAGAAGAAGAAGTTGATAAATTAAAAAAGAAAGTAGTAAAAGATATGATTTTCATCCCGTGTGCCCTTCCGATTTCCTTAGCACCATAGTCCACACAGCTTACATAATTTACATAATCATTTACAACAAAGATCTTACCTTAAGCAGTTTTAAAGTTTCAATCCCATTTTAGAAAGAACAAAAACACACCCCAAGTTTATGTAGTCATAATTTTTAAAAAAAATATTTATTAATTTTCTTCTTTTTTTTTGCGACACATACTTTATGTAGATGAGTCCCCAGTTTCATTTAATATTTCATCTTTTGTAGTCATAATTTCTTTATTTGCCAACCCTTGTTTTATAATTTTATAATAGTCTTCTAAAAATATTATAATAAAATTTCTCATTTTATTTTAATTACCAGTTAATTTACAAAATCAGACCTAATAAATATATATATAGACAAAATAGTTTTCTTCTCTCTCCAAGTTAGTTTAATCAATTAATATAATACTTAATATAATTTTTATTCATATCTTAAATTTACCAATGTAATTTTTATATCTATTAAAGTTACACTGGTAACCTAAGAAGACTTTAATATTTAAATATATAATATAATATAATTTCATAAATTAAATTTCAATAAACTAAAAATATAATAAATTTTATACATGAGGATTTTCGAACAATGTACATTGTCAAAGAGAGATTTACATATGACATGAAAGGCTTTGATATGAAAATTAAAATATACGACATTTATTTTTAGACAATCGGTTAATCAATAAAGGGAGCTATCTACAGATACATGTTCGGGTTTACCAACAATCAATTAGGAGAAGCAGGAGTGACATGGTTTAGTACTAAAGTCGAAAACTTCACATGTAGTAATGTTTTCTAAACGAAAAGAAGAGTATAAGTATAACAATCAATTTTGTATGTCAGTGAATCTATATATGTTTCGAGTAATAATTTATATTTATAGTGTTTATATTTATTTTTTTTGTGAAATTAGAATTATGCATAATATATTGTGTACCAAAAAAATTACATCTTTACTCGGTAAATTAACACGATTAAATTCACAGGCCTTCAAACCTTCAAAGATAATATTTAAGAAACTTGAGACAGAACCACACATTTTCTTGTTATACTAAAATCACATAGAAATTTTTTTTGACAAATTAAGAAAAAAAGAAGAAGTAAAAATACGATTTTCATCCCTCGAGTCCTTCCGATTTTCTTAGCACCATAGTCCATAGCTTAGCCCTTCCGATTTCCTTAGCACCATAATAGTTTACTGTTATAATATCCATTGTATGGATGGACCATAACCAAGTACTTAACCAAGTACTAGACAAGTCCAACAAGTACAAGAGGAAGTCCAATGAGGTTTACATCCGGTTTATATCGGTCCGTCTACATCCCGGTTCGAGATGAGAAGACTCAGTCAACCTCGTTATCATCACCTTGACCAAGTCTTCATGTATGACATCAATGTAGTCAAGAGTAATCAATGTGTAGATTTTATTCCTTGTAAAGCACTTGTAAACCCTTGTATCAAACCACTATATAATGTGGTGTTGGCTAATGAGAAATACACACAATATTCCTCACAATTCACTCTACACATTTCACACAGATTACAACACGTTATCAGCACGAATGTGCTCTCCACCTGAGAAGTCTCTCTCCACCTGAGCTCTCTTTTTCGGCCACAAAATTTTAAATCCAGGCGCAACTTTAAACCGCCGTATCTCTCAAACCCTGTGGAGTCAGACGACGATCCACCTATCAATCTGAAGCCCAAGACGAGAAGAATCCGTTGCCGAAGACGGCTTGTCGATCCGATCTCTGACGCGTCATCAATCGCATGAACTATCCGCGCCGCCGACTCATGGTTTTTCCGGCCAGCTCCTCCACCTCTCTCTCAACTAGCTCATCCATGGATCAGCTCTCTCTCATGGTGGTCCATTCAGATTCTTGTGGTGTAAAATGGTAAACTAATCTATCCATAAAATCTAAGAACACCATTATATCTGAAAAGAAATCTAAGGATCTATATGAATCCATAATATTAATCTTGTTTCTATGATCCATTGATCCATAAGAAACTTGATTCTGAATTATTTTGAATCCATAAGTTATAATTCTCTAAAGGTTCTAAGTATCTCAAAACAGATTAAAATACCTAAAGATCTATATGAATCTTGTTTATAAAAACTTATAAACAATAAACTATTAGAGATAGCTTAAACCTATGGATGCTTTGGCCAATTTACCAGATGTGATAAACATGAATGTATAATCTGGCCAAAACAAAAATCCATGAATCCTTTTTCTGTGCCACTTTCGGCCAGATCTCCCAAATTCAGTCAATCCATCCATAAAATCGAAATTAAAATCATTCATTGCATATCCTTGACCAATAATATTTATTTTGTATCTGTCAAGAGTTTTAAAACTTTTCTAAATGCAAAATCAGATTTTTATAAACTGAAAATCGATTTTATAAATTCTTGCTTGATTTTATTAATTGCATATCTTTGACTGAAAATGTTTATAAAAGTTTTATAACATATAGTCTTGATTTTAAATTGATATGTCATAAGATAGAATAAATATGCATGAAATCATTTGATCATATAGGTTAATAGCTAAATAATTGAACCAACCTTGAATAGATTTTATATCATACTGAATATTGATCACATAAGTTGATAGTTAATCTTGATCTTTTACCATGCTTGAAATTGATGATTAAATTATATAGTGATCTTGTTGCATACTTGATAGCATCAGTTTAGTAAAAATTGGAATCATCTTGAACCAACTTTGAATGCAATTGTCATATTGTTTAAAATCTGACCATGCATAATTGTCATATTGCTAAGACTGAATTTATGTTTGCATATCATTGACAATCTTGGTAATAGTTCATATAAATTAAAATGGTTCATATTGCTTGCATATAATTAGACCAAATCGGTTTTTCATTTAAACTTAGCATGTTTGCTTTGATTGAAAGTATAAAACCTGTTTAAACCGATCAAGCATGGATTAGTAAATTGTTAGATCATTCACATATCATGAACTAATCATTTCCATGCATCTTCTTGTCATATAGTTTTATTAAGAACTAAGCATGCTTGTCTTTATTAAAATATAAGCAGCTTTGAAACCAATTAATTAAAAATCTAATTGAATTTGGTTTAGACATTTCCTGAAAATTATAAATTTTCTTGTCTTGGTTTACCCTGTAAAGGGGGGGAAGGGATCGGTTATTATTTTATGACCTTTGAAAATCAAGTATCCTCTTGCATTAAGAATCACATTTATATTATTGGTCCAATGCTTAGGACAGAACATACATCTGATTAGTTCTTGATCCATGCATTTATCATTTGACCATTGTGATTAATTTCATCAATCTTGCTTGATCCCATTTAATAAAATGATGATTGATCCTTATTCAAATCCTAAAGGGCTTGGAAATCCTATACGAAATTATATACATATATATAATCAATCCAGATTTGAATTATAATTAAAAGGATCACTAGATGCAGTGATCAATTGATCATTGTCATACTAGAAATGCATAAAGCAATTATATTATTTGGGGAAAGCCTTATTAAATTATTATTAAATCATATAAATTAAATCATATAAATTATGGCTTGATGCTTGAAAGCAATGTTAAATATTCAGATGCTGAAAATCATCTTGAAATCTAAATCTTGGTGATTGTATCTAAATTTCTCACTTTTGAGATAGATACAAGGCGATTTTCTTAATCATACGCCATCACCTTACTGAAAGTCTCATAGATCAATATCTCACTATTGAAAATCCTCTGGACCTTTGGATACAACTGAAATCCATTTATGATCACCATAGTACGGTGCTATTACCAAAGGCCCTATATGATTTGAGGGACCTAAAGACCCAAGACTATAAGTCTGTGGATGAGTATAACTGGGCTCTATTCATGATAGTCTCAAAGTTGAAACTGTGTGGAGAGACAATCACATATGCTGACATGTTAGATAATAAATTCTCTACATTCCACAAGCAATGTTTTGCTTCAGCAATAATATCGAGAAAATGGTTCCTCAACATATGCAAATTTAATCTCTTGATATTTGCTTGCTAAGCAAAACAATGAGTTACTCATGAGGAATAGTGAGATGAGGCCTCCTGGATTTTAAGGCATTGCCTAAGGCGCATACGGCCACAGAGCCATATGAAAGAGTCAAACCATGGCCATGTGAAAGGCCATGGAAGATGGCAAAGGTGTGCGTGGATATCACCCACAGTCACTCCATAGTCGAAGCCGAGGCCAAGGTTATCAACCTAGCCGTGGGTATAAGTCCGATTTTAATACCCATGCCACGACCAAATCTGCTTGCCATCGGTGTGGGATGAATAATCATTGGGCCAACCGATGTAGAACTCCCAAACACTTTATTGAACTCTACCAGGAGAGCATAAAGGGATAAAACCCTATAACCCATTGGGTCCATCTAGATGGTGCGAATAATTTCGACCATGAAAATGATGATCAACTTGAATATGAGACTTCATATTGCCTTAAAGAGGCCAATTAGATTTCGACATCATTTTACTTTGTCTTTGTTCTCTATAGTGAACCAAGCCACATTATATTAAGAGACAAAAGATATTTTATTCAAGGTCATGGCTAGTCCAACCTCATGATGCCTAAAGGCACGCATCTAAAAATCTCTGATGCATTACATTCCACATAAATCAAAGTGGAATTTATCAAAGTTTCAAAGACATTCATATGAATGGTCTATATATTGAAACTATGGGCAAAGGAAAGAAAGGATTCCTTATGATTTATGAAAATACCCAAGGCCAAAGGAAAGTCCTAGAGACTATACCTACTATATCTATAGGCCTTCTTTGAGCCAAGATAAATATGATTGTGGGTTAATACCCCAAATCATTTTCCAAAGAGTTCAGAGAAGCCTTTAACATATGGCACGACATACTCGGCCATCTAGGTCCTATTATGATGCATAAAATACTCTTGAACTCAACTGGACATTCCTTGAAAGAAAGGAAAAGAAGTCCGACCAAGGCATTGCCTAAAGGCATTATATTCACCCTATAAAACCCATTGAATTAAGAAGATAATATGGTTTCCAACAATGGGCAAAAAAAGAAATAAGAGTTCCTAAATTAAAATCGCCTAAGTGGTCGAGACTACATTCTCTATTGATCTAGAGATCAATATGATATTAGGCAAATAACCAGGGCAATTATAACCATGTTTGATTGACCCACGAAACTTATCACTTAGATGGCATTTCCATACTTAATCATCTGAATTATGATGCAAAGATTTAAAAGGGCACAAAAGCTATCCCATAAGATCTCACGTTTGTGCAATATATATCTATGCACAAGGAAATTTATTGTCTCAAGCACCACGAATTAGAGTATGTTCATGAGGGGGAGTGAGGACAAATCCCATGATATATGACCATACTAAAATCCGTGAAACATGGTCCACAACCATATTACATATTGGTTGAATTTATGATATTATGACCATTACCTATAAGGTTCAATATTCAAAAGTCCATATGCTTGGAGACACCATGAGTTATAAAAGATTAACTTGCATCAGACCATAGATATTATATCAGGCCATATAAGTGATAATAAATATTCCCACCTCAGATTAATACGGGTCATGAGTCCAGACATATATCATATTAAGATATTATGAATTAAGATATTATGAATAAATCCACCACAAATATATGTGTCATCTAAGATCATATGATCTTAGAATATCATAAGGAGGATTGAGAATATATGTTGGATATATATTATGAATATACTTTCTCCATAACATTAAAAGAAACCTTGAGCCAAAATGAGTGATTTAATCATAGGCCAAGGAACAAGGATTACATAAAGTTTATGAATCCTAATATCCAACATTGAAAGGAGAAAAGTAATAAGCTGGTAAAAAATGGTATCAACCATCATTGTCTTGGCAAAGATCCTCGGACTAGAAAAAGATTTATAGACGTCCATATGCTAAAAATGATAGCAAAATAAAATGCCAGACACATTGACCCGAGAAAGAATGACTATGTCATCCCAGCTTAGCACCACACGGTTTTGATGTCTTAAAGACACAACCAAGTTGCTACAAAGTCTAATATAAGACCGAATATATGTTCCAAAAGGAACCTCGGAAATTAAAAAAAGGTGCAAAAGAAACCGAGGTCATAGATTGTCCAGACAAGGCCGGAATGGCTATGCCTAAGGTACCTACTAATGGGGTTCGGGACGATGAACCTCTTGGTACTGAAGACATAGACATTGATAATGAGATCTCAATTAATTATTTGATGTCTGGAAATGGAAGGAACCATATATATATAAATGTGTCGACACATACATTAATAGAAAAAGCGCGAATACGTAGCACATGAATAATGAATCGAGGATCATGAATCCACGCAAGAGTACTCATAATAATGAATAAAAAAAGAAACGTGGGGTTTCTAAAAAGTGACAGATAAAGGCGTATTGAATTGGCCATGAATATATAAACGCCATATGATGCCCAGTGAATAGATAAATCCTGAAAGAAGGATAAAATCGTGAGACAGACCAAGGGAGGTCTATATAATCCAAAGTGGTGGATAATACTACATATGTCACTACATATAATGTCTGGAAGAAATTCAAAAGATGTAGTATGTTATATATGACTCACTGGATGATGATAATATTGTTGGTACCTAAAAGGTTTACCAAAATGTATTGAGCTCAGAATCATAAGATGAGAAAAGAAGTTCTCATAAACAGCATTTTCCTAAAGCTGTCCCGGGATTGAATTAAATTGCTACTTGTAAGCAAATAAAGAGTTCTAAAAGAACAGTTCAAATCAGTCTATAGAGGAATTTTAAATTCTTTGTGTTATACTAACCAGCCTAAGATAGGTTAAATGGTTATTCATCAAACCTTAAAAAAGGTTATAGACCATCACCACAAATTAGCTAAATTTTGGTAATACTTATGGTTGGTCAAAATTCTCAGCATGAACCAACCAAGCTGTGGTATGAATGAATAAGCTATTATAAAGATAAGCTATAAGATCAAAGTTCATCTTTGAACAAAAAGTGTAGGACCGCATTATGTGTCCATATGCGACCAAACAGGTCCGACCATATGGTAAGATTTGGTCCATGATAAAGCTGTAGATCATGGATGTCATTAGACATAAATTTGAGGATCAATTAGATCAATTCTATGTCATGACCATGTCCGGCCTAGATCAGTCCAATCGTCCATATATATATGTGTACGAATTGCCGGCACACTAAGATTGCCAATGTCTCAGATCAATCATAGATCATCTATGGACATATGTAAATAAGGATCATGATCTAACCGACGTGACCTATGTTTAAAGTTGTCTATGGCAAATAATATTATACTCATAAAGCCAAAGGCATGTCCATAAGTCCTAAAGAGCTAAGTAGCTCATACTTGATATAATGATGATCCATATTATATAAAGGATCTAAAGTAATAGCCGAGCCAATATTATGGAAAGGCATATAAAGTGATTTGGTCAAGGACCATAATCAAACGACCAGAGTATAAAATAGTATATTTTATCTAAAGTACTAAAGTGGTTGATATCAAAGTGGTACATTTCCTAAATTACCATCAGGTTTCTAAGAGACATGATATGTCCGAACAATACAAGATTGTTCAAGTAAGAATCCATGAACATCTATTCAAAAAGTGATGTTCAAATCAGGGGGAGTAATATGTGTTGTACTCTTTTTCCTTAACTATGGTTTTATCCCAATGGGTTTTCCTAGTAAGGTTTTAATGAGGCAACATTAAGCATATTATGAACTCATATGGTTATGGCATCCAAGGGGGAGTGTTATAATATCCATTGTATAGATGGACCATAACCAAATACTTAACCAAGTACTAGACAAGTCCAACAAGTACAAGAGAAAGTCCAAGGAGGTTTACATCCGGTTTATATCGGTCCGTCTACATCCCGGTCCGAAATGAGAAGACTCAGTCAACCTCGTTATCATCACCTTGACCAAGTCTTCATGTATGACATCAATGTAGTCAAGAGTAATCAATGTGTAGATTTTATTCCTTGTAAAGCATTTGTGAATCCTTGTATCAAACCACTATATAATGTGGTGTTGGCTAATGAGAAATACACACAACATTCCTCATAATTCACTCTCCACATTTCACACAGATTACAACACTTACGTAATTTACATAATCTTTTACAACAAAGATCTTAACTAAAGCAAATTTAAGGTTCCAATCCCATTTTAGAAAGAAAGAAACACACTCCAAGAAATAAAATACACCAAACCCCTTCTCTCAATTCTTTTCCTTTTTTCATTTTCATATTGACATTTAAGTCTTTACCTTAAGACTAGACCTTAATTTTCAACATTTATACCTTCTATCAGAAGCAATGGAAAGAAGCATGAAAACACCTTGTGTCCAAAGATCATACTCCCTTTGGCTTTTGCACTCGAATTCAATCACTCTTTTCTCTACCGTCTTTAGCCCGAAATACCTCAAATCCTCTCTGCCTTCAAGCAATTTGCGGCCAGGCCATGCCGGTAATCCCTTGACCAATTCCACCACCACATCTATATAGATCAAAATCAAGGACAAGATCAGCAACTTATAAACTAAATTATCTTATTTATTAGACCAATTTTAAGACTATTCTCTGAAAGGCATGTGTAATAGAATTATCATTACCTTTTCTTTCGTGTTTTATTGAAAGAACGAAAAGAGAAGAAAAAAAAGAGAGTAGTATTCGAATCTGATTAATTTATCTCTTAGACCATCATTAGTCTAACTTTAGATCGCTCTTTAACTTTACGATCCAATAGAGTCTGAAGCTGCAAAAACTATTCCAAAGCAACAGTGTCTTATAGATCGTTCTTTAACTTTACGATCCATTAGTAGCTTTTTGACCTTTTGATCTAATGGCTTCGAACTAAAAGGAAAGCAAGAGTAAGAGATAAGGAAAGCATCAGTGTTTTACTCACTCTTTTTCTTCTTTGTAAGGGTCCCAGCAACATGTTTGCTCTTCATTTTCAAAGTTACCTGCGCAATAAGGGAAAAGATGCAAATTAAAAATTAAAACAACTAAAACATTGGTGTATGTTTTACAGTATAGTTTCCACAATAAATGGATTAACACATTTTCAGTATAATTCCATAGCTATTCTACCTGCTTTGTTCTATTTATGTATACTGAAACAACTTTCCAGTGAAGATCGCCTACAAAAAAAGTTATGAGACCACCGTAAGAACATTGGTGTAATCAAGAACTAAGTACTAGTATGAAATAAATTGTAAAGAATTAAGACATGAACCAACCTTTTCGGGTACGTTTAAGCAATTCACAACCTTTGGCTAGCAATTCTCTACTACATATCCCAAAGAAAATTATCTTCAGGAGCTAAATCGCTCTGGTGACCACCACCTCCGCCTACACAGCCTTTTGGTATTCCCTTATCCACCGGAATCACCGCTGCAATGTTCCATACCTCCTTCAAGGCCCTCGCCTTCAAAGTCGCAGCTCCTCTCAACGCTACGCATTTTTTTAAAGTAAAGTGTTAACCAAGTTTTAAACTACATTTTACTATCTCATGGTGATCTGATGGTTTAGGATACAGTATGAGAGCCTAAGTCCAAACTTAACTATATCTACTGCGTATCAAACATAACTCGCAGTTGTGAAATTTTGAATAAGAAGAATATACTATTCCTTTATATATATGCTGATTATTAGTCTTGACTTCAACTCATAAAACTTTTAGTTATTCAAAAAAGGAATACTACGATATGTATGGTTAATAATCAAACGTTTTAAAAAAACAGGGAGAAATTTATAGACTCAGGCCACAAAGGACTATTTATAGATTTGTAAGGAGTATTTTGACATAATCTAAAGATCAGGATCATGCTCCTAAACTTGTATACGTAAAAATGATATGGCATGAGAATTATACCTGTGGCCGCGGCAGCGGTCAACGTCATAATATCGCCCGCGTAACGAACATTGACCGCGGAACTAACAACCGAAGCTAAGTGCTCGCGATCAGCTCCCATAATCTCTGCGGCTTCCACACACTGTGCCGCCACTAAAGTAGCGGCTGAAGCCACGGCGGAGTCAGTTTTAGCAACTTGCTCGTCACTTCCGGAACTCGACTGAGAGGCGGTCGCTACAGCGATAGCAGCTACCGCGGCGGCCACGCCAGCTACAGATACAGCCGCGTGGAGCTGTGCGTTTTGTGCACGTGTCTCTTCTCTTTTCTTTTCCCTCCGGTCTTTCAACCACCGACCGACAGTTTTAGATCCTCCAGCCACACCAGAGACGGCGGATGGACTACGTACGTGCCCATTAAAGGATGGGCTCACACGATAGAATTGCTGGACCAATATTTTGACATTAATACATGTTTCGATACTTTTGTTCTAGAAAGGTTAAAATAAATTTGGATCATTATCGAAAAAGAATTATATAAATTTAGTTTCTACAATAAAAGGCTGTGGAAAATTGACAGTTCTGAACATATACTAGCCATCTTTGGGTCATGTATATATATTATATGTATATATATATATATGTATATATATATATAAATGCCAAACTACTATTTTATCTAACTAGATATGCAATTGAAAAGGAAATATGTTGAAAATAGACTGTTGTAAATGCTTAAAAATATTTTTTGTTATCTTAAAAATATTGAAACAGAAATAACATAAATATCATTATAAAGACTAATAACATGGACAATAATACTGCTCAACTAGTAGTAATTGACAGAAAAATGCTTGGGAAGAAGAGAAAGCCTGCGTCTTGTGTTCCCTCTGTTTTTTTCTCACTCTACGTCTACGGCTGCTTCTCCTAACACTTTAGCCTTTTTGTTTTGTCAACGTGTTTTACCAATTTACAATCTAGACCCATATTTTCGATCTATAACACATATCTAAACCCACTTAATCCTAGAGTGAAACACACTAGTCCAACACTTAGCAAATTATATATTCAGAAGAAAAAAAGAAGAAACTGATTGAATTGCAGCAATTGCTACTTTTTAGAGTAGTTTCATTTTGTCACAGAAAAAAATCCACTTTCCATTGAAATTCCGTTTCCGGTTTAGTATTTCTAAAACCGGTTCAAGAATTTAACTAACCTTAAAGTCGTTAATGTCAGAGGGAGAGATGGGAGGACTGTCACTGAAAGAGCTATGTGAAAGTCTCCCTGAGGTCCGTGGTGATGAAATCTCCGGCTGTTGCAAGAAACCACTTCGTCTTTAAAATTTAAAATCTCATTTTATAAAAATGGACTAAAAAGAAAAAGGGATGGAAGTTTCTGATTTACACAATCTTAATAAGTAGAAAGATAGAAGATGTGTAAAGTTATTCGCACGACAGTATTTGTAATTTTTTTTTAAATACAAGATTTGTAAATTTTCATAACAAGTAAAAGTAATTTAACAATTTTGATGCGACTTCGGTTGTGGTTACTTACAGACTGAGCCATGATACGTTCCATGACCATCAAAGAAGTCTCAGAGGAAGCGAAAGAGAACGTGTTTCCAGAAACGATGCCGTTTTCTTCATCTTCCGGCACCAAAGTGACGTCAGATACGCCTTGGATTTCCGAGAAACGCATTTGCGGCGGTTGAGAAGTCGGAGAGGCCACGACGGCTCGGGAAACTTCAGTTGCGGAAGCACTCCACGTGCGTGATAGAAACTCCATAGAATCTAATGGCGTTTCAGGTGGTTTAAACGCCGGAATAAACCTCCACTGTTCTCCAAACGTTTTACTTTTATCCATTAAAAGACAGAGAGAAAGAATGTGAGAAAGTGAAGAAGTTATTGAGAAGCTTTCGTGGTATTTAAAGGCGGACAGGAGAGATTTTATTTCGCAGTTGAGTTGAGGTACAGTCAAGACTGCCCTAATCATACGGTTGGATTTGATTTTTGTTGTTGTAAAGCTAACACGTGGCTATATCTTGGTGGATAATGCTAACTTCTTGCTTACTCCTCGTTCCACTTGTCTGGCGGTTTTCGACGAATACCGAGTTGGGGCTTAAAGATATAAATGCAATACGATCAATAATTAACTTGTTAAACACTTCATTAATTGTAGGCGGTGCTAGTCTAATCTCTAAAAAGTAAAGACTAAAGACCGGTGTTTTTAAAACCGGACCGATCTGATGATTGGACCGGATTCAACCATGAACCGGATATATAATCAGACTGAATCTAATAATTAGTTTGACTATGAACTTTGGATTAGATCTCAGATCGATAAAAATTACTAAAACTATCAATAATCTATAAACACCCATATGAACATAAAAGTAGTTTATATTTGCAATGTTTTGTTTTTAAATTTTATTTAAATTTTTATTATGTATCATATTTACATTACTTTTATATTTATATACTAAAAATATATCAAACTAGATTTGACCCGGTCGAACTATATTAAACCATGATCCAAAAAATATTCTGGTTCAGTTTCCAGTCCGGTTTTAAAAACTCTGATAAAGACCAAACACAAAAAACTAATTGTTAATCAGAGGGTGTTAGTGGGGATTGGATTTATAACAATTTTTTAAATTTTCAAGTCTAATGTTATTGGTTTATAGATTCTCACATTCTCATTAAATCTTGTGTTATTGGTTTATTGATTCTCTAATTTTATAGAAAATCATTTGTTATTCAAAAAGTTTAGTTTTTAGTGATTCTACAAATCTATTAAAGTAAGTATTATTGGGAGTTGAATTCTTAATATTTTAACTCATAAAACATGATTTTGAGAATACTACATATTTTCCTTGGATTCTTAAAATTATTACACTACTTTATTTTTATAGATTTTCACAATATACAAAATTCTCTACAACTCTTTTCAAATTTAACAAATCTCTCGACTTTTAGAATCAACAAACTCTCTATATAAATGTAAGTTCCGCTAACACTTCCTTAGTTTTTCCTTTTCCAAAATAAGCTTAACATGTATTTGCATCTGCGTTTTGAAAATCGACCGGTCCGGTCCGACCGTGACTCGTTGATGAAGCCGAGTCCGGTTTTGTTTAAAATCCAGATTTGAGAAAAACCCAGTAAACCCGCCTAAAAATCGGTAAAATGACCCGGATCAAATTCAAAACCTGATTTCAAAAAATTAACATATAATTAATGTGTTTTAAAGTATTATAATAATGTAAACAAAATTCTCATTTTGGCTCTTATATACATTTTTATTTTACCATATTAATAGAACTTGAGACTTTAATTAAGAATAAATAAATATGATAATTTGAACGGTTAATCATTTGGTTTTTATAAATTTTAATTTACATGGTATTTACTTATTTTATATATACCTAGATATATGATTATTATTTATTTTTCTAGTTAATAAAAGAGAGAATAAAAAACATATCATATGTATAAGTGCCTTTTTAAGATTCGTATAGTGTATATATATGACTATATACTAAATTTTTAGAAAATAGAAAATCTGATTTGATCAGTTAAACCGGTCTTACTGGTCAACGAATAGCTAAACTGAGTCGGTATCCAATTCGGTTTTGGAAACACTGATTCGCATCTAACTAAGGGTCGATATTTTGTTTTGTGTTTTTGACATCTTGAACGATTCAAATATATACTGTTGGCTAAAGGTGATGATTAGGAATGATGTTTGAAAGTTACAGATCCTGAAATTTAATATTCCCTCTGTCGATCTTTTTTTTTGTTTTGTTTATCGTTTATATATCTTTTACTTCGTATACACTATTATGTTAAAACAAAAAATAAAAGTGAAAATTCACGAATAATTTTTCAAACAAAGCAAATCAAAAAAAATTGATATCTATGAAATACGAAACAAATCACAAATACTGGAAAATATGGTAATATCTGATCCTCGACCACTCCGAATTGAATGTGCGCAACTTCCCTATCACAAAAGATTAGTTGCAATGTGACGAGCTCTAATCTTGATCAGAATAAAATTCAATCCTATATAGACTTTTGACCCCCGAGATGTAAGAAAGAAAGATAGACTTTGCTCTATAACTAAATAAATAGTGGGGGAGTGGAATTATCAATAATGTGCACGTGGAGGCGTGACTGGACAACGTCATCATATGGAACCACAAATCTAATGTTTGCAAGGTTCTGTCCGTGACAAGTCAGAACACTCTCACCACCTTCTCTTTTCGGCTTTTTGTCTCTTCTTTATTTTTCTTCATTGTAAAAACAATATTTTTAGCCCTGTCTGTTAGCCTGTCTGTTAGCCCAACAAAACTTATCGAGGGTTTCAGTAAGTTTTTTTTTGTCGGCTTCAGTAAATTATAACTGGACGTTTTTGTATTTGAAGAATACAGACTGTCTTAGGCCTCTTGGCCGTGAAGAAAGATGAAACATATCGGAATGGAATAGAAGAAGATAAGTTACTAAATGTAAATAAATCATAAGAATGTGTGCAGCCGAAGGCTACCAAACCCAAGTACGCAACTAAAGCTCTTTAGCCTTTTCGGCACGCGAGTTCACATTCAAGTTTCAACAAATAGGTGTATAAGCACACTTTAATTAACCTATCTAGGACTTATATGTCACAAGTTAGCTTAAACACACAAACTTTGATCGAATTATGTCGAGACTTTTTTCATCCCAAACTTTTTATTTTTGATCCCAAACTTTTTTTTATATTAACACTTTAAATTTTATTTTTGATCCCAAACTTCTTTTATTTTGTTTTCTGTCATCAATATGTTTTTTGTTTTCTATTTTTTAAAATGAAAAAGATATAGATTAGAGTATTTTTTTTACAAAATGTTAAATATAGTAATTGATAAAAAGGTGGTTTGCAAAAGAAAAAAAAGATATTAGCAAGAAAAAAGAAGTAAAACAACCTTTTTTGTCAACCTTATAAGAAGTAAAACAACCAGTAGAAAGAAATAGACAAAAACTCTGCATTAACCTTGACCCCTAAACAAAAATTCCTCTTAAAATAAGTTTGTGAATATTCACAACTAGATATTGTAACGTTGTATGGTTAAAAAAAAAAAAGGATATTGTAACGTTGTATATTAACCCATGTCCATAAAGGCCCATAACTATAAAACTCGTGACCAGTTAGATTTTGTTTTTCCTTCGATAATCAGATAAGTTTCAGACTTTTATCTTTTCTTTTTGCAACCATCATTACATAATTTCTTCATATCGAATAAATAAACTTAGAACTTTCTTTTACGAAGTCAATTTTGGTTGTTTGAAACGTTTTTATATATTTATCTCCAATGGTATAATCATAACCAAACTTATATTGCACAGTAAAGATAACAAACAAAGGAGCTTTAAATTTGAAGTGAATGAGAAATTTATTACGTTTCATAAAACCATTACAAAACAACACACACAAATAAAAAACATTACAAATATCAAATAAATAGAGAAACGCCACATCATCCTAGTTAATAAAAACGCCCGTACAGCTTTAAAAAACAACACTGTTGGGTTTTCAGGAGAGGGCTCTCTTTTACACTCTGTTTTATTCCTATCTTTTTATCTGTACTGTATACTTGTTTTTCTTTACAGAAAAAATGAAATAATAAACGAACCATCTTTTTTTCAAACCCCTTTTGAATAAAATAGCAAAGGAAGGTAAGAACCTAACTTGAGGCTTAAGCAATTGAGATGCATCGGCGGTGACCAACTCGTGTTCTTATTTTCTGCACACGTTTGGTCTCTTCTCTCCACACATTTCCAATGTCTTTAGCGATGTTAACGGCGTCGGCTGATGCTCCGGCCATTCCTTTCCTAGTGAATCCAGCCGCGTAAAGTCCCGATTTCCCTTTCCATGCGTTTGGAAACGGCGATTTTGGAAACCCGTTTTTAGAAAACATATCACTTTCCTAAAGAACACCAAAAGAAAAACAGATTAAGTTTACTTGTCATACAAGAAACTATTTCAACAATCAAAAACTAAACTTGTTTTGTTTCGTTTCTCACCTGAAGCCAAGAAGGAACGTTGCTGCGGTAACCCGTGGCGAGAACAACAGCGTCGAGATCTAATATCTGACCATCAACGAGCTCCACGTGATTACGAGAGAACCGTTTGATTCCAGGGACTATATCTACCTGGCCCGATCTGATTTTCTCCATAGCGCCAATGTCAAGCACTGGAGTCTTCCCTGTGACAACCTTGAGCTCCATTGGGCCCATCTTAGGCCTCTTTAGCCCATACTTTATTAGGTTTCCCAAAATCAGCCATGCGAGGATTAGCAAAAGCTTGTCTACTAGCCATAGAGGTAGCCACTTCATTAGCATCATTGAGATTTCAAAACTTGACTTGCCAAGAACCTCCCTCGGTAACACATGAACCTGATCAAAATTTTTTTAAAAAAACCTTAGTTAAAAATAAAAATTTAAGTTTATAGTTCAAACTTTTATTGACTATAACAATTGTAAATATAAGTAAAAAGCGTTGATTATATAACTTACCGAGCTACGAACAACCATGGAGGGATTGGCATCGTGATTTGCAAGGTCAAGAGAAACTTCCATGCCGGAGTTTCCACATCCGACGACAAGAACACTCTTTCCTCTGTATTTCTCGCCCGACTTATACTCACAAGAGTGGATCACCTCGCCGTTAAACTCCGTGGTGAGCCCATCAATCTCCGGAACAACTCTCTCGGCGTTTTCTCCCGTTGCCACCACAAGCCACCGGCAGATGTACTCCATCTCCGACACAGAAGTGGCGGAGGAAGAAGACGTCTTGATGCGCCAGAGACCACTGGTCTTGTCGTACCGAGCAGATTGAACACACTCATTGAACTGCGGGTTAATGTTGAACCGCGTTGCGTAGGACTCAAGGTAATCGATGAACTGTCGTTTTGTTGGATATTCCGGGTAGTCTTCTGGAAAGGGCATTTTGGGTAATTGACAAACTTTCTTGGGTAAATGAAGTTTTAGTCTATCGTAAGTTCTTTTCTGCCAGAGTGAAGCTATGCACTCTGCTCTCTCCAACACCACAAAGGGAACACCTTCGTCGCGGAGGCACGCCGCTGTGGCTAGCCCCGATGGGCCGGCTCCAATGATAACTGGACCGTTAACCCAAATGCTACGTCTTCTGTCGGAGAAGTCTTCACTGCCCATGAGTCTAAACATGTTCTCCATTTTAAGGGGTGAGTTTGGTCGAATATGTGGTGAAAATCAAATAAGGTTTATGTATTTTTTTTCAAGGCGTGGGCGAGTTTGGTAGTGAACTTGAACAAGGTTTTTTTGTTTGTTTGAGAAATGAGATGTTTTGGAATGTGTTTGGAGATGGGGGTGGTGTGGGTGAGTTTATATAATGGACGAACTATGAGGAAGCTGCATGTGATTTGCGCATTCGAAGGTTATTTTTAATCAATTAAATGAATGCAAAAGTTCTTCAATAAGTGTGGCTAATTAAAATGTAATAGTTTAGTAGGTTTCCCATTTAGTCATATGCTTTCGCTTAAAATGCGAAATAGTTTATATTCTCTTATTTAACCTTTTCCTTGTCGAATCATTATATTCTTTTCTTCAAAGTTGCTGATGGGACTTTGATTAGAGTATCTCATAACAATCCATAATCATATGCCCCGCCTTATTTGTATTGATTAGTTAGTGATAACTAATATAATTGTGTTACGGTAAAACTATTAAAACAGGAACATATATATCTATATATATATATATATATATATATATATATATGGTCCACCTATTTTAATAGTATTGATAAAAATTTATTATTAATTATTTTTTAAAAATATTATATAAATAAAAATGCAAATATAATTAAAAATACAAATATAAAAATTAAATTTTTAAAACAAAAAATTATATTCGCATTTTTTAGAGCCGATCATAATCTAGTATGTTCTTGATGCTATTGAATATTACACATAGATATGATTATAAATTAGTGATATGTCAAAAGGTTATCCACTGGGCGCAAGACCAGCGACATAATAATAGACATCGATCCTTCAAATTCTTTGGATCGTATTGTATACCCCATGAGCTTGTAGGTGGCTTTGGAGAATAATACTGAAATAGTGAAATGTGAAAACTACTTGTGAAATAGATATATAGAAATTAACGGATTACATTTTTCCATTACGAAAAGTACTACTTGTTCATCTCTTAGATTAGTATATATATTTTAAATCAGTAAAAAATTATATATTATTTTGAGAAAGCAGTAGTTAAGAAAAAGTTAAACTTCAATGAGTTTAGAATTGCCTTAGCAAACATAAGTACATAACCAATAATATATTTTAGAAATCATGTGCCCATATAAATATTTATAATAAAGACTATAATAGTGACTAATATTTCACTTTGATTTTCTTAAATTTTAACATATCTTATAATCAAAATATATATGGAAATTAAATAGATTTTTATTTAATTGTAGATATTGCTATGTTAGTTTTTTTTTTGAACATAGTGTTACGTTAGTTATACATGTGATTTAGGTCTAAATTTTTATTATTATTTTGATCATTCATTTTAGGTTTATTAGATTGCGCAGCAATTCTTATGAATTAGATCAAAGTTACTTTTTTGGTTGGCTAAATTCTGATTAATTTTATTCATTTCACTTAATCGGGTTCTTATTTGTTAATATATTTTATAAATATATGTAATTTTAGTTTAAAAAGTGTTTATTGGTACAAAATTGGGTATGTGAATCAAACTTGTGATCTTTTGAGAACTCATAAAATTGATTTAAGTCTTAAAAATGATAATAGCGAACAACTAAAAATGTTATTTCATCAATTTGGCAATGTATGATTAACACCAAGTGACATCCATAATTTTTGTTTTGTTAATTTAATATTTGACTGTCTTCATTTCTATTAAATTAGTATAACATAAATATTTTTATATTAAAAACATATATCAGATGATTTTTTGTAGAACTATTTTATCTTTATAATTAGTTTTCAAAAATACATTAATAATAATAGTATTTTAGTTTAACAAAATAAAATTACAGCGGTTGATAAAAAATAATTATTATTTATTTATTAAATATTAATTATTAAAAGATTATATCAAAGAAAACAAGAATTTATATGATAAAAAAATATATTTATCATTGATAATTGATTATATTTCTTATATCTGTAAATATCTTAAATAAAATTAGTTATAATTGATTTATATAATTAATGTTACTTATATAATTAAATTTTTATAAATGAATGTCAGTATGATTTGTTAAAAATAAACTTCTTAAATAATAGTATAGATATTATAAAATATTTATATTTTGAGATATATTTCATTTCTCGTTTCTGATTCTAAAAAACAGAATACATATTATAAAAACAAATTATCTATTTTATTCATTTAATATAATTATGTAGATGTGAGTGTGACATATAAAAATTGATTTTATATAGTGTTATAGAGATTAAAAATAGCATAATTTCTTCATGAAATTGAATTGTACAGCACTATTTATTTGGACCAGTAACATAATTTTTTATTAATTGTTTCTCAAAAAGAACACATGCGATTGCACCAGAAAAAAATAAAACACATATATGATTAAAAAAGAGAAAAACAGTATAATCAAATAAATGGTGAGATAATTATATGGTGGTGGTCTAGTGGTTTCTACTAGAGAAAGAGTTGTTCTGTTGGTCTAGGATCGATCCTCTATTAGTGCGAGATTATTAATTTTACATATGGTCACGCGGATATGGATTTATGTTTACAGTCCATATAAATATCCGAAAAATATATTCATGATTTGCATATCTAATCTCGAAATTAGGCATGTGTATTTAATGAATCCATATTAAAAAAAAAAAATAGCGAAGTCAAATCTGGGTGACAAATAGTGTAACTACATGATGATGGGGCACAAGTTTGGACCCACTTTGTCTTTTTTTTATATAAAGGGCTTACCCACTTCAGTCTTCTGCTGCCGACTACCTAATTAACTTTACAACCTTGTATATATACGGGAAAATCAATTTTAAATCTCGCAACTGTATTATTCGACTTATTCTTATTTAATAGGATTTTTGCTTCCTTATGATATTTTCCATTTACATTACTTTCTACCCCTGAGCTTTCTACGAATCATCCATTATACGTTTTAGAAAGTATGAACTCAAAATGGAAAAGTCGGAAGTTTTATTCTAATTTCTTTAATTTATTGAACATTGTGGATGAACTGTTGGTGTTTCTCTTGTTGAGGAAACGAATGAGTTTGGTTGAAGAAAACAAAACTTAAGTTTGAGCCATTGATATTAGTTCATAAAATTAGTATTGAGATTTTTTGGTAGTAATGAAATATTAGGTGCATTCCTGCACTATGTGCAAAAAAAAATTAAAAATTAACTTTTAATACATTTAGTAGTTTAGAAGATTGATTGATTTTATACATACAAATTTTGTTATTACTATCATATTTGTTTTGTGCTTTAAAAATAAATATAAATACAATGTTTATTTTTAATATAATGATTTACATTATTACAATATTCTAAAAACTTATCAAAATATCTAAAATGAATTATCCATGTTACTGTAATCTTAATATCATATAAAAAATTTAATTGCAATATTTTTTTATAAGAATATGGTAATGAATCTTTTAAAAAGTAACATATTATTTAAAATATAGCGTTGTCACGATAGATTAACTTTTGGAAATGTAAAGCATATATAGTTTTGCAGAAAATTTTATTTTTAGAAACCAATACATTATTAATTTCTAAAGATATAGAGGACTTGTATTATTTACAGTATATATAGAACAATTTAAGATGAGATATAAATTTAAGAATGAAACATTTTCTTACAATTTTACCATATTTGGATAAATTTTCATTATAAACACTAAAATATATAACATACTAAAAATAATAAATAAATTAAGTTGTTTTTTATAAAATTGTTCAAAGTGTAAGTTTATATTAATTCCATCTTGGATTTTAATTATTTTATTTATATCTTTTAACCATGGTAATAGTTATATATTCAATCTTCTAATTATGGTAATAATTATATACTTAATATTTTATATTTGATTTTTAGTTGAGTTTCATATAATAAATGTGTTAAATCATGTCATTATTAGATAGGATCTATGTCATCATTTAAGTGAACTATGTCATTATTTTTTTGCTAAAATGATTGTCGTGATGGCATCTAAGCAAATCACTTGGTAAATAATGTCTAGGAGATAATTATATATATCCAATCTTCTAATTATAGTAATAATTATATACTTAATATTTTATATTTGAATTTCTTTAGTTGAGTTTTGCGTAAGAAATATGTTAAAGAGGTAGGATCCATGTCATCATTCAAGTGAGACATGTCATTGTGTTTTGCTAATTTGATTGTGGTGATGACATCTAAAGGAAATCACTTGGTAAATAATGTCTAGGAATAATATAAAACTTTTTAACCTAATAATTTTTATGGTTAAGAAGATATAACACAAGAAAAAGAGAATAGATAAAAGAGAGAAATGAGAAGAAGCAAAATTTGTTTAGTTTTTTTTTTAAAATGTTTAGAGGTTTAAATGGTTCCTGATCCGGTTGAGATTTTGTTGAGAAACATCGTCTTTTAGTGGGTTTGAGATTTAATAGCAGGACTTTCATTTCAACGGTTGGTTTCTTTATAATCTAAGTTTAGTGAAACTGATTGGTACAATTCTTCAACAACTGATGTCTTGAGGTTATGTTAAATAAGACGGTGGGATCTTTTTTTGTTAAGTCACACGTGTTGTTGACTTGTTCATCTTAGATTTATATGTGAGATTAGTCTTTGGTTCCCGGAATCCAAGTGAGCTTAGGTCATTTTCTGGCTGTTTGTTTTGAAGATGTTGCTCTCTTATTGTTATATCTTATGTTATACATAGCTCTTTGTTAGTTTGAGTCTATGGATTTTTTCATGTTGTTGAAAAGGGAGAACGTAGTTGTAGTTATACCCATTTATATAGTGGATTGTTGAGTGGAATCCGATCTATTACTTTTTCTTCTTACATTAAAAAGGTTTTACACATAAAAAGTATTTGTCTCATTTAGTTTCTAGTTATACTATATTCTACTATTGTCAAAGTATTTTTGCTGCACCGTCAAAAGCATGTGTCTTTTTCAACAAAGTGGTATCAAAACTTTTGGTTTTAGAGCGTTAGATTTGAAAACTTTGAGTTATTATTTGCTTGTGTGAATGTTGGAAAATATGAGCATAAATGAAAAGCTTTAGTTGTGATAACTATCATATATATGGAAATTCAAGATGGAGGATATGCTCTTTGTAAATTAATTCCATGTTTCAGTATTTCAGTATTTTAGGAGAAGAAACATGAAAATCAAATGGATGATGATTGGATGTTACTGCTTAGTATGTGGGTTAAAAAGGCGGTGGGAAGATAATTTTTTGCGTCTTATTAAGACTAAGATAGATGTTCATTCTTTGTGATTGAAGCTGAAGTAATTTTATAATTAGAAGACCAAAAATAATAATATGTACATGATCAAGAAGTTGATTGAGTTGAAGTATCAGGAAGGAAATCCGATGAAAAATCACTTGAACACATTTCAGGGATTTCACAACAATTTTCTGATATAGACATCAAATTTAAAACAAAAAAATGACATCCTTACAATTAAAACAGTTTGTAGCAAAAGATAGAGAATACATCAATCCAAAAGAAGAGTGCATGTATTTATGTATTGTTAGTAAATTAGGATTTTTTTAGTTGTTTTAAATGAGAAAAGACTAATTAATGCTAAAACCCAGAAATTGATATATTTCAGTGGAATAAAGTGTAAATAATTAGGTGAGTCGATAATTAAATCAAGTACTTTGATTTTAATAAGATAGATACATAAACCTAGAATAGTCAGTAAAATGGTTTAATCATTCTAAATTTTCCATGTGTTATTTAGAAATAGAATTTTATAAAATTTATAATTTATATTTGTTAAACTAATGATTTTCTATAGCTTCAGTCTGTTTTCTGAAAATATTTAAAATATTAAATTCAGTTAGCGATTCAAGGTATTAATGTAACTCCTTAGTTTAAATAGATCCAAATTTTATAGTTTCAGGTTAAACTTCATATACTTTTAGTAACAAATAATAACATGTGTTATGCTTCATTTGAATATTTGGAAATAGAATCCATTCTTATGCTGCACTTCTTCTTGTACCATAAAGAATGTGTTAAGATTTAATATAAAATATAAAATATAATTTGATAATATAAAACAATATATATATTTTACTTATTATTGCTTTTAATTAATATTTCATAGAATTATATATATTGACATGACAGCATTTCATATTTTTCTTAAAGAAATTATACAAGACAAGTTATAGGGCATTAAATTAAATTGATTAGACGTAAATAATTTTTTGCATACTGAATAATTATAGGAGAAAGAACGATTTGGGAATTTGGTTGGCCGGTATAGATCAATTTTCAATAAATGTTATATACATTCTTATAATTGATTATGAGAAAAAAAAATGAAGCTAGATCAGACTGGATTTCAATAACCGGCCATGGTTAGATTTTTTCCATCGGCACTTAAGTTTGGTTGGTGGTATATAAAATAATCAATAGAAATCGAATAGTACAAAAGTTTTTTTGTAATCTTAAGTTTTGGTAAGGTTCAATGATCATATCACTAAAAAGCTCCCTTTGTAGTTGAAGATATTACAAATTATTGAAATGCTTTTGCAATGATTACATTCTTACATATATATTATCCTAAAATGTTATCGAATTTAACAAGGGATGCATATATTTTGGTTCACATGGCTCCTTCCCAAAAGCTGATTATCATTATATAAGATCAATATAAAATAATAGGAGAAATCTTAACAATATCCATATAAAATATTTATCCTAAGAAATAATCCTCCATAATTGTGGAATATTAGTAGTTGAAAGAATCCAGTGTTTCTGAATTCTCTGACCAAAATTGTGTCAACAAGGAACGCGATATGTGCATATAGACATTAATGACTTGTTGACTAGTAGTGTCCACAGAATGTGCTTCTACAAATAAATATGAGAATAAATTAGTATACAAAACATCCGTTCTTAACGATACTTTTGTTTACAATACAAGATTACTTTTAAAATGGCTGGTATATGGAACACATTTAAGCATTATGCATATTTTGAAAGAAGAAATGATCGATGGCCGACTACTCTTGTTGCAAAACCCCTTATTATAAATCTAATCGGTTTATGAGAACAAATTCATAATCCTAGTGGTCAACTTTTACTGGATCCTGAACAAATTTTTTTATTCGAGTAAGATAAATAAACTCTAATCTTTTTGGAAAAAAAATTAGACTCAACTAAAGTTTCCAAAGAAATTAGACTCTTAACTAAAAATTGTAAAAAATGTAGATCCAGTGCAGGTGCACCTACATCCCATAAGCCGGGCCTGATGGTGTGTATATGAACGTGAGCATAATTACTTGCCTCAACCAAATTTATGTGGCTTAATAAACCAAATTCTTTTTTTTTTGTTTTTTTTGTTCACTTTTTTTTTTTTTTTTTTGTCGGCCATTTTACAGACTCATGTGGACTCTGTAAACCAAACTGGGTGCTCTGTATCCATATGGACAGTAAACGACGTTTGTTGCCTCACACTGCGTGCTAAGCTATCCGCCTTTTTGTTCTGCGTCCGTGGTATATGGATAATCTCTGAGCTGTTGAAACTTCTCTTCAGACTCTTGATGTCTTCTAAGTAACTCGCAAACGCCGGCCATTCTTCTGGTTCCGAAACCATCTTCACCAATTGAGAACAATCCGTTGCAAATGTAACGTTATATTGCCGTAAATTCCTCATGCACTCCATCGCCCAAATAAGGGCTTCAACTTCGGCATGTAATGGAGATTGACTAGCCCTCGTATTCCTAGCTCCCAGTAAACCTTCATAACCCTCCAAAGTACTGTACCATCCGTGTCCTGAAAAAGTATCCTCTGCTTTCCATGATCCATCCGTGAAGCACCATCGTCCCGCTCTAGTCGGTAGTACTGCTCCAGTCGTTTCTGTAACCTGATTCTGGGGCTGAGCAATCTCCTGTTGAGCTTCCTTCCAGAGCAAAGATTCAGTCATAGCTCGGCGGAGAGTCTCTTGTGGGTCCGTGTCCAAATTACTAAATACCTTACTATTCCGTCCTTTCCATAAATACCAAAGTATCCACGCATAATGGTGCTCCTCTAATGTTGGTTTAACCCTCCAAAATAAATAATCCATATTCACAAATAAAGATTGTCCTGGAAAGTGATCTGGATGCGTTGGGATCATTGATAGTGCCCACACCTGGATTGCCGGTGGGCATTCAAAGAAAACATGATTTATAGACTCTTCTTCTGCTCCACATCTGTCACATCGTATATCTCCTTTAATACCCCTTGCCTTTAGACTTTTCTTCACTGCAATACATCCCGATAAAACTTGCCATAGAAAGTGCTTCATCTTGGGCGGACAGCGCACTTTCCAACAATTAGCTTTAAGAGCAGTTACCGTAGGTCCGAATTCTACCGTCCCTCTTTCTATATCAGGATATGTTCGCTCCACTTGGTATCCTGATTTTACCGTATATTTGCCATTTTTTGTAAAGTGCCAGCCATCTCGATCATTATTTGGTATCCTACTTAAAGGTATACTCTCTACAATTTTAACATCCTCGGGTTCCATTATCTCCTGAAGAGTATGTGATTTCCAAGTTCGCGTTGTTTCATCAATGAGGGAATCAACCATAAGATCCGGTAAGAGAACATTTTGTTTCATTTTTTGTTCACTAATAAACCAAATTCAAAGTGTTCTTTTTTGTAGTGTTGAATTATACAACATTGAACTTGATAAAATTGCGCCAACTCCGCCAATGTTTAAGATTATTAACCGGTTCTAAGTTGATAAATCTAAAAATTCAAGTTTTTACACCGAATTAAAAATATTGAATAAATCCTGGTGAAGAAAAACACAATTATGGACACTCAAGTCCTTGAGAGAAATTTACCCAAAAAATGTCCTTGTGAGGATATGAAAATTTATACGTGGCCAGTTCATCTATATGCATGCACGTATATCTCTTAAACGTAGTATTAATCTGCATGCAAAAACAATTATATAGTCATATTAAATGTATATAGAGATATATATATATAAATTAACCTTAACCAGCAAATTATATTAGGAGAGAAGGTCACGCGTCTGACGTAAAGTCGTTGATAAACCCAAAAGGCTGGTCTGAGTACTATCTCAGTTAATTTAAATAAAATATTACATTTGTTATCCAGTATAAAACTTATGCTGATAGATTTTAGGAATTTATACATTTTCTATAAAATTTGATTGGATTAAACAATCTAGAACAAGATCAATGCATGTGCCATGATCTATCTTTCAATTTTCTTAAATTACTACTCAGATTCCCTCAAGAAGAAAGTCAAACTTGTTTCTTTCTTTGTGTTTTAAACAAGTCAAACTTGTTTCTTATTTAGATGACACATATTACAATATATGTACATAAATATCCATATTGAGACGCATAGTGTATCTATCATTTCTCAAAAATTAAGGTGAATTATCTGACTTAATTAGTGAGAAATATAAATATACCTGCATATACAACTTTTAGAGTACTTATAATTCAATTTATATAATTACAACTTTCTTGGATTTCAGAATTTAAAATTACTCGTTATTTTTGGTAAAATACTCGTTTATTATTTTTAAGAGGGAATCATAATCTTTGAGAACATGACAAAATATTTGAATATAAGACGCTCATTTTGACTACATGTTGCGAATAAACTGTTTTGGTTAATCAAAGATTTAGCAAGAATATAATGGTATCTATTAGTTAAACAATAACTTCATCAAGAAATAATTTGTCTTAGTAGTTTAGCAATATGGAATTACGAGAGAAGCAGAAAACACATGAGGCACATGGATTTCGATTTAAAACAATGATGAAGATTAGATTATAAGAATCCGGTTTTGACCAAAAAAAGATTATAAGAATCCGGTTACATGAAACCATAGGACAATAATAAAAAAAGAATATTGGACCGTTAAAGATGGTTAATGTTTGTAGCTGGTCAAAGTTAAGATTCTTAAATTGAGTGGCTCAGTCAAAGTTTATAGTCACTAAACTAACATGGCATCATACATTCATACTCTTTTCTTTTTCATACTCATTGTTGTTGTTTTTATCTAATCTTTTAACAAAATTAAATGAAGGTGTATAAACAATGTTTATTATATCTTTTACGATACATGCATAAAAGAATTTTGGTAGGTTATAGAACGTAATTTGAAGATAGTAATATTAATATTTCTTTCAGAACTGATGCATTTTGAAATTTGATGTTTAAAAATAATATGGGACCTTTTAGTCGAGTAGTAATAAAACAGAATTAAGATACCAACACATTTCATATTCAATCTATTTAATGTACGAAACTAAGTTATACTCCTTCCGTTTCTAAATATAAGATGTTTTAGGTAAAACACATTTATTAAGAAAATTACTTTTTATTTAAAAAATATTATTAAAGTTATAAATTAAAAACTATCTGACCAACTACAAAAATAGAACTATTAAATTTGATTGGTTACACAATTTTTGATAAAGTTAAAGTTGTCTAGAAATATGAGAACATCTTACATATTGCAACAAAAAAATATTCTAAACATCTTGTATTTAGGAATATAGGGAGTATTGTTTTTGGGTATCTATATAGATATATATGGGTTTATATGTTGATTATATCTCCACTTAATAATAAGTCTGAGTCTTTTCTTATTTCAAAATTTATTAGGTCAATAAATATAAGAGAAAATTAGAAAAATGAGACACTTTCAACTTAGATTTGTCATGATAAGATTTGTAGAAGATTATTTAGGTAACTAGGATTTATATTTTCTTTAAAACCATTATACCCTTCAAACCTAATTAATCTTAATATTTTATAATTATTTGCATTTTTATTAAAAAAAAACAGAAAAAATCCAAAAAAATTAGCATGAAGCAACACTGAAATCGTTCGTATGAGATTAGTCTTCCCTTCCATTAACGAACGTTTCCATGGCAATTATTTGCGATCATCACTTTCTCTACTTTGTCTCTCTCTCTCTCTTCACTTTTTTTGTTACCAACCAACAAATAGCATTCACGACCATATCATCCCCTTCCTTTGATCACGTTTTTCTGTTTTTGTGTTTTTTTAAATGCTGGAGATAGTTAATTGAGGATTCGGAGGAATTGGCTTCGTCTTAAGACAGAGGAATTTCCTTTAATACCATTAAGCGTTCGTTGATATCATGTGTTAAATTAAAGATTTGTGTTATTAAGACCAAAACTTGCAAGATTAGCATGAAACAACACCGAAATCACGAAAAAAAAGAAAAAAACGGCTGCAGATTCGTAGAAAGAAGGTAGAAGACGAGGACAATTCTGTCATTTACTATTTCATTTAACCTAATTCCTCAAAAAATTGGGCAAAAACATGACATAGGACGATTCGAACCCGGGTTAAGATAGAGTAACAAGTTAACTGCAACAACTAGGCCACGCATTCATCGCATTATCATTGAACGTATTTAAATATATAACCCTTATATTTATATAAAACCCTAAATTAACTCCCTGATTAATTGATTACTCCCGATTTAGTTTAGATACCGAAAAAGAAGCTTCCATATTTTTCGGATTTGTTAGAATATGTATCCTACCCCACGCATAGCACAGAAGAATAGGAGAGAAACATATTCTTCCTCCAGCACCACATAAGATAAAAGGTAGAACATGTTATAACACATAATATAGGTTAGGTATACCAATGAGTAGTAGCTATATATCGTAATAAAGCTGTAGGTACATTAAGACATCTTGCTTGATTATAACATAAGCAAATCTATCTTCATTAGAATATACAAGAAAGGATAGTTTAGGTTATATAGCTCGGATATACCTTTCTAAAATTTTAGTATCCGTTTTCTAGATCAATTATATCACCAGAATGCGTATTCTAACCGTAGCTAGAAGTTAAAATAAAATATGATTATATTTTTTTTATAAAAAAATAAACATATATATTGTCATACTTATGTTTCTAATAGTTTTTATATTTTTTTACATTTTTAAGATTAAGTTTACTATTTTTTCTATAAAACAAGGGTAAAACATGTCTAAAATTACCAAAATATGAAAAATCCTAAATGGACAAAGAAAAGTTCAAAGGGTCCCATTTTTCTAATTTTCCTTAAATATAATATCTAATGAAAAACCAAGTAAGAATTTTTTACCAAAAAAGTAAGAAACTATATCCGGTCTTTTTTTTGGCACTGAAGAAATTATGTTCGTAAGTTGTGATACATTTGGGTCAAGAAAAAGAGAGAAAAATAACTAAGGCTACTAAGCCGTGTTAATAAGTGGTATACCATCAAATTCAAAACCATGAGAATGGATTGAGCTAGGTTGACCCACTAATGAAACTAACATAAGGAAGTTTTAGGTTCCGTGTGATTTTAATTTTGTTAGTTTTTAGGATTTTTTTTCTTTTACATAAATATTTTCTTTGACCTAATCTTATATAAATGGTTGGCTGAAAGATCTTATCATGATTGATGATTTATCAGTTAAATCGAAATATTCGTATCAAACTATTGCATAAGAAAGTTCAGCAATGGTGACCATGAAAACCTGAAAAGTATCATTTTTATCTTGAATGTGAAGTTCTGATTTTACCAGCGTGATGCATGTAAACCTTACATACAGCAGACGTGATGTTTGTAATAGACTATTCTCAATTGATGAGAATTCTAACTATGTAACGAAAGAGTTTTTTCGAACAAATAACTAAGCCTATGACCACCAAGCTACAACACTAATTAATAAATTTTTCAAAAAAAAAACGAAAGATTTTTTTTTTCACTTTGTAATCAAACATATTTTAAAGATAAAATACAATAGTTAAAGACATCTCCATCCCACTCTGTATTTTATTCCATTTACTCTATAAATAATGTAAAATATGGAATAAGGATGAAGATGATCTAAAACTTTCATTGTGGTGTTCGAAATCAGTATTCTAATATGGTTTATGTTAATTCGGTTCCATTAAATCAGTTTTCGGATTCAAAATCCTTGTAGAATTAATAAAGCTTTTGTTGGGCAAAAAATATTAGGGCAGATACTACTATGGATGATAAAGTTAATTTTGAATTTTTGTTTAATTCTTTTCCTCCAAAAATGTATATAAAATTCAATATATATAATTGAAATTCTTATTTTGAATCAATTAATTTGATTTAAATGGTTTTAGATGCTATATTGTATTTTATATTGAAATGACAGGGTAAAATTATGTGGACAAACAAAGCTTCCACAACTTCTTGGTTTGATTCTTTAGTCGAAAAAACTTCTTGATCCTGACATGAACCAATAAAATGAAAACCTCTTGACAAAAAAAAAAGAATGAAAACCTCAACTATCTAGAATTAGCCAAGATATATAGACTTGAAATCGTTTGGACCAACATTTGTCGTGTGAGAGGTAATACAATGCAAAGTCTCTTTTTCACCTTCTATAACAAAAGGAAGACACGATAAACATGGTTGGATTGGATTTGTTAATGACTACTATTTTCTTTTTGACTACTATTTTCTTTTTGAACACTTATAAGAGGTTCGGGCGAAGCCCGAAACCACATCATCTAATATTAATTTCATTCCTAGCGATCTCTGATACAATGGTCATTAATCATTATCTTTTACGGTTGATTTTATTTTCTCTGGTTGAGTTATTGATTTTAAACTGAAAATGAATTTCTCTTGTCATATATTTGTATAATAGTTCTAATGACTACGATTCAGTATTCATTCAAGTCTGTACTTTTAAGATAATCCAAATTGGAAGATGGTCAGGAAGACGCAAACTGTAGATAACAATATCCATTTCATAAGTCATGATAAAATAGCGCGTAATGTTCTGATAACTTTGTACAACAAAACAACATAGGGATCTTAATCTTTGCAACATATAATCGTCAGGTCTAAAACTTTGAATAATGAAACAAATCTGAGGTCAAAAATAATAAATGAATGAATAGTTGAGAAAAACAGATGTATACGTTCAAAACAACCCCACAACAAAGAAATTTACACTTTTACCTATCTTTCCGTCTTGGTTCAGGGAGGCCCCCTTCGCTCCACCTCACATGACTAAAACAAAAACCACAGAGGACAAGAAGGTTTTAGTATCTGAGCTTCTCAACTTTCATGAGCGTCTTAGTGCAAGAATACAAAAGCCGGATTCTCAAGAAGCTCTTCTGCTGGTTTGATTCCTACAAAGTCCTTCTCTTGCATCGAACTTGAAATATCTTCGATTGAGAATGGAATGCTGCACAAGTACTAGAACAGTTAGCTGTATTTCAGACTTGAATGATGGATCTTAGATCATTTGGAACCCTTATAACCTTGAAACTCCTTTTAGGTCTATGCTTTCAAAATAAAATTTTACCTGGAATCATCATCCAATAAGAAGGAATCACTGTCTGCATCATTGGATTCCTCTGTCATGAGTGCCCGCATACTCGATATAACCTGCAAGAGAAATTTTAAATTTTGTTCAGCATCTACCAAGGTTCAAAACTTAAACAAGAAACTTTATATTTTTATATAAAAAATATTGTTTCTAAGTACTTCTTGAGAGACGCTTCGGGTGTTATAGCTATCGTCCCAGTATAATGTGCAAATACGGTAAAGCTGCTGGACACTGAGGCCCTGTAACGCACGGAGAGATGCGAATAACGAAGACAATGTCAGGCAATATAAATGTGCATCAGGTATGTTTTCTACGAACAGACATCAGAGGCTTACCGGGCAAAGATCGTGTGCTATTTCATCGTATGAGATTCTGTACTTCTGGTGTATAACCTGCAGGTGAAAAAGGAAGAAGAAAGTAATGTTACCCTTGTCGTTTAAAGGAACTAATGGGTCTCAAGAAAGAATTAAAAAAAAAACATTTTCCCTTATGGACAGACATAAGTTGGTGCGAAGAACATACCAGGAATCCAACGGCTTGTCTGATTTGTTTAAGTTCTTCCCAAGACGGTCCAGCATACTGCAAATCAGAGCAATAAAATTATAACCGATAGAACAATATGAAAAGTAATTATTCTTTTGTAAGAGAATTATGAGTCAGGAACTCTACTTCTTTGGCTTGGCAACACCACAGCTCTAGCTCGGCAAGCCCGGATTTTACAAATTCTCCATTGCTGAATGTACAGCACTCTTTACGCAGAAGAAGGCTGTAAGATATAAAACAAAAGCCTGAGATGTCTGTGTAATGGAGACCAAAGTGAACAGTTTTACATTATGTGAGGAAAAAACTATACTTACCTGTTGAAAAGTTGTACGTTGATGAAAGAGAAAGTTTGAGAGTATATCTTCTGGATGAGTACTAAAGGAACCTGGACATTTCATTTAACATATGAGAATTGATATAATGGAGTGAGGGCACACACAGTACGGTTCCAATAGAAATTCATATCATTTTTTTCCTTACATGATTTTCTTTTAATGTGACAAGAAGCGAATTGAGACCGTCGATAATGCTTTGCCAGTGAACTGCCGGAGAATCTTTTCCAAATGATCTACCAGATCTCAACATCCCTCCTTTAGAACTTCTTGGTGCCTGAAGTTTTCAATTGGACAAACAAAAGTTATAGTCAAAGTGCAAAGAACATAACCATTACAGCATTAGGATAAAATAAAAGCAAGCAAGAAACCTGAATGCATAAAGAAAGTAAAGTCGACAACTCTTTCTTCAAGTTATCTCTAACCATCCCAAACATTTTCTCAACATAAGCTGCAAGCTGTTGCTTAAAAAGCAGAGCCGGGTACTTCGCCTCCACCGGACGGATCACAGCGTTAGCAGCGGCTTCAGCTGCAGCAGCTAGGTTGCCTGAAGCGGGTGACGAGCGGAAGCTCTGATGAACAAGACAGAGAGACCATAGTAAGTGTCTGGTATTGAGAGTACAAGCCATGTTAAGTCAACAAAATTTGTAATACTAACCATGGCCATCCTTCCAAACAAAGAAGTTGAAGCAGCTGGCTTCTTGCTTTGTGTTGCTCCACTGCCACCGGTTTTAAGACTTTTTTCAAGCAAAAATAATAGCGCTGATGTACTTGTCAACCAATACGCCAAGTGACTATTGTCATCTTCGTTCTGAAAATATTAGCAGAACAGTTGAAACTTCCCAGTTTAAGTAAAATCCCACATAGCACACAATGTCACGTAATGCACTCCCAATTACCTCAATGGCGGAACCAATCATCTGAATCAGACGATCAAACACATTGGTCTTCTCAGATTCGAAACACTTCCAGTGAAGAAGACACTTGTATATCGTAAAGGCGGCCACAGGTTTCCCATTATCACTGAAACCAATGTTGTCTTTTACACAGTCAATGAGAGAATCGACATCCATCTGCAGTGATCAGTACAAATCAAGCTATCAGAACTAGTCACCCACAGCTATAACAAGAATTACTATGATGTGATTGGCCAACATACAATTTGACGTTCTGCAGCAGATTTCCCAGCACTGCCATCAATTGGTGTTGTAAACTCGGTTTCCTACAAACAATGCAGACTTTACAGATTAATAAAAACCAAGGGGAAAATGTAAACAAACAGCATGATGAGTAACAGGTGATTGAGAGCTGGTTGGAGGAACCATACATTGAACTCGCTTTCCAAGTTTGTATGGTGGCCGTTTTCCAAATTCTACAAACACGATGAGGAAAAGGTTATGTCCGGTAAGAAGGCAGCTCAAAGAGCATATTATAGAGCTTTCTACCTTAATAGGTGCAGTTGGAGGATGTCCAAGAGCAGTCCTCACAGGAGTGCTTGCTATTGTTTGCTGACGCATAACTTTTTTCTCAGCTTCCATGTCTAAGATTTTCTCTTCAAGCCTGCAGATGAAATGTCAAGACAAATAAGAAATTAACACAAGAGCTGTCAACAATGCCACTCCTGAAGATAAGATTATTGCAATGGGTACTTTTGCATTGCAGTCGTCAACTTCACTAGTTTAGATTCAGCCTCCAATGCTTGCTTCAGTCTATCCTGGCTAATCTTGGTTGTCTCTTGAAGTTTCTTTTCTGTCTCGTCAATTTTCATTTCCAGTGAACTCACCATCTCCTGTAAATGAAACATCGTTTTTCAGCATATTCTCATATGCACTCCAGTATGTAAATTACAAGTTTCAACATTCTCACAAACCTTCAGCTTTTCATTTTCATTAGTAATCTTCTCCATTAGTTCATTATCAACCACTGGAACCTCTTTAATAATAGGGGCAATCTCTGAAACTTTCTTGGCAGCTTCACGCTCTTTAATAAGCAATGCCTCAGTTTCTTTGCACCTAAGTTCCAATTCCTCCAAAGAAGACTGCGCTTTTGCACTTTCTTGTTTCTTGGCCTCTTCCAGGTCAGTCTGCAGCGTTGAAAGAGAATTAAAAAAAAAAATCTCAACAAATTTTCTATAACGCACAATCAAAAGGAAAAAAATGTGGTTCTTCAGACAGCAATCTCACCCTCATCCGTTTTTCCAACTGCAATCTCCATGTCAGCTCTTCAACTTGCTTCTCTAGCTTGTTCTTGGCTTCTTGAAGTGCTCCAGTTTCTCGAGCAGCCTATTGGGTAAAACAAATTAAAACAATTATGCCAATTTCATGGTAAGCAATATCTTCATACGTGAACCTCTGAAACAAGAGAGCATGGAACAAAACTAGACAAAGAAAGAAACCACATCTCACCATCTTAAGCTTCCGAAGTTCTCCACGAGCAATTTTTGATCTCCATGCACATTGTGTCGTGATTGTTGCTTTCTTTAGTTTTCTGTAATGTAGACGGGCCAAGTATCCACGGCACCAAGTCTACAATAACAATGAACATTACCACGATCAATGACCGACCAGAACAACTGTTCAATTATAAACATGGATTTCTTGGAAGGAGACAAATCTTGTTATGTTTATTGGTGTTCTATGAGCAGTTGAACCTCAAATGGTACCACAGTTCTGCAGTTTTGATATAAGCATACCTGAATTATTGTTGCTGCTTTGGTCTGCCTTCTGAAACACAGTTCGTTACGGGCAACCATACCACGCATACCAGCTTGGACCGACACAGCAGCAGAAAATAGCTCTGAGTAAGCCTTCCTAGCCAGAAACATACGCAAGTCTCTCTGGATTCTTAAAGCAGCAGCTTCCCTGCGCATGCCTTCATATACACTTCTAGCAAGATAACCTGACAACCAGGGAGACACATAGGTTTGCAAGTTAGTCCAGAAACTAATTTAAAGAAAGAAAGACTCAATCATTTAGTCCAAGAACATAGACACGTTCTGTAGAAAGTTTAAAATACCTCTGCAAACTGATTGAATTTGCTTAGCAGCATTACGCAGAAGGATGAAACTTTTTTTAGCAAGATACGACCGAACTTTTCTCTGGATAATGCTTGCTGATCTTCCCAAGACCTCAGTCCTTCGGGTATCCAAGTCTGCCATTTGTCCAGCTCTCAGAAACACCTTTGTCTTGCCAATCTACAAAAGTAAATGTCAATCTATAAATGTTGCTCATCACACAGGTAGTAGTGGCAATGCAGAAAGCTTTGATGAGGCACTTACCTGATAACCTTCAAGTCCCACTTTCGCCAGAAGCTTCTTGCAGGCATCAGGGTCATCAGAGCTATTGTGCAAGAACTCAGTTAGACATTTCAAATGGATATAATCACTCACGCAAGAAAATACTAGGAGAAGGGTACAATCTTACTTCTTGACCAACACTTCTGGAGCAAGAATACCAAATCTGTCCAAGAATTCATCGAAATGTTTCCTGGTAGGATAGCCAGCACAACTAATCCTGATAGCCTCCATCACTCCCTGAAGTCATGAACACAAACAACAAACTTCTTTGGGAAACAGAAAAACAGAAAAAATTTCTGAACTGACGGAGAATGTCATCCGTACCCCACAACGTAATTGCTGTAAAATGTTTTCGTTCTCAAAGATTCCGGGCTTCAGAAGGTTATTTGGTTTGATACAGCGAATATAGTGTGGCTCCGTGGTATTGAGAATCTCGAGCAACGATACCAATTGTTGCTGAAAACAAGCATAAAAAGGAAATTAACCGACCAAACTTTTTATAGAACAAACTTGAAAGTTGGAAACCAGAATCAGACTCACCTTGAAACGGGTACCTATAGATGAGAACTTTGATTTGTTGGAATCGTCAGTCATTGGTGGGAACAAACTTGCTACAAAGGAACAACTAGAAGAATTTAACAACGCTTGATGCTCAGCAATAACGTAATCTTTGTTCTTGTCCAGAAAAAGATCCGTCTGATAAGTGACCTGGAATAATAACCCAATGGTTACTAAACCATATAACCACAGAACAAATACTTGTATTTTTGGAACGTTTTTAACAATCATGGTGAACCAATAAAAGCAAGAGCTGCTTACATCACCAGCGTAATGACAAATTGTGAAGTCACTACGAGCCAATTTTGGTTTGGCAAAGCGCTTGTGGTTTTTGAAGGTCTGATATAGTTTCTGTGCAAAAGTTTCATGCGTTGACCTCGGAAACATGCTGCAAGGCAAAAGTATCACTTCAGCTATATTGCTCAAAAACAAACCAAATTTTTAAGTAAACTGGTAGCAAAGGAAAGAGTGAGAAGGGTATAGAATCACAGTTAGAATTTCTACTAACCAAGCTTCATCTAGCAGAGCAATAATACCTCCAGGTTTCTGAAAACACAAAAACAAAAGGAAACAAACACCAAGCATGAGAAATTGATGAAAGGAGATTATAATATTGAGTCTGAGCAAGATAACTGGCAAAAGGAGAATATCTCCACTGAACAGTGAGCATAAATATTCAGACAGATACCTTTTCTATTAGGTCTAAGATATCTTGATTGTCTACGAACTCTATATAGCTCCAGTTGATTTCCTCCTTCTTATATTCTTCTTGCTCCATCTTAAAGACATGCTGCACGAATAGAAGTTACACACCTCAGAACCATGGGCGCATCAGAATATGAAAAAGGCTAATAACCAAAAAGTAAAAGAGCTCGTTCTGAGCAAACCTGATTAAAATGCTGCTGAAGTTTTTCATTGGTCAGATTGATGCAAAATTGCTCAAAACTGCAATAAAGCTTGCGCTTGTAAGTATTAGGAAAACAACACAAAACAGTCATGCATAATTATTTAGCAATCAAACAATGAAGTTAATCTTGCATGTATATATAGCACTATTCTCCCAAAGTTAGTCGGATAACCTCACAAGCATACAATCGATGGGTAGTATAAAATCCCAGTAGTCCATGTTAGAAACAAACACTAGCTTGACTATCAAACTGGTCAGACCCATATATTGTGGAGAACAAGGGAGGTATCAGAGATAGATCCACATTTTTTGAAGAGACCTATCTAAGCAATCACGAAACAACAAGCATACCACTTAAGCACCTGTTTGTCTTGAAACTCTCGAATCCATAAATATCGAGAACACCAATCAAGTACTTCGAGTGAGGATCTTGACCAATTGAGGTATTAATCTTGTCAACAAGCCTGCAAAGACCATAAAGGATAAGTAAAGAACAATGATGGCAAATCATCTTCGAAATTTATTTATTAAAATAAGGACAAGCAGCTATGAATATCTTCATCGATAAACCCACCAGTCAAACAACCGCGAGTACATGACTTTAGCCAAAGCATCTCTACTAAGAGTAGCAGCTTCTGGATCAAGCGTTTTTGTGATGGTTTCATCACGAGTTACCATGATACGCTTGCATAGTGAATCCTCAAGTAACTTTTCATCGCAGCTGGAAAGTAAGACTGATATGAGTAAGGACACCTAAACAGAACATAAAACAAAACGACCAATACTCGCTTTGTTAGTTGAGGGCATATACCTGAGAAGCTCAGCTGCAGTTTTTAGGTGAAACAATGATTTTTCATCTTTGGGAATCGATGAATCAATCTCTGCTCCCTTAGCAAACTCGATATTCCCGAGATGGAGAATGGCAGCCACAACGCTGAAAATCGCATCCTGTAACGAGATATCAGCAAAGTATTGAATTTGTTTACAAACACAATATAACAGCTTTGGTTAAAATCTGAGTGATGGAGTTGTGTGATTGATTGCTACCTGCTCCTCAGTACTGATCCCAACCACTTCCATAGCCCGTTTAGTGGCATGGTATTCCTCCGCATCATTTATACTATCCACCTCTAGGCATTTAGACTGATTGAGATAGTGATATGTCTTTGGTTCGCCAAGCTTGTATCTCTGCACATCCTGATAGTAGAAAAGATAGATGGTTTTAGAAAACAAGATGTATCACCAAGTACTTTCAGTATTACATACTCCTCCTAAGTGAGTTACAAACTTACTTCTTTTGGAGCAGCACAAAGCATGTAGAAACAGTGATAGTTTCTTTCAGGATCAGAGAGCTGACAAACACGTGATCTTTCCAACAAATAAGTTCTTATGGCAGCTCCTGATATCCTTCCCTTTTCGTCAAACTGAATCTCCACGAACTTACCAAAACGACTATAAAGTACGTAAATACACGAGTTAACAAACACCCAAAATAGTGAGATTCAAAAGCTTTCAAGAAAAACCACAACAATAAAAGATAAAAGAATGTGATATAGTACAAGAAAACTTTGTTACCTCGAATTGTTGTTCCTGACAGTCTTTGCATTTCCGAAAGCTTCTAGCACAGGATTGGACTGAATAAAAGATACAATTAAGAAGCTTGTGAGAAACAGACCAAAGCAATAGAAAAAAGGAACATCAACATCATCTGCATAAGTAACAAAGCATATAGCTACTTGCTATACAGCTTGAATTAAAGTGGGTGACTACTAGCACTACTTTTCTGAAGTTTCAGTTATCTGTTATCTCTTGGTTGCTCAAGCAAACTCAGCCGAAAATTAACATTTGACCATCCGCTGAAGTGTTAGTTATTTCTTCACTTTTCTAAAAATAGGATTTGACTGAACATATACTTATATATATATATATAATATAATATAAGATGCTATTTTCTCACCTCCAACACTTTCTGTTCAACACTCCTACCCTCAGCAGCAGCTCTCCCTCCCATATAAGCAAGATATCTCATTAGCAACTTGGTGCTTTCAGTTTTACCAGCACCACTTTCTCCACTAACCAGAATAGACTGACTGACTCCATCATTAATCATCTGTCTGCATTACACAAAACAAATAAAGCATGGAAAATTACATACAAGTATAAGAAGCAACATGTTTTACCAGTGTGTATAAATTTACCTATATGCAGCATCTGCGACGGCGAATGGATGTGGACTCAGCTCCCCTAAAGCAGCTCCTTTATACTGTGCCATCATATGGCTACTGTAAAGATGGGGGAGTCTTCTAAACGGATTAACAGCAATCAGTATGCTTCCTGTATAAGTCTGGAAGTAGTTGAAAGTTTAGTCCAAACGTATATAGGCCACATATGTATTCAAAACCAAAAAGAATTTACTTACATAAATCTCATTTATATCATATCTTGAATGCAGATTCTGTAGAACTCCGGGTTCATGCAAATAAGCAAGTCTTGTCATATCGTCCACTCCAGATGCTGGCGCTTCCGTATCTTTCGGATAAACATTAGAGACTTTTGTAACAACCTGAATTTTTTCAAACAAAAATATAGAAAATAAGAAAAACTGTTTTTACATGAGAAAAAAAGAGAGTTTTCTTTTGTTTCTAATTCACATGAGAAGGACGCATACATGTTTCCCTGAAGTGCAAAGCACTTTGATCTCTTGGCCATTAACCTCTACAACTTCACCATCAATCCAGGCTTCATCAGGGTCCTCCACCCACACACACGACCCAACTGAAGGATTGAAGTTACCAGCCTGTACAAACAAAGAGAGTCAAAAGGCATAGTTCTCACTAAGAAACTGTAAGCAAGCACATCTAAAGTCATATTCACAACTTCATACAGTTAACTTCCAAAGTTATCAAGAAAGAAGACCGCAGAGAGTAAATAGAAAAAACGATAGAAGAAAGCAAGATCCTCTCGCTGGTAAGAGAACTAAAAAACAAAACACTTCTTGAGCTCTCTTAAGCTCCTTTATGGTGACCACAACTTCTTATAAAAGTACAAGTAACCCCAATGACTTTAAATTTTAATGGCTGATCAAAACCGTAAAATGTAATGTAAGAAAAATCAAAGTGTTGTGGTAATGAAGCTTATGAAGATTCAAAACAAGATTTAGACCAAGCGTCAAACTCAAAAACAGACCGGTCATAGTTGAAGTCAAATCTCTAAATTCATACAAAACTATCATCATCTACAAATGAGGAATCTAATTGCAGCTCAAAGCCATCATCCAAAACTATAAACTCTTAGAAACAAGAAATTAAATCAGGATTCGTCTCAAGTCAAACTAAATCAATCCCCTAAATTACTAATTTCCCCCGAATTAAACTGGATTTGATCACAATGAGATCTTACCATTTCGTTTCGTAGATAAGAGTCTTCAGATACAGAATCTGGATCTAGATTGAATCAAATGAGCAGTAAACGTCTGAAATCTACGAAAATAAGAACACCTCCGGAGCAAAGAACTTGAAGAAGACACTCAGATTTGGTGGAGAAGACGAGCAAAAGACGAAGAAGGAGCAGGAGGAGGAGGAGGAGGAGGCTGCAAATCTAAACGCGTTTCTGGAAAAAAATATTTTTGAGTATTATTGTTTGATTATTTCTTTTTTTCTAAGTTTATTTTCTCTTTTCGTGCTTCCCTCGTCTCTTCCACCTCGCTGGGATTTGGTCTGAATTAATGAATTACTTAACTTTCATTAGCTTTCAACTAAACATATAATATATAACGATTAATTCAGAACGTATGATCCCCAAACTACCCTTTTATTTTGCATTTATTACAGGACTTCGTTTTCGACGTCATTCCGACACGCTAACCTCAATTTTGTCCGTTGGGAAAATCTTATATACAAAAATAGTATTTACCCTAACAATTAAGAAAATACACTACGACTGATTTGATTCAATCCATGTCTTAATGGAACGAGTATACACAATTTAGATATTAACGTAACCAATACACCGACTTCAACAAAAATCATGTGAACGCCAAACCGTTGACTAAACCGTCTAATTATATTTTGTTCAATGGGAACAAGACTAATAATCTCTATATACAATATAACCTCTTTAAATTAATAATTTATAAATTAATTTATACTAAAAATTTCTATAAAATAATATAATTTTATAGTTTTAAATTAAGTTTTTGGTTCAATTAGTATATCGATAAATTAATAATCTCTTTAAATTAATAAAAATTATAGTTCTGATGTAGTTCTAACATTATTAATTTATAGGAGTTTTACTGTAAATTGTTTACTTTCGCATAAGAAAAATAATAATACTTGTGAAGTATATGATGTGTTAGATGAAAACAAAAGCCACAACACCCAAACAAACAACAATTACCTATCATGTTCTTGATTTGGAACATTTTAAGCTCATCTTTGCATTATAGGACCTTGTCTTTCATATTTTCAGGCTTAACCTTCAGCTCGTTTACTTATACTTTCTTTCGATTTAAGTCTTTATATCCTAATATTTTTATTAATATATACAACTGGTAAAAAAACAGAAAATTAAAAAAATTAAAATAAAATAGGAATAATAAAACCAAATAGAAAACATCCCGAAACTGTTAACCCAAACAAAAAATTACATAAAATCGTAGTCTACAACAAAATGGAAGGACAAAAACAGAGCTGCCCGCCACCCAAAAAAACCCGCCAGAACCAAGTACCAAAGAAGTCCTCACATCCACTGCAATTATTGCCAAACCGAAACACCAATAAACACAAGTAGGAAAAGTATTATTATTTTAGCCGAAACCGAAGAACACACAGAGAGGATATGGAAAAACTACCACCTAAACATGACAGAGATTCTGACTAGATAAAAGAAACCTAAAAAGAAATAGAGAAGTGCAAAGTAAAGAAGAACCAAATGAATCCAGACGGTTTCACCGGTTTGGACCCGGCGCGTGGATTGGCCTAAGCTTCACTCCACCACCAACTAAGCCTCCATCGCTATTAGAAAACCTCCAACTTGCGCTGAATCCGCCGTTTTCAAAGCAGACATGAAAGATAAGAGTAAAAACGCTGACAGACCAAAACTGAATTAAAAAACCATCACTACATCAGTTCTTGATGAATTGGATAATCCTAGATCACTTGAACAGGTGCAAAACCTTAACCAGTGTATACTAAACACGCTCTACAAGATCAGACAAGACACAAGGCAGTGGATCCTTGTTCAGTCTCCCTCCGATAGCTTGACTTTGAAAGGATCAACAAAAGTTAATGCTTCCTTGATCTTGTTTTGATCTTTCCTTTTGAAACCAAACTCCTATAAACTTCTGATTCCCATATTCCACTTCCTTCAACCACTCAAATTGTAGAACATATGGACAAGGTCGTGGATAGTGAAAATACCTCCTCGAAAGTACATAAACATCACCAAAGTCACTTCTGGTTTTATTGTGAAACAGATTCTCAACAATTCTATCAGCTTTGCATATCATAGTGAATACCTACTTACAACCAATGACATTCTTTCTAGGAAGCATAAATTCAATATCTCAAGTTTTATTTTGATCAATAGCATCAAATTCCATATTCACAGGGTTATACATTTTTAATATGCCATAGCTTCTCAAAACCCTTTTAGTTCAGTTTTAATTGTATAAAAAAGGTAGAAGATGTAAAATGGTATTGAGATGGTCATAGAAAATGACATAAACTTGGATAATGTGTTTTATGCTAAGAAGGAATACTTGTTAGAGAGAAAGAAATAAAGTAAGTAAAATACAATGATACTCTAAAAGATACATGTGACGCTTCATATGTCGTTTAGGCCTATCAATATACACAAAGCTAATACCCGAACAGAGTTGGTCATGGACCAAGACAGATGAAACATTCGCTTCAGGCCCCCAAAATTTTAGGATAAAAATATTATATACCCCAAATTTGTAAAAAAAAAAAAAAAATTCAGGTCTCCAAACTTTTGAAAACTTTATTAAACTGTCTGTAGCTCCAAAATCTCCGAGATGGACCCGAAGTTAATGATGTAGTACCATGTGATGAAGATGTATACCAGAATCTAAATCATTACCAGGTAAAGAATGAGAAAAGATTTAGTTGATATATAAGCTTTGGCTTATATATCCAATATTAGAATCTAAAGTACATATACTTCGATGATCCAATATTATAGTGAACATTAGCAATCACATTGGCTTGTCAAGCTGCAGTAGGATGAGCAATCTGCATTTATGAAAGATGTGATTGTTTTTGTTGAGCCTTTGAGTGATACTGATTCTTGTGACCATATTCAAACAATTAGTTTTACAGCTAAAAAGGGAAACCATGTAACTTAGAACAATTTTGAAAAATATGTCAACTCTTCACACAATATGTACAGATAAATCTTTGAGATTGGTGAATGCTATTAAAAATTAATATAAGCATTTTCTTTGAAACAGAGTTTATCAACCAAGTTTCTACGATATCATCACACCTAAACTAAACTCCATAATGTCTATGAGCAAGAGAAGGTCAAGGAATTGTGTCATCAATGAATCTCATTTTGTTGCATACATTACTGATAGTCTCTAGAATGAAATTACGATGTCGTAGTCAACCTATCTGAAATAGGAACAAGACCAGGATTGCCACTATCATGAAGATAATACGGATTCTCATACTGATCAGCTTGATATCTAGTTGAATCAGTAACAACATTTGTTGTTGTTGAAGGCAGTTGCTCGGAAACTGGATTTATCATTATTGACTAAAAACTAAAAATCTCATTAGAAAAATACAAAATGACTGAAAATAAGAAGAAAACGTTCCAACAACACTAAAAAGAGTTACTAGATTGCGATGAACAATATATAAGTGAAACTATAAAATTCCATCACTAGAACTCTCGTGTAAGCAACATATTATTTTGAGTATTCTGAAACCATAGTAACAATCAGTTCAAGTTCAAGGTTTAAAATGATGAGGAAGATGATTAAAAAATTATAATTATTAATCTTAATTTTTTCAATCATATACACCTAAAGTCAGGGGCAGGTCTAGAAAACAATGACACGTGAAGCACAATATATAAATTTAAATATATTTTAATAAATAAAATTAAATAATAGATTTTTTTAAAAAATACACTAATCTTTAGAAAATTATATTAAAGTTATATATTATTCTAATGAATCAAATAAAATCAATAAATGACTTATAATGTTAAATATTTAATTTATTACAAATATTATATTTGACATAATTAACTTGCGCGTCGTCCAAAGTTCTACTACCATAGTAGATGGAGCTCAACTTCATGTCCTTCCTTTGCCCTAAAACGGCTCCAAATGCGTAGTCATTTGCATCGCACATGACCTCTAATGGTAAATTCCAATCCGGTGGTTGGACCATAGGCGCGGTCACTAGAGGCTCTTTAAGCATCAAGAATGCCTCACTTAAAGGATTCCTAACAGAGGAAAGTTTGGATACTTGTCACAGGTTGTTCTTTCAGAAGAAAGGAATGACTTGTGAGTTTATCAGATGCTGATAGTGGACAAATAAAGATGGTAAATGACACAATGTCAACAGTGAAGGGAATAATAAGTGTAAGACTGAGAAATGAAGACGGTTCTACAGTTTTGCTGACAAAGGTAAGATGTGTCCCCAGGGTGAGAGCATTACTAATCGGAGAAGTTTGAACTATCTTGAGAGTAGGATCTCTTCTCGAAAGCTATTATCAATGTTCAGCGATTGAATTACCTTCGGTAAATCTAACTAGATAAGCTATCCTTTTTAATTAAGTTAATAATGGATAGTTATGTCGATTTCCAATCTTGAAACTGAGATTGCGAACCATTGCCAGGCAGATTTAGCATATGAAACGAGTCGATTGGGTGAGAAATTAATATCCAGCACAAAATACTGATGGTCGATCGATAGTGCATATGATATGGATGGATGATTTCTGGCATTTCCATCTTTGACTTTTCTTGAGTGTTAAAATTTAGTTTTTTTACTATAGTCAAATTTCTAAAAACAAACTTAATTTAAAATAATTATTTGAGTAAATTTTAAATAAATTTATATTTCTGAAGAAACTAATAATAAATAAAATAAAATAAATTATAAAAAGAAAAAAATAGTTTAGGTAACACATAATCAAAGGTAAAAGGAAAAATATTTTGTGACAAAGTGATTAAAAGTGTTTAAAATTTGAAATAATAAAAAAAAAAGTTAAAAGGGAGAAATCGTTTAGGTAACAAAAAACCAAGGCAAAAGAGAAAATATTTCTTGACAAAGTGATTAAAATGTTTTATTTTAGTCTAATTGTTAGAAGCAATCTGAATAAAAATAATTGTTTGAGTAAATTTTAAAGAAATGATATATTTGTAAAGAAACTAATACAAAATAAAATAAAAGAAAAAAATTATAAAAAAAGAAAAATAGTTTAGGTAACACGTTGACAAAAAAAAAGTTTAGGCAACACGCTGACAAAAAAAAAGTTCAGGACATGCAAAGAACGATGATGCTAGGCACAGACTTATATCATCTGCAAACGAGGCGTTTTCAATCTACCAACAGACAAATATTTACTATTTTGCTCACCGCCTTTTCTATGTGAAAACAATAGTTTTCGATTAGTGCAAAGCCACCGCACAAACAAACATCCCAAATAATAGTTTAATACAAAATACTTTGTTTATTTTTGCTTGTTCACATGATACACACGTAAAGAACGACGATGTCACAAACGAGAATATGATTTATAACTCGTTAAAACAATAGTTTATATTTATTTTCCAAATCAATTATTTTATTTCTTATTTTATAAAATTCAAATATATACAGACCCATTTTAAGAACTTGACCTTGAGTGTTGATCCGTCAAGGACAATCAAATTACGGTCATGCCCCCAAGAAAGCTGCAAGATTTGGATCAGTACGGAATGGAAGAGTTGTTCGGGCCCCTAAACCTCTGCAGCAACAAGCTGCCTGCAAAACACAAACATACTTCACAATTCAGACAAAAATACGTAAATTCGCGTCATGACAAACCAGACATCTTCTATAATTGTATGCCAACTTAAACTTCAAAAGAAACGCGATAGGCTAGTGTTTTAAAAATCGCATCAAGACAAAACACAGAAGAACCAAACTTACGACTCGAGATGCAAATGTCAACGTTTCTTCTAGATCCATGTCTGTGCATAAACCTATGAGAATAATTGAAGAACAAAATTGTTTAACGACCGACCAAAAATGTAAGGAAGAACAAGACTGAAGATAGAACTCGGTTAGGTTCGGTTTAATGCATTAACACTTAGTTTGTTATTACCATAGAGCAAACCTCCCGTGAACGCATCTCCTGCACCTGTTGTGTCCATAAGTTCCGATGAAGGTATTTTCTCAGCTGTTGCGATACACAATCTCCCTATAACATTTCCTTTCAGTCTAGTAACCATCTGAAAATGGTAAGAGAAATATAAATATTTTTCTTTCTGAAAAGGAAATATACAAAAGATATAAGTGAAACTTGCGACAAAAATGCATCTCAAGTCGTTATTTACCGATGAATTGCAGACCGGTAAAACACTTGTAAAGTCTGTGCTTTGCTTAAGAGACTCATGTAGTTCATCGATGTCTGTTTCTTCTTCTGATTCTGGAACCTCTATAGTTATTTGGAAAAGAAAGAAATGTTATAGTTAATTTTACTTTTTTAAATGGCAAACACAAGAAGTATTCGTGTAAGTTTGCAAATAAGGAAATCGACAAGAACTCACCATTGGGACATCTCTCGAGCATCACACAACCTTGTTCCCCCAAAGTCACGATCACAAATTTTAGCTTCGGTAATCTAATGAGCATAGAGAGAAGCGCACTAGGGGATGTTGGTGACTCAGTCCAATCCTGTTTTCCTCAATATTAAACAAGTCCATCTTTTAGGATTAAAATGCAAGAACATATACATATTTACCAAGTCGTCAGCTCACTATATAAACTAATAACTTGCAAGAAATGCAAAAACATATACATATATACCAAGTTTTCAGCTCATTATATAAACTAATAACTTGCAAGAGTTTAAAATGTCATATGGAGTAAATGACATATTGCAACGTTCTTTTCAGCTCTCATAAGTTATAAATGTCATAAAGACACTTTCTACCCTCTGTATAAATACCGTAACATATGTATGGTACCAAGTACCAACATTCAGTATAATACAACCAGATCTCACAAATCTAACAAAGTTGTATACCGTTTTCAAAAGAAAAAGAATCATCCCTAGGTTCTAGACTGAATCTCATAATCTTTTAGTCCGAAACCACACAATCTAATATTAGTTTTTTTTTCAAGTATAACTCCATCTTGTGAGCTTAAGGTTTCATTTTGGGTTTTTTTCCCTTTGAACTAGCCACACATGATAGTTTTACAAAAATGTCCTGAGAACTCTCTAACCTGAGGGAAGTGAGTAGAGCAAATGGCATAATCAGCTAAGTCAAGGAGCTTATCTAGTCCCTCCCTTCTTTTCTCTGCATTGATTAAGATGGATACGTTCTTGCTATGTGCCTGCATAAGAATTACAAATCTTCTTAGAAACAATTATCCGTAATTACTATATTCCTAAATGAGTGGAGAGCTAGCATGTATTTCACCTTTTGTGCAAGAAGCAATTCGGTTTCACGAGACCTTCCAGTTACATGTAGAACTCTTACTCCATCAAGCACATCTAAAAGGAGGGACTCAGTAAGGTCATCTGGGAGCAAAGGAGGATATCCTGGTGTGAAAATACACGTGCGAGTATTCCTACATGTTATGTTATAACAACAGTATCAAACGCATGATTAGTTTACCTAACGCGCTTCTTTGGACATACTATACTTGTATGATTAGAAAAACAGAAACTTTATATTAATAAGAGCACATAGACACAGCATGACACAAAAAGACTGTTTACCCACGTTTGGTTATCTACAATGACGTAATTAAAATGTGAAACTCCATCTTTAGCTGTCTGAAATGGAAAAGAAAAAGAAAGGATTGTTGTTTTATCTATGTTGCCTGATATACAGTATATATGTATGTTGTATCAGTTGACAAACTTTAATGGTGTTACCACACAAAAGGAAGTATCAACGCCGCTAGATTCTAGTTCCTCTAGCATCCATCTCCCTTGAGAATCATCAGCAGCCTAAAACCATATTTCCAGTTTTATTGTGATGAACTTTAATGTTTATATAATACTATAGCTATATAAATTAATACAGAATAACTTAATAAATATGATAAATTATAAATTATTTCAGTTTCAAATTAGACCCATGTAAAATATGACAATTTGATATAATAATAACATATATATATACTTTTAAAAATAGCTAAATATATGATTCATTAAAATTATAAATACATAATTATCATATACAAATCTATATAAATATAAAAATTGCATTGTATATTTGTTTTCTTCAAAATACATTAAAAAGTTGCTGTTATTTTGTCGCTTAACATCTAAAATGTATTTATATACTGCCATATGTATTCAAGATATATTAGAATATAATTTTAAAGAATGAAATTTAAATCCACAAAATTTAATAAATATATAATATCATGAACTAAGATATTTTTTTAATAAAATAAATTTTTAAAAGAAATCTTACTGTAAATTAATAATATCATTTTTTGTAATTTTTTGCTAAAATTATTTTTTACATTATTAATGTATAGAGTATTTACATTTACTTGTTTTGGTGAACAATATTGGAAAGGGAAGAGCATAAATCTCCAAATTACATTAACAAAGTTGTTTTTCTTCAAGTTCTAATTTTCATAATATTTGCATTGGTAATCTTTTTAAAAAAAAAATTCAATACAAAATTATACTACTTTTTAATTATTAAAATATGAACACAAGTTAATGATATTTTTGGGTTCAGGTCTCTTAAAATTTTAAATATCCAGTGATAAAATATTAATATAATTTTGTATTCCTTCTCACAAATTTTATTATTAGTATAATTTGTGCTGAGAAACTTTAATAGAAACACTTCCAACAAACGATTATCTCTTTAAATTTGAGGGTTTTTCCATTTCCACATATCTTCATAGCTTAAAATTTTAAGAGATAAATACTGCATTAATAAAAAAAGGGGAAATTTTATAACTACACTTCTTTTGGTACCACTATTCATCTTTACCTTTAATGGAAGGATATTTCAATAATACCACAATCATTAATGGATGAATTACTAAACTGACCCTTATCTATTTTTCTCGGTCACCGTCGTCTTCTTTGTAAAATAATTTGGCGAGGAACAAAACGTCTTCTCTCTCTTACGGAGGTGACAAGAGATGGTGACGAGAACAAAGCAACAAATTGTCTTCTCACACGGCAGCGACAAGAGGTTATGGAGAATCGTCGTCGTCTTTATTGAGCCTCGCTGTTGTCGTCTTCATTGATCTTTCGATGTGTTGTTTCTAATTTCTTAATGGATATGTGATCAGGAAAGTGATGGAGAAGATGGAGAGAAACTTTTTGATTACCATTGTTTTCAGCCATCAGATTTTCAATCACACACACATGTTTCCTTCCATTGACGATGAGTTTCAGTTTTTTCAATCATACACACGTTTTAGGGGCCTTCCTTGTTTAATAGTTTATATATATATATATATATATATATATATATATATATATATATATATATATATATATAGATTCCTTAGAGTTTAGAATTTTTGTTGTTGTGTTCGTTAATCCACACGAATGGGTATATATTTCTTTTTATCACTCACTGTAAATCTTTGCTTTTTCCAGTTAGTTTTAGCATGTTGGATAATTTTGGAATAGTTTCTTCTACCAGATTCATGATTTTGAAAGAAAGTTTATTCCTTTTTCAGATTTATGTTGATATACGATGCTATTGATTTGATTAGTCATGTTCTAGCTTGGTCTGTTAAAGGTTTTTTCTCTAGACAGTTGATTTGATTTGAAGTATAGTCAATAAGTCATGGGGAAGTGGTCCAAGAAATTCATGGGGAGGACAAGCTCCATCGGTTATGGTAATGTGGGATATGGAAATGCTGCTGCTGCTCCGTGGGGTGGTTCTGGTCCCAGGTCAGCAGTGATGGGTCAAGGACGTGGTGCGTCTGCAGGTTATGGCAGTAGTCAAGGTTATGGCTATGGTGGAAATGATGTTTCTTATGGGGCTCCATCTGGTTACGGTGCAGTTGGTGGGCGGCCTGGAAGTATGCCTAACAGTCATGGAGGTGGATATGTTGATGCTTCAGATGGAGGAATAAAGACTGCAGCAATGGTGGTTTTTTCCTTAAACCAATTTATTTATAATGGTTTCTAAATCATTTATAATGGTTTATAAATCATTTATAAATAGTAAAATCATTTATAACAATTCTCAATCTTTTATAAGGCTTTATAGGCATTAATAAAGCAACTTCTAAACCCTTATGTTAGTTTGCAGTGAATAAATAGGCACTAATAAATCAACTTCTAACCCCTTGAATTAGTTTATAAACCTTTATACATCCGTCTATAAATTAAGTTATAAACTTCGTCAAAAAAAGAAAAAAAAATAAGTTATAAACTCTATGAATCATTTGATAAGGTTTTTATACATTAACTTAGAAACCTTAATAAATACGTTTATAACACCTTAATAGATCAACTTATAAACCAGTATAAATCAGTTTACAAACCTTATAAATAATTTTATAAATTAGTTAGATGAATTTCCAGCTTAAAACCAATTAGTTATAAATGGATTCACCCATTATTAGCTTAAAACCAATTAATTCTAAATATCTATAAATAATTTATTAGCACTTATAAATAAGTTTATACCTCTTATATATAAGGGTTGACTAAATCATTTATAAAGGATAATAAATTATTTATAAGGATTTAAAAATCATTTATATAATAATATTATTCTTAAATTTATCTATCAGAGCTAATAAATATATTTTAAAAGTTTATATAAGATTGTTATAAGGGTTTATAAAACAATTCATAAGTATTTCTAAACTATTTAATTATTTAGAAAATCAAAAGCATCATGAATATATGTGTAATTTATAAATATTTATAAATTGTTTATAAATTGATTTATAAATCCTTTATTAAAGTTTATAAATCGTTTATAAGAGCTGGTAAATCGATTATAAAGATTTATTCAATTCAAAAAAAAATTATAAAGGTTTATAAATTAATTTATAAGAATTTATAAATCAATTTATAAAAAGTTTATAATTATTTTACGAGTTTTGTAAAAGTTTGAAAAAACTTATAAGGGTATACAAAACCATTGAACTGCTTTGATTTAAAAGAACTATGTTTTGATTTTCTGCTTTATAAAACAATTTATAAAGTTCATACATCATTATAAAGGATTATAAAACAATTTATAAGGGCATGTAAAATTATTTGTAAGAGTCTATAAACCATAAAGGATTAAAAACAAGTTATAAAATTTATGAACCATGTATAAATGTTTATAACAAAGTTATAAAAGTTTATAAATAATTTGTAAAAGGTATGTATACTATTAATAAGAGTTTATAAAAACGTTATGAAAGCTTATATTCAATTTACGGTCGTGAGGCAACAGACGTCGTTTACGGTCCATATGGATACAGAGCAACCAGTTTGGTTTACAGAGTCCACAACCATTTAGAAAAAAGCTTATATTCAATTTATAAGGGATATTACAAGAGTTGTATATGTTTATAAATCAGCTAAAAGAGTCTACAACCATTTAGAAACCCTTATAAAACAATTTATAATGGTTTGTATAGTAATTTATCAGGGTTTATAAGGGTATGTAAATAATTTATAAGGGTTTATAAAAATAATTCATAAAGTTTATACATCATTAGAAAGGATTATAAGACAATTTATAAGGCTCTGTAAAATTATTTATAAAAGTCTATAAATCATTTACAAACGCATATAAAACAAGTTATTAAATCTATAAAATGTTTATAAATGTTTATAAGAAAGTTATGGAAGTTTATAAATAATTTATAAGGGGATACTATTAATAAGGGTTTATATAGGTGTATAAACCAATTATAAGGTCTCTATATTATTTATAAGAATATATAACCAGTTTGTAAGAGTAACATTCAATTTTCAGGAGAGTTTCTCCATTCTATTATTAGAGTTATATAGGTTTAGAAATCAAGTAAAAGGGTCAATAACCATTTAAAAAGACTTATAAAACAATTTATAATGGTTTGTATAATACTTTGTAAGGGTTTATAAGGGTATGTAAATAATTTATAAGAGTTTATAAAAATAATTATAACCGTAATTGTGTTGCTGTAATGTGTACTTACACTTATCATTCCCTCTGTTCTGAAGTGCAGATTTCAGGATTCTCGAGAATCCCCTTAACCTCTCTGCACTTTTCTGGTGTACATTCAAAGATGAAGATTCAAATGAACACTTTAGGCAACCAAAATGTGGTCTCTACAAAAGTCGTATACTCTACAAAAGATACATGAATTTATTTCGTCTTTGAACAGCCAAACCAAGTTCCTCAACGACCTGTGAGCTTGACCATCCACGCACCACCCAAGTATAGCCCCAGAAGCGGCGTTGCTAGGAGCATTTGAGTGACTGGGTCTGTCGAGAGCGTGACCACAGCTGCTACAACCACCGCACCCACCACCACATATCTCCATATTGAAAGCATTTGATCTCCAGACACCACCCCTACTTGTCCCAGGAGTAACTGAGTTACTGGAACCTGTTAAACCAACAAAAAGTCAAATTCCGGGTGAACAAACCAAGAAGATGTAAACTCTCACTGCCGCGTACCTGGAAAGACAAACCGGTGCTGAACATAAGAACTAGCAAAAACTCAAAGTACTGGTCGATAGACCACAGAGATTCAAGAAGCTAGCTGGAGAAACCGTACACCCTGATTTTTGACAGGAGCTTCAAGAAACACTATTAGATATTTGGAGAAGGTGAAGCATCCGGTGACTGCAGCTCCCACAGCCAAAACAGAGACGAATATTCTCTCCCTGAGCTCCTCAAGATGATCGAATATAGTCATCTCTTTGTCATCAGGGAGCTCCTCTTTACCTGGATACAAGATGTAACAACCCGTCCTGCGAAACCACCCGTCCGTAGACCCAAGCTCACAGCGCTGCAGCGCACCGACCCCAACCCCTCCATTATGAGTTCTCACTAACTCCATAATTAGGTTGTTGGTGAGGTTCGAACCCCCGACCTCACCCTTTAACAGCATTCCCACAGAACAAGCTGTCACCAATTGAACTGCAGGTCAATTGGTGACAGCTTGTTCTGTGGGAATGCTGTTAAAGGGTGAGGTCGGGGGTTCGAACCTCACCAACAACCTAATTATGGAGTTAGTGAGAACTCATAATGGAGGGGTTGGGGTCGGTGCGCTGCAGCGTTGTGAGCTTGGGTCTACGGACGGGTGGTTTCGCAGGACGGGTTGTTACATAAAAGTCGACTTTTTATTGTGACAACCCGTCCCGTGGAACCACCTGCCCATGGACCCCAGGCTCACAGCGCTGCAGCGCACCGACCCCAACCCCTCCATTATGAGATCTCACTATCTCCATAATTAGGTTGTTGGTGAGACTCGAACCCAGGTCCTCACCCTTTAACAGCATTCCCACAGGACAGGCTGTCACCAATTGATCTGCAGTTCAATTGGTGACAGCTTGTTCTGTGGGAATGCTGTTAAAGGGTGAGGTCGGGGGTTCGAACCTCACCAACAACCTAATTATGGAGTTAGTGAGAACTCATAATGGAGGGGTTGGGGTCGGTGCGCTGCAGCGCTGTGAGCTTGGGTCTACGGACGGGTGGTTTCGCAGGACAGGTTGTTACACAAGAACTCATAGATGGGACTTGATTTATCTTCTTGCCCAAATGATGCATCTTCTTCCACAGCTGTGTAAAATGACAAGATTCGATTCATGGGTTGTCTAATAACTCTTCCGATAAAACACATACAACAAACAGCATAGCCAAAGCTAAGAGTAGTTTCCGTCGGTGAATCGCTGGAATTTTAGTCGAGAGCTGACAAGCGAACCACTGGGGGTAAGCTTTTTCTACACCGTCGCGTTACACCACCGTATCGGAGTCCACCTTGATTCCGCGAATTGCAGAAGTTCATAGTGTAGGAGGGACGCTTTCTAGGCGAATCAACATCGACTTGCGAGGCCCATCTCTTCTCTCTCTAGAATCAGTCCTCACGTTTGCTAGTGCAAGAGCGTCGGGAAACAATTGGTTCTCCAGTTCGCGTTTCTCGAGTCCTCGTTCGAAGGAGCAGCCGGTGGAGATCGAATCGGCGCGGCTCTTGTTGATGCCAGGACGAGTTGGAACGGAGCTAGGGTTTCGGGTGGTGGTCGTCGTAGAGAATCCATCTTCGACATCCACAAACTGAGACGACGCCGAGGAGAGGAGAGCCACCGCCGAGATAGATGAGAAGATATGTTTGTTGTTTAATTATGGAAGGGCATAGTAGTCTTTTTTATGTTTAAATTTGTAAGGTAAAATTGGTTAAGGTATATGTGAAATAGTGTATCTTGAAAATGGTATTAGTGATAATTTCTCTAAAAAAAAGAGATTAAATATTGCATTTTCACATTTGAAAGTGCATTTTCACCTTTTAAAACACTATTTACGATTTATTTTGGTCCAAATAATTTGTATATGAGAAGCACATGTTTAATATATTTTATCATATTTTTAGTACTTACACTTTATTTTCTCAGTATTTTTAATTTAAAATATTACATTAACTTCTTTACATCATATTTTAGTATTTACATTTACATTTTAACATATATATATATATATATATTATTTTAATATATTTCAAATAATATTTTATTTAATTAATAAAATTCAAATATAATAGATTGTTAATAATATTGATGGCTAGACATAGAACATCTCCGGCTTTATTCCATATTATATATGGAGTAATGATTTTTTTTTGTTCACTACACCTTTTCCACCTCATTTTCCAATAAAATACGAAGTGGGGTTAGAGTTGTCTAAAATACAAATTATTTTAAAGTTAAATCTGCCATTGGAGCAATAACATCCCTCTAAATTTTTATTTTAGTCGTGGTTCCTCTTAACATTGGAAATGATTGTTGGAGATGCTTTGGAAACTAATACATTAATCTTCTTCCAGATCAGCCTTTCAATACTCTTATTTAAATAATAAAACTTGCTTCAACAAGAAATAAATCAAAGAACAAAGTCAAAATTGTACTAACCTTAGAGCATCCGCAACGCGGCGTCTTAGGCGAATCCTTAGTGAAATCCTTAGGTTTAGAACAATATTATATGATTAAATATTTAACTGTAGCTAAGGATGAGTCCTTAGCTAAGGTCATTAAGGATCAAATCCTTAATGTGCTGGCACTCAACTACTGGCTCTCGATTGAAAGAACGATTTGATCAATCTCGATAGAAGAAGAAGATGGTACGTGGTGTTTGTCTTCTCAATCGATCCTTAAAATAACTGCTCTGTATTTTCATCGATTGATTTCTCTTCTGTGGTAAATTGGGGATATCGTGTTTTTTTTTTATTGGAACTGATCTCCAAAGCCCTAAGATTGATTTTTATTTTGTGATCAATTTGGATTAGTTTCGGAGATTTTGTGTTTTCGGTGGCTGAGATTTGGGTTTAGGGCTCGTTCACGAATCATTCAGAATGCTTATATCTTTAACTTGATTGTATTATCAATAGGTTCGCATATGGTTCACAGATAAATTTTTGAGGTTTTTGTATTGATCCCATCATTCTTTGTTATCGACATGTTGAAAAATTTACAGCCTTTTAGCTTGTTAACGATATTTTGTATCTGTTTCAGCTAAATCAGATCAATTGCTTACTGGTGGGTTTATTTTCATGTGTCGTTCCTGTGTGACTCTGCAACTTGCTTCTTCTCTGCATTGAATCGAACACCCTTGGCAATCATAGCAATTTGTTTACTTCTTTCTTACTAATCCCTAATGTCTCAAGGAGTAAACAAATTGTCATGGTTTTAGGATTCTATATCGTTTAATATCTTCCAATAATGATGCTACTAACTTGACACTGGTTTTTTATGAATATGTACACATACCTTGTGTGTTAATTAACAACTATGCTATTGCAATGTTTGATGGCTGCTTCTCTTTTTTTTTTTTTGGGGATGCAGGTTTTAGGACACTAAACAAACAAAATAGTGTCTGATGAGGAAAATTGTGTGTTTGCAGTTGCTTCTTTCAGCTTCTAAAGACAAGACAGTTCGGTTATGGAGAGTTGGTTCTGATTTGTGTCTTCATGTCTTTCATCATAACAACTACGGTAACTTTTGATACTTTCTTAACTCAGTTAAAGAGAATCCCATTCTCTGTGTGTTTGTATAGCAAAACAGAGCATCTCATTCTCTGTTTTATTACATGGTCATCATCAATAGTATGTTTTAGTATTCATCAGACTTCTAAATAAATGAATGGAATTGAACATTTTTTGTATGAAAAAAAAATTTCCTAAGGACTCTATATTGAGTAACACCATTGTACATACATTTTAGTGTAAAATCCTTAAATATTCAAAAAGCAAAAAAAAAAAATATTTTATTACTAAGGATTCCAATGGTGGATAACACCATTGGAGATGCTCTTAGCTAAGATCCTAGAAGCCAAACCCAAACGAGCAGCGCATGTCAAAGTATTCCCAGTGTTTCCACCTCCTTGAACCTGTAAATTATTCAGAAAATGTCAGCGAAAATTTTCGAAACTAAGAGCATCTCCAATGGTGTTATCCACCATTGGAATCCTTAGTAATAAAATATTTTTTTTTTTTGCTTTTTGAATATTTAAGGATTTTACACTAAAATGTATGTACAATGGTGTTACTCAATATAGAGTCCTTAGGAAATTTTTTTTCATACAAAAAATGTTCAATTCCATTCATTTATTTAGAAGTCTGATGAATACTAAAACATACTATTGATGATGACCATGTAATAAAACAGAGAATGAGATGCTCTGTTTTGCTATACAAACACACAGAGAATGGGATTCTCTTTAACTGAGTTAAGAAAGTATCAAAAGTTACCGTAGTTGTTATGATGAAAGACATGAAGACACAAATCAGAACCAACTCTCCATAACCGAACTGTCTTGTCTTTAGAAGCTGAAAGAAGCAACTGCAAACACACAATCTTCCTCATCAGACACTATTTTGTTTGTTTAGTGTCCTAAAACCTGCATCCCCAAAAAAAAAAAAAGAGAAGCAGCCATCAAACATTGCAATAGCATAGTTGTTAATTAACACACAAGGTATGTGTACATATTCATAAAAAACCAGTGTCAAGTTAGTAGCATCATTATTGGAAGATATTAAACGATATAGAATCCTAAAACCATGACAATTTGTTTACTCCTTGAGACATTAGGGATTAGTAAGAAAGAAGTAAACAAATTGCTATGATTGCCAAGGGTGTTCGATTCAATGCAGAGAAGAAGCAAGTTGCAGAGTCACACAGGAACGACACATGAAAATAAACCCACCAGTAAGCAATTGATCTGATTTAGCTGAAACAGATACAAAATATCGTTAACAAGCTAAAAGGCTGTAAATTTTTCAACATGTCGATAACAAAGAATGATGGGATCAATACAAAAACCTCAAAAATTTATCTGTGAACCATATGCGAACCTATTGATAATACAATCAAGTTAAAGATATAAGCATTCTGAATGATTCGTGAACGAGCCCTAAACCCAAATCTCAGCCACCGAAAACACAAAATCTCCGAAACTAATCCAAATTGATCACAAAATAAAAATCAATCTTAGGGCTTTGGAGATCAGTTCCAATAAAAAAAAAACACGATATCCCCAATTTACCACAGAAGAGAAATCAATCGATGAAAATACAGAGCAGTTATTTTAAGGATCGATTGAGAAGACAAACACCACGTACCATCTTCTTCTTCTATCGAGATTGATCAAATCGTTCTTTCAATCGAGAGCCAGTAGTTGAGTGCCAGCACATTAAGGATTTGATCCTTAATGACCTTAGCTAAGGACTCATCCTTAGCTACAGTTAAATATTTAATCATATAATATTGTTCTAAACCTAAGGATTTCACTAAGGATTCGCCTAAGACGCCGCGTTGCGGATGCTCTAATAAAGTCAACTAAGCATTAAGAGCATCATTGCAAATAGTAATGGACCTTGAAGCTCGTGCATCGGATCTTTTGGTCGGGAACTGGGAAAGACGGTACAGTAACTAAGTAATCCAAACAAAGTTGACCACAACCAAGCTGCCATTGTAGCGAATCTAATCATTATCACCAAGTCACAAGAAGCATGAGAATAAAAGAGAAAGATAGAGTTACGCACGACAATGGGGTGACCCGGAATAGCTTCGTTGGAGCGAGATGTCATGTCAGAGCTCCGCCTTTGCGTTATTACCAAGTAGGAGAGCAGAAGATAGAGATTGGACATTTATAGGGCCCCAACTTTCAAAAGAAACAATTTTTTTCTTTCTTTAACAATTATAGGGAATCATGATACACGATTTCTTTTTTTTTTTAACTAAAAGAAACTTTTAAAAGATAAGTTCTTTTTGACAGAACCCATTATTTTATTATTCAAACAAAAAGATGATCTCGGAAACTGGATCAAAATATAATTATATCCTATTATTTTATTAATTGCTTATATATATTTTTATTATTAACTTATTTCATTGACTTTCAAATTGAACACAAGTTTTTTTTCAAAAATATGATTTAATAGATGTTTTTTTTGTTTTATATAATTATTTAATCATGAATTTATTATAAGAAATGTAAATAATTTTTCTTTTAAATAAAATATAAATAATTTTTCTTTTAAATAGATATCACTTTTATAAAACATTATATGTTAATTTACATATCTTAATAAAGTTTTTACAATAATGGGTTATGCATTTTATTTTGTATCATTTAAAATATATAACGTCACTGCATAATCATATATTATATTTACGTAAAGAAACATACCATATTATTGTTCTTTTATTTTAAATTATTGATAGTAATTAACATAAATAAAAATAACTAAGAAATATTTACTAAAATTCATTATTATCTTTCAAATCACATATAAGTTTTTTGTTTGTTCTTACATATGTATTATAATACATGCATATATTTTATCTTTTGTTTAATTAATTAATTTGTATATCTTCAGGTTATGTTATATATCTTCACACATTTAAATGAATACTAAAAATCAAAGTGTGTTATAAGTTATTTATCTTTCAAATGAATTATTAAAACCTTAAGATGTTACAAATAAGTTTATTTTTATGATTAATAATATTTAATAAAACATCTAATTTATTCCCAACATATTATAACACATATATGTATTTTTATTTCCTTTTTATTAGAACTACTATTTTTTATGTATATTAGCTTAATTCATTTTAAAATTTTCAAAAATTCAATTATATATGATGATTCAGTAAATTATTTTGATCAGTTAGATATCTTTTTTAATGCATAAACTACTTGTTGATTTGTATTTGTTCTGCATAATTTAATTGATATGCATTTGTTTTACTTGATCTGCATTATCTGTTTCATTTACATTTTTTGTTTTGCATCACCATTCAAAACCTATAATTGAAATAAAAAATGCAGCTAGTTGTTAGCAAAATAATAAAGAAGAAGTTGAATAAAAATGAAGCGGTTTCGGTTGAACCGAAGACAAACGGATGGAAAAGAGTAAAACTTGAGCATAATTTTTGTTTTTCTATTTCTAAAAAAAATTGTATTATATAACGCTCAAAAAATTAATAATTCATTTTATAATCAAAGAAAAAATTAACAACGATATTTAATGTATTTTATGTCTTACATACCAAAACACTCTTAAAATTAATTATATTTTTTAAATTAAAAAAATTACTGACTCAACATTTTTCTTTGTTTTGTTTTTCTCTTCTAAAATCTCTCTCAAATCTTTTTCTCTTTTTTTTTTGTCTGAGTATTAAAAATCCTTCGATCTATGAGATAGTTGACAGATTTTTATGCAGTTAAAGTTGGATCAATCAGAAATCTAAATAAACACTCGAGTTAATCACTCTTCATTGCCGATGTTATAATCTGTTACATCAGTAATGATTCATTTTGCTAGATGGTTACCGTCGTTACCAATATGTTTCTCTGATGATAATCAATTGTTATCACCATCGATTATTGTTTTCTTTACTGCTTTTTATATCTTATCACTTTTTTTTTTGTTCAATTCTATTCTATTATTCTATTATTCATCATTATATAATAATTTAATATTGTAAAATATTATATATTACCTTCAGATTTTAATTTTATTTCAAATATTTAATTATATTTTATATTTTTTATTTTTATTTAAATTTAATGATTGGGGTTTAGAGTTTAGTATTTATGGACATAGTGGATTGGAAATATGGTTTATGATTATACTATTTAAAGACTATAATCACTATTAGTTACGCTCCGTGTTCGAAAACTCGGACAACTCGGCCGAATTTACAATGGAAATATGTTAGGCGGCAAGTAAGCGCGTCGATTTGGTGTTATTCGGCTGATAACTTGGTTTCCTGAGAAAATCAGTTATTTTTTTCAACTTTTCATGATGGAAATCCATATGGTTTGATAAATCTGTTGTACTATAGCAATAATCAGTGTATTAGACAAGAAAACCGATGAAAATTAGGAAGCAAAACTGTTAGACGGCGAATTTAGGGTTGCAGAGGTGTTCTGAAAGGAAGAAAAATAGGGTATTTTGTCAATTCACCGTCATTAATGACAAAAAAAAGAAGTCACCCACACCCCAGGTCCATCGAACCCATGATCTGTCTTCTATAAAATGCGGGCTCGAACCACTGGACTAAGCTATATATATTTCGTAATAATACTACGAAACAAATATATATAAGTACATATTTATTAAAATTACAAAAACTAATCCCGAGTAATCAACGATTAATCTCCGTTTTTATACTACTCGCTAGGCGTTAGTTGACTGCCCGACTCATGCTTAGCGCAATTTCGAACATGGGTTACGCAAATATGCCTACGAACTCACTACTCTCTCCGTTTCACAAAGAGTGTCATTTAGACAATTTTCACACATATTAAAAAATTGATTGAAATGTGTTTAGTTTTTCATTAATATCATACCTAAACCAAAAACATTTTGATAAATAATTTTATTTATAAGATTAATACATTTTGCAATTAATATTGAGCTAAAAAATAAGTGTAAATTGTACTAAAATTGTAAAACAATATTTTTATATAAAAGGAAAAAATGTTAAAGTGACACTTAATATGAAACAAAAGGAATATTAAGTACACACTATTTCTTGAACAACACTTTCTTATATGATGCTTACCTTTATTAATTTACTTATGTAAATATAATAGATTTTTATTATGTGTTATTTAATAAATTCAGTTATCGTCCATACATCCTTGTTCTCCCGCATACATCCTTGTTCTTTTGTCTCCTACTTAATTAAGTGTTCTTAGGGTACCCTTTTTCATAGGTTCTTAAGTATACAGATAAATTATAACAAGGAAAAATAGGAGAGAGAACACATATCTATATTATTAAATTAGGTTTATTTGACAACATGGATAATATTTTTTTAAAAAGAAATTTATTTTAAAATATAGATAAGATTTTTTTTAAAAACTAGTTTGCAAACATAAATAGTAGTATAAAAAATAAAGTTGTTTGGACACATGGATAACATTATATTAAGAGAAAGAGTAATGGGTTTATGTTTTTAAAAAATTGAAATTCCATTATATTATTATGAGAAACGATCTATTTGAGTCAGTTTTAAAATATACAAAATAGGCTAATCAAGTCACCTAAAACATCTTTTATCTAAACTTTATATACATTTATTTCAAATCAAAATAATAATTTAATGTTGATTTATATCAAAAATTGATTCAAAAATATACATATATTAAAATTTGATTTTTACTATCTATTTCCTAATAACCATTATTAAAAATGTTTTCAATATATATAAGAAAAAATACAATATGAAACCAAATTTCATATACCAACTTAAATTATGGTTTTTATATTTCACATTAAGTTTTATATGATTATTTATATGATGGTACGCATAAAACATTATTAATTATATGATTACTATATGATGGTAGATATAGAATACGATTAATCGATTAATTATATGATGACACATATATGATACTATCTCTGTTTAATAATAAATGTTATTCTAACTTTTTCTCTTGTTATATAAAAAGTGTCATTTTACAATTACAATGTAAATTATATTTACTTTCAGATCAAAATTATTAGCAAACTGCAATGATATTATAAATAGTTTATTTATCTCATATACAACTGGTCAAATATGTGTATTTAATAACAATTTACATATATTTCTAGCACTTTCTTAATCTGTGTAAAAAATGTCAAAGTGACACTTATTTAGAAACATATAGAGTATATAATAGTGACTAGGAAGGACGTTCGGGTACCCATTCAGGTTCGAGTCTGTTTGGGTTTCAGGTTTTCGGGATCAAAAATTTCAGCCTCAATCGGATATTTCTGAATTTTGATTCAGGTTTGATTCAGATCTTTACGGGTTCTTTTCGGGTTCTAATAATCCATTTAAATTATTTTTAAAATTTCAAAATTCATTATAAACTTTAAATTTTTAAAAATATATAAACAAAATAATATATTACATCTAAATTTGAATAATATATTACATATAAATTTGAATAATATATGTCATAGTACCTAAACTTAACATATAAATTGGTTTTGTTTAATTTGGATAGAGAATCAATAATTATTTTAAGTATTTTTGGTGTTTTGAGTATACATTAACTATTTTAGATATTTACTTTTGACTATTTGTATATATTTTCAAGTATTTATAACCAACTTCAAAGTATCATATATATTCTGGATGTTTTTATATACATTAAATCTAAAATTATATATATATATATATATATTGGGATACATTCGGGTACCCATAATATTTTGGTTTGGATCGGTTTCGATTTTGGTTCTCTAAATACCAAAATTTTAAATAATTTGGATATTTCGGTAGTAATCTCTTGTAGCCGAGCCTGCACAAAAAATTAAAAAACCCAATAAGCAGCTGTCTATTATTTATCGGTCCAACTGCTTTAAGAAATTTTCAAAAAAAATCAAAAATCTTCATATTAATATTTTAAACTTGTTTTTAGAAATTTATCAAGTATTTACCATTGCTAATGCTCTTATGTTATATGCCTCATCTAAATTAAAACATTACTGTTTTTATTTTGTCCATATGTTTTAAATTGTCGACGATGTCACTTCCTCGTTTCTCTATCACCGGTAACCAGCGCGAGACTAACTTTTTATAATGCCCCAATCAAAATTTAAAAATATGTCCTTATACAAATTTTATTAACATCACAAAAACAAAACAGTATAAAAGCAACTTAAATTTTCAATAAAAAGAAATCAAAATTCATAATCTGTTTATTAAAAAAAACAGTGATATTAAGAACACTTATTGTTGAAAAATATAATTTTTCTTGCATTTTTTCTGTAAAATCATCTATTAATCTATCTATTAGATTCATATTGTCAAGTTTTTCAATCATAGTTGTTGCAATTGATAACATAGCCAATCACTTTAGTCTTTCTTATGATACGATAGACCTCAAATAATTATTTATCAATTTCAACTTCAAAAAACTTCTTTTATTTGTGGCAGTCGACGTGGAAATGATAAACAATATGCATAAGCAGTTTCTGTAATTTGATAACAATCCTTCATTTTTTTAAATAGTCAAGCATTTCATTATGCTTTCAAACTTTTAGATATTGACTCTCAAAGAATATTTAGTTCTATAAACAAACCAACTATGTCTAGTGCATACCATTCATTAAATAATATTCCAGATTTAAAAAGGGAAAATTAGATTTTTAGGACACTTTGAACTAGGATTTGTCACACTAGGATTTTTGTAGGATGTTTTGTCAAATTAGGATTTTAATTCTTGTAAATACTATAATACCCTTAAAATCTCATTTAAATAATTGAATTATAATTATAAATAATTATTTTCGTAATAGATTTATTATTTAAACATCTAAAAGTAAAAAAAATGAATAAAAAAGATTAAACAAAAAGGGATCGCGACCCAAATTTTAGTTTAAAGTGTCCCAATTTTTTTTTTACTTCTTCCTCTCCGCCGAGCTTCCTCTAATGGCGATCTAGGGTTCGTCACCACCATTGTCGTCTCCGCCGTTCTCTTCATCTGAAATCCTAGTGTGACAAGAAATCTCTTCTCCCTCCTCGTCTTCCTCTTCCATCCGAGTCCCCAAAAACCTTAATCGACGTTTTCTTCGTCATCTAGGTTAGTCGGAGCGGGTCAACTTCAAATCGAAGTGTTCTTCCCTCAAATTCATTTAAATCTCACGTCTTCTTCACACAAGGTATTCGATTTCGTCTATTGATTCATTTAACCCTAACTTTTTTAAAACCTAATTTCTCATCTTTCTTAAACTGAAATTGGCATTTTTGGCTTGATTAATCATCTTAGACTAGTTGTTGTCCGATTGTATATGTATTTCACTGCGATCTTGTATCAAAACGATTTAGGGTTTTGGAAAGGGGGATAATTCGGGTTTTGACATCTTAGACTAGTTGTTGTCCGATTGTAATGTATCTTGCTCTTAGAAATCTTAGAATTCAGTGGAAAATAGGAAATTCGAGTCTTGATAACTTATACCATTTGCTGTCCGATTGTGTATGTGTTCATGTAGAGTAGATGTTGTCCGATTGTAATGCATATTTGTCTGAGAAATATTAGAATTCAGTAGAGTAGATGTTTTCTGAGTGTAATGTATGTTGTCCGATTATAATGTATATTGATTTTGAAATTGGACATTTCTTATACCATGGGCTATCCGATTGAGTATGTGTTCATTGTAGACATGATTGTTGTTGCTCTCATTATTGTGTGATTATATTGATACTTTTGAACTCACAATTTTTTCATGTTTTATAGATATGTCTCAAGAGTTACCGAAGAGGATTTTTAAGGAGGGCGAGGAGACCCAAGTGACTCAGATCAACAACAACTGCAGGATCGACTTCATTATCAGAAAGTTGGAGGAGTGGCTGCCAAATGAGTTGAGAGAAGTGAAGAAAGATCCAGTTTTTAGTCAGATTTTTAAGCTACATGAGAATGGTCTTGGGTTCTCCGCAAGAGTGATACACATTTTCTTGTGTAGGGAGCTGGTGACTTACAAACAGCACGAGCTCTGGTTTGTCTTTGCGAGGAGAGCACTTCGGTTTTCACTGCAAGAGTTCCACGCAGTAACCGGGCTTCAGTGCGATACTAGTATCTCGCTTCAGGAGTTCAGTGACTGGGATGATGATGATGGGTTCTGGAGCAGGGTATTGAAGAAGAAAGAAGGGATTACAATCTACAATCTGTGGATTAAGCACAAGAATGCGGTGAAGAAGTGGCGTAATGCAGATCGCATCAGATTGGTCTACCTTTGCATCATTATGTATGTGGTTTTAGCGAGAGATGAGAAGGCTAATATCCCCCTCAAATACATCAAGGTGGTCATGGATCTTGAGAAGCTTCGTAGGTATCCTTGGGGAGTTGCTGCTTATGATTTCCTCTGCGACTCAGTAGTAAAAACGCGTGACTTCCTATCTGAGAAGACTACTAGTTACGTGTTCGATGGCTTCTCCTACGCCTTGCAAATTTGGGCAATGGAAGTTGTACCAAAGATTGGAAAGCTCTGTGGTAAAAAGCTGGTCAAGGGTTTTAAGGATGGTCCTAGATGCGTTAACTGGATGGGAGCTGCGAAGGTGTCATATGACGAGATCATTCACTTGGAGAGCATCTTCACAAACGAGGTAAAGAAAAACTATTTACCTTGCCTTAATCCACTTTCAAATGAGCTTTTAGGATTAACTTTCTTTACCTTTCTTCTGTAGGATGTCACTTTTCCATACATCTCATGGACAGGGAATATGGATGTTATCGAGGATGACCAATTTTGCAGAGCTGGTGATGTGAGGGATGATGGAATCATCGTTCTGAAGGAGATGATAAGTAAGAAGTATGACTTCAGTGAGCACATCTGGGAGTACGAAAACACTCCGGAGATTTCTTTAGATCTTAATGACGAAGCTGTGAATGGTGAAGGAAATGGGAATGAGAGTGATGAAGACTTTCAGACTCCAAGAGGATCAACGACTGATGTGTCGTCTAGAAAGGGAAATAAGAGGCTTCCGGATCGTGGTATGGAGAAAAGGAAGCATAAGGTTCTCTCTAGTGGACCAAAGCAAGCACCTTTTAGTGAAGACATGAAAGCTTTTATGACCCAGTTGTTTGAGGCGAATTTGTCTGGAATGGAGCAGAGGCTACAGAAACAGATGGATGAGAAATTTGAGCAGATGAAGGCAGAGCTTAGAGATTCACGTAAGGAAGCAACGGTTGAAGTTGAGCTTGGAGACCTATCACCGAGGAAGCCATCAACGAGCAAGCCATCACCGAGGAAGCCATCGACTTCACAGTCTCTTGTGCTAGTTTCATCTACGGTATCGGCCAGGAAGTAGATGTAATGCTTGTGTTTGTTAGTGTCTTGTTTTCATCTGCGGTATCTACTTGGTTGGTTTGTTAGTGTCTTGTTTTCACAACTATGTAAGATATTAATGTAATGCTTGTGTGTTGGTGTATGAAATACTTTGAACTATTTGTAAAATGTTCATGTAATGGAATTAGTGCTCAATATTATGCTGTTTATTGATTATTTCTTGTGACATAACAGGAACCATCAGAGAGTGCATTCGATGTGCATTTTAGTCAAGAAGATGATATCATTCACGGGATGAGTACGCAAGGTGTTAATGGGCTTTCTCAGGCGTCGTATGTGACAGACTTTGACCCATCTCAGACCCCAAATGAAGATGACTGGTGGACTCCAATGAGTTCAGTCCGAGGTTCAAAAGTTAAACCAATAAAGAAAGAAAAAGATAAAGCTACAGCTCCACCGCCGTCACAGTGGAAGAAATGGTACAGAGGTAAAACACTCTAGCTAAGCGATTCACCATTGCCCCTAGATGGTTCTCCACAGTCGTCACTGTATAACTTTTCCGAGGAATCATGGAAAGGATTCACGGATTGGGCTTTGAATCCAATTTCTTTACCGCTTGGGCCTACAATCTTAAATTTGTTTCTCGCTACAAGGGTAGTAAGTCCTGGGAAATGGCTTGGAAACGAGGTAAGGAGATCTCCTAATTTGGTGAATTTAAATTTCTAAAACATCTTGTTTGCTTGTTTGCTACATGTTCTTATTTTCATTGTGAATATTTATTCAGGAAATGGATGCATTTATGTTTATGTGGCGAGTGAAGACAACATTGAACCTTTGGGCCCCAAAACGTGTTGCTTTCATGAGTGCTATGTTCTGCCTCCAAGTCCATGCTGCATTCATCAAGTTTTCGCCGAACAGAAAAGCCTATAAATTGACTGATTTTCTTCTTGGGTACGGCAGAGGAGAGCTTCCATCTCATGGGCGGACTGATCAAGTTTGGGGTGTCGATGTTGATCGGCTCTACTTTCCTCTGTTTGTAAATGGTAATCATTCACTCTTATACACGTTTTTGTTTACATTTCTTCATTTAAAAATTTTGTAATGTCCAATGCAGGTAATCACTGGGTTGCTGTCTGTGTCAACATCATTGAAAAAAAAGTGGAAGTCTATGATTGCGGTGGGGGAAAGAATAGACAACACGTTGAAAAGTTTGCTGCTCTGATTCCTAGGATAGTGAAGGCGGTTGCACCACCTGAAAGACAGAAGCCGCTACTCCTCTCTGCATATACTATCGTGGATGTGCCTATGAAGAAGAGGTTGAACAAGAGTTGTTGTGATTGTGGTGTATACGCGCTCAAGCACTTGGAATGCCTTCTGCTTGGTCTCGACATCAGTTTGGTGGATGATGAAATCATCATGGGTTGCAGACAGAAGCTTGGTGTGGACTTATGGGAGGGTGCACACGAACCCATCTACGCTGAGGCTATGACACGATATGTGCCTTCACCATGGGAGAGGTCTGAAGCATATGACCTAGAAGATTGATTTGTGTCTAATTAGTGATTTGCTTTTTCTAGAAATTATGTGGAAAAACTCTAACTTATGTTGTTATTGAATGATGTTACTCTTGGTTAGTTTTCTATGAATTATCTTTGGTTTTTATAGGATTTTTTAAACAAGCCCAACCTAAACCCTAAACAAGCCCTAAACATACCCTATATAAACCCCTAAACAAACCCTAAGAAGCCCTAAAGAAGCTTCGTACACGAGTACTAGTAAGACCCTAAACAAACCGTAAACAAACGATAACCCCCAAACATACCCTAAACAAACCCTTAACTCTAACCAAAGTCAAAACAATATTACCCTAACACACACATTACAACTATTTATTCACTATTTATGTACATATGTCCAATTTCTTTGCTCCTACTTTTAACACTAACTTATAGGTTTCAAAGACAAACGTTTTATGTAGATAATTTTGGTGTTTTTTCCTGATCTGCCTTTGGTACAATACAAGTTATAGGAAATAAAACGACGTAGTTTTGTTTATTTTTTTTGACCTAGTCCCTTTTCTTCCTCATTCTTCCTCGACAGAAAGAAATTTGACGGCGAAATTTGGGAGATTGACTCACAAATGTCTTCTGTCAATTCTTCATCCGTTTCAAGAGCTCGAGTCGCCAAACAACGTGGAATTCCCACAAGATGCAATTGCGGTAAGGCAGTGTCGTGTTTCACTTCAACAACAGTTGAAAATCCGGGAAGATTATTCCATTCTTGTCCGTTGGGATCCAAGCAGGTTAGTCGATTATGTAATTAGCACTCATGGAAATCGACTCTATTATGTCTTCGTTTGAATCTAACTGGTTATTGGCTGTTAATGATGAAGGACAAAACCCACTTGTTCAAATGGACTGATAACTCAGTTGTTGAGGAAATTGAAGACTTCCAGGACCTCTTTGACGTGCTGCTCGTTGACAACTCCGAGTTTCAGAAATCAATGGGAGCTGATGAGAGCATGATGAAATGCCATGACAGTAAAATTGAAGAGATGGAAGATGCAATTGCACAATGTGAAGAGAAGACCACAGAATGCATTAGGGAATTAAGGATCATAAAAGCTTTGTTCTTGTGTTGTTTGGTGGTGGTGTTCATGTACCTTATCTTTGTATGATCTTGAAGTTTAAGACTATGTTTTTGTTCTTGTGTTGTTTGTTGATTATCATCTACTAGAACCAAATTGTCAGTAACATAGATCGATTTGTCTCAAGAGTTTAGCAAACACCAAATTGCAAAATATGTTGTTCCACAGAATATTAATAAGAAAAAAACACAGAAACATAACAAGTCAATGTGTTTATACTTCCATTCCAATGGGTAAATCGCATGTCCCTCTCTTGTGTCCTTTGTTACCACAGCGGCTGCACTTGTGCTTTTTATTCATTCTTGATCCTTGAGAAGATTTTATCTTGTCTTCTACTGATTCATGCCTTCTCTTTACTAGTCGACCAGCACTCTTTCTTGTCTCTGGTGGTAAAATCTTGGCAAGTTTAACCTCAGCTGGGACCTTCCATTCAGATTGTGGAACTGCTATTGGGTTAATGCTTTCCTCATATGCGGTTCTCCACGCTGTAGTGCTGTAGAAGGCGTCGGTAAATCTGTGTACTTCCAAACCTGTGTGAACAAGAATGTGAATTATTGGAGTCTATATACAGATAAATAGGTCCCAAGTTAATGTGTTTATACTTCCATACCTCGTGAATAAATTGCTGGAATGGCGTGTCGGCAAGGAATTTTTCCTATATCGTACTTCCCACATGTGCATGTTCTTCTTTCCAAATCAACATGACAATCATATATGTCTCCTTTCACCACCGATTTGACGTTGTCAGTCTTGTAAACCTTAAACCCCTTTGCCTTCACAATTCTCCTATCTATCTTTTTCTCTACCTCAGCGGTTAAAGGATCAAGATGCTTAGAGCTTACCAGGCGACGCTCATAGAACCATCGAGTCAACAGTTCTCTTATACTATCTAGCAAAGGAATAACCGGATATTCTCTAGGTACTCTCAAGACTGAATTTATTGACTCTGCAGGGTTTGTGGTCCTAATGTCGTACCTGGATCCAGGGAACAGAGAACGAGCCCATTTGCGCACATCAGCCTCCTGTAGATATCTTCCAAGCTCAGGACTCATATCAAAAATTTGGGTCATATGTTCCTCAAATTCAGTGAACCTATATGCCCGTGAAGCCTTTTCAACCAAGGCAGTGAACCCTTTTGTCTTGAAAAATGCAACCACATTGGTCAACAAGTGATGAATGCATATTCCATGTGCTGATCGCGGGTAGACAGTCCCAATCGCTTTAGCAATAGATGAATTTCTATCTGAGACAAAAGCCAAGTCTTGACAGTCAGCAATAACCACTTTCAACTGCCTGAAGAACCAACCCCATGAATCATCATTCTCTGAATCAACAACTCCAAATGCAATCGGATACAAGTTAGAGTTACCATCTACAGCAGTAGCAACAAGTAGAACTCCTCTGTATTTATTTTTTCAGAAAAGTTCCATCAACAACAATCACCCTTCGCATTGCATTGTAGTATCCTCTAACTGATTGCCCAAATGCCATAAATAGATACATGAATCTCCCCTTGTCATTAATTTCATAGTGAGTATGCGTACCAGGATTAGCTTCTTTAAGCATATGCAAATACGATGGTATTTTAGCATAACTGCGATCTGGTATACCTCTAGCAGCTGCAATAGCAAACTCCCGAGCTTCCCAAGCGTGCCCATAAGTAATCTCACAACTATGGTCCAATCTCATAAAGTCAATGATGTCATTTGGTTTTGGGCCATCGTTGGCATCACCGTATCGATGTTGTATTAGTTTCCCAATTGTTCTTGCAGATGCTGTTTTTCCGAAATTGCTTTTCTTTGAAGGTGCACATGAATGTCGTTCCTCACACCGGTTGATCATGAAATATGCAGACCCGTCCAGACCTTCTGCACGCACACTACAATTGCATAATGCATCCTTACATCGGCAATACCACCATTTTCTCGTGGATTTGATAACAGTGTAATCGAAATTATTCTTCATCGCCAAAATTTCCATTGTTGCCTTCAGAACCTCTTTACTCTTGAAAAGTTGATTCTTCTTCACAAAATCTCCTCTCCACTCTCGACCAGACTTTTCAGTATCTCCATTATTTTGAGAATCTCCAATTTTTTGACTCCTTAAACCAGCATCACGGCAACCATCAGCGGCGACATGATCCTTCTTTCTACCACAAGACTCCTTTGACGGCTTCACAAACGCGGCTCCATTTATCTCCACAACTTCTTCATCCTCAACATTACTTGAATCACACGGCTCCTTATTCAAATCAATATTGATCCGTTCGTTTTTATTTACGCCAGAACCAGAGAACGTGACGCACAAGGTAGTAGATGAATCCCTCTTCGCATAAGCCACAAAATTAGATGATTGGCGATCATTGGTGATAAAAATTGGAGGATTCCCTCTTTGATTCACTATCGAGTAACTGAACTCGGCATTAACAGCAATATGGTCCAACCCATAATCCTCACACACGATCCTCTTGACCACCACCAATGGAGTAGTAGTTTCTAATGTTACCATTCGACCACCCCTTGCTTTCTCTACCACGAAACTCCACTCTTCACTGAAATCAGACACCCATTCCCCGGATTTAACATAGATTAGAACCATGATGTATGATGTATTGATGGAGAGAAGAGATGATTTTGTGGATGAAGAAGAGAGAAAGCAAACTATGAGAAAGAAAGATCGTGGGAGGAGAAGAAGAACGTGATTTTAGGAGAAAATATTTTTTGAAAGATTTAGGGTAGATTTAGTTTAGATTTAGGAAACTTCTGTAACCGAAAATGGAAGTTTCCATATTTTCACGATTTGCCTAGAATACGTATACTATCTACCCAGAACACCGTATAATAGGTGAGAACTGTATTCTACCTTCAGGCGTCATATAAGGTAAAAGGTATAACAGATTATGACACATAATGTAACCGAGCTCTGTGATTGAGTTGTGGTTATATCTCGTTTTCTAGCTGAAGGTACACCAAAGCCATCTTTCTTGATTATAGCGTAGTTGATTCTATCTTTGCCACGGTATAGAAGAAATGTTATACTACGATATATAGCCTAGATATATCAGTGTTTTAAATTTAGAATTCGAACTATAAACTAAGTAGACTGCCAAAATGAGTATTCTAACTGTAGCCAGAAGATAAAATAAAATATGATTCAAATTTTTTTTAAAAAAAAATTAAACTTATATATTGTCATACTTATGTTTTCTATAGTTTTCATATTTTTTTATATTTTTAAAATTCTATTTACTATTTTTCTCATAAAACAAGGGTAAAATATGTCCAAAATTGCCAAAAGTATGAAAAGTCTTATTGTGACAAACAAAAGTTCAAAGTGTCCCATTTTTCCAATTCTCCCATTTAAAAATGATGTCTTCCATGTATTATCGCTTGCATTTATTAGCCTTTGTAAATCAAACAAAGATCTAAAGTTTTTTTTTTATAATTTTGGAATTTTTCAAATTGGATTCAGTGAAAACTAAAATTTGATCCACGAGCGTGTTAAAATAATCAATTTCGAAGCCTTTTCTACTAAAACATTATTTGTATATTGATATTAATAATTTTTTTAAAAAATATATCTACTAATTTGGATGTTCTAATCCTCGGTTTGGTGACTTGTTTTATGGGCTGAAAATGTTATTGATTTAGGAAAAAAGATAATTATACCAGATAATATTTGTGAAATTGTCATTGATTTAATTATGTTAAAATTAATTTTATATTCCTTAATTCTAATGAAAAGTTGGTTAGTTGGTTGTTGCACAAAAAAAATTGGTTAGTTGGCAAATCAACTCTTTTTAAAAACCAAAACCAACGTTCAAGTTTTTGTTTGGTTTTTTATAGAACTTTTTTTTTTGATAAAAGATTCTTTTTTATAGAACTTGACTGTCGGTTTTGATTTTTGTTTCCCCTCCTGCTGTGACGCATTTTCCTAAAGAATATCCAACAACTTTCTAGTAAATTTCATGGAATTTTCCTAGTGGGATAATGAGATTATAAAAGACCCGCTTAACAGCCAACACATTTATATGCTAGTATTATACAACAAGTAGAGGCCACCGAATTTAATTATATAACACCTTAGTTGATAACTTTTTTTTTGTCTTTTTGAGTAGTTGAGGACTTGAAGCTATATTATATAAGACCAAATACTAAAGGGTAGGATGTGTTTCTTTTCGTTTTAAATTGTCCCTGAAAGTTCTATCGTATCGTTTTCAGTTGTTCCCTGAAACTTCTATCGTCTTTCTTTAATGCAAAACTAGATTTTGCCCCGCGCTTCAAAAGTGCGGATTTTTCTTTGGATTGTAAACAAAGATTGTGAATTAGTATTATAAAATTATCGTACATTATTATGTTACAAATTCATATTATATCGAAGAAGAGAATTTATTTAAAATTATATAATTTATGAATTAGTTTATTTATATTTTTTATGTAAATTCTTATGTAGGAATCTTGATTTAAATCGCTGCCGTTTCTTTGACTTTTTTTTAGCAGGGGTGGTATTACACAACCCCCCCCCCCTTTTTCACAAATGGTAAGTTCCGGATATCCAATTTTTTCGAGATTTCGGTATCAACCTCTTGGCCTAAAAAAACTATGGGAGAAGGGAGAGGTTCTTTCCATACCAGTCAAACCTTGAACTTGAAAATAGCAAGGGACGGTAAGAAAGTGAGTAGACATGGATATCGCGCTTGATTGGTTCGAATCCAATTCGTGAGCAGTTCTGAAGGATGAACTGGATATGGATAGTGAGGAAGCCACTGGTGACCGGCTCAATGATATGTAATTTTCTCTCTCACTTAGGCATAAATATTTTACTAGATCCATGAAACAAATCTGAAATTGATATGGAAATGTTGGTGCAGTTTGGGTTCAAATCCAGGGCAAAGTACATATTCAATATTTATTTGGATCCGTAGGTCCCTTTTTGAATCAATATCCTAACCAAGACTTGACCGAGTACCCAAGTAATTTTGTATATATTAAATATATTCGAGTATTTTAGATATGTTTTTGGTATTACAAATAACTTTTTTAAGTTTTGGGTTCATTATTTCGATTTTTGTTTTATGTTAACCCGAGTAAAATTTTAATGTTTTTTAAACTATATTGGGTATTTGGAAATTCTTTTGGTAATTTCTGATTCTTCGGGTCGTATTTCAGGAAATTTTTTGGATCTTTCTGGTATTTTAATAATTTTAGCGTATTTACTTGGGTTTTTGGATATTTTCCGTGTCTCAGTATTTTTTGGATTTTCAGGTATTTCAAGTATTTTTCGAGTCCTAAAAACCTAAATTAACCCGGACCTGTTATGTACCCAAAAATTACATGTATTTTGCAGGTATTTGAATTATGGATCCAAACCGATCAAGACCCGTAAAGAACCAACCCGGACTTAAACCAGAAAAAAATTAAATACATAGTTATGTCCAAATATTTAGGACCTAAAATGAATTGATCTGTACCCGATCCGAAGACTCAATGCCAAGATCTACTCTCTCTCGTTATATGTTGTGTGCATCTTATAAGAATTACATTTGTTAAGATGATGAGACTTCAAATTTACTTGAAATATTTTTGACTAATTCAATAGTATAAATTTGTAAGGTTTTTAAAAAAATATCAAATACCAAATTTACTATAAATACTTTGTATATAAAATAATTTAAGTAAAATATATAATTTTTAACAGATGGTTTGCTTTATTAGATTTGATTTTGTAAATATTTGGAAATATATAATGTAAGATGACATGGTTTAGTATGACGTATGGTATATGTTAATTTTTAAATGAGTTTTGAAATCTGTTAAAGTTGATAAGTTATTGAATTTAAATAGCATATATATAGTATACTATTTTTGTTTAATTTTTTTGTAACAATATATACTATATCTTGGTTTTGATAATAGGTTAGAAGTATAAGGATATGTAAATTTTGATTAAAAGAATTATATACTTATAGAAATAAGATATATTCTTGGCAAATATACGAAGGAGTTTTTTTCATAATTTAAGACATAAGTATAGAAAAGATGGAGTGTATTGTTACATAATTGGTGGATCAGAGATTGGTATAGTTTATTTATATTGGAGAACTGAGTCATGTATTGACTATAAGATTAATGAGATACGTTTAGAGAAGAATATAATTAAGTATGTGTGCTATATCATTTTTGTATATAAAATGATATGGTCTAATAAAGAAAAGTATATATGTCGTATAAATTTGTTCCATGTACAAAATAATGTGGCCAAATAAATAAATGTATTACTAAATGTTTGTTAGAGAAATTTTAGGCACATGTTGTTAGTTAAATATTATGGTAAGACCAAAATATTATTAGCTAAAAGAAAGGGTCCAAAAAACTTTTTTAAAGTAGATTTATTAAAACTTCTTTCCTTTTAATAGTATTGATACAACAACGTAGAAGGCAACAACGCAAAAACTAGAGCTGGAATGGTTCCGAATATCCAAGAAATTTGGGATATCCAAATTCAGATTCGGATTTGTCAGTTCGGTAGATTTAGTATTTGGATCCGGATTCAGAACTTCTGGATATCTAGATTCTGGATATCCATTCATATATCATATTATCTGCGGACATTCGGATCCGGATTCGTAAAAATAATATTTTAAAATATATTAAAATTCTAAAATAATACATAAATTAAATATTTATATAAGATTTATAAATATAAATATGAATATAATATTTTTAAAAGTAAAATATAGTATTATAAAAATAATTTTATGAATAAATATTAATATATCAAATATAATTATTAATAAAATAAACTTTTTATATATTTTTGAAATTTACTATCCTGATTCGGATGCTTATGCTCCGGATATTTTATTTTCGGAACGGATCCAGAATATATCACAAATTGAATCCAAATCCCAGATAATAAATCTTAGGCCTAGCAAAAACTCTCCTCCTTTAAGAACACCTCTTCTGAGGCCATAAATGAATTTTGGTCCAAAAACAAACTATAAAACAAATCTTCAGTTCAGTAAAATAATTCAGTGAAACCCATTTTCAGAACTTTTTTTCTTCAGTTTTAACTGGCCCTCTCAAAAATAATTTGGGTCTTGAAATTAAAGAAAAAACGTAACTCATATCTTCAAACAGATAATTTTGAAAAAATTGGAGCATTTATCTAGACTATAAAAAGTTTAAAACCGTAATGGCCCATGCACATGACCAGGCCTGGATGCTATGTTTGGTACTATTTTTAGTAGACAAATAATTTATTATTATTAACTGAAAGGTATTTGATCCGAAGTCCAACTAATCTTCTAAAGAGATATTACATGTTTTTCTGCGTAATGTGTAGACATAATAACTTTTAAAAATATTTTTACAGTAATTTTTATTTAATTAATTTTATTCAAAATTTTAAAATATAAAATAGTCATTTATAATTGAGATTCAATTTTTTATTACAATTATTAAAATAAAAGTCAAATTTGGTTTGGCAAAGGTTAATGGATACAATTTTGAGAGGATGGTCGGATTTTGAGTTATCTGTCTGAGGAAAGAATAACATTCCATATAAAAAGGAAAAATAAAAAATTTCCAGAATTTCTAGAGAAGTCCAAAATGATGATAAAAACATATGAAGAGGTTATTGAAGTAGCAGGAAAAATATATATATTTTTTTAAAAACTTTTTGCAATGAGAAAATTTATTGGGAACAAAAGAAAATCAGAAATCTATGATATCCACGAGGAAATTGTAATATGAAAGTTCATAAGGCTTTGCCAAAACAACTGCGGATTTAAAAAAGAATAATTAGTTTACATAATGATGCATGTAATTGGGTCATTATTCTGTTTACAAAAGATTTGTGTGTTGATCATGTGGTTCTGTATACAAACTTGTCTAAGTTTCTCTTTCAAGTTTGATTCTTTTTGTTTTCCTGTGATCTGAGTTTAATCTTCTAGTTTAACTCCTTTTTATAAAGGTCCTTAGAGTTCTAATCAAAGTTTCTAATATTTATGAGGATGGATGTTATGGTCTACGTCCTGAATCTGTGTGTTGATCATGTGGTTCTGGCTTCTTTTTCATTTCCGAGGTGAGCGTGTGTTGAGATAAGCTTGAAGATACCTTAAAGAGCAAGTAAATCTATTCCTAGTTAGATTGTGATCCTAAGAGTTAAGGATCATAATATTTATGTGTTTACCATTAGGAATAGGAAGTTATATTATCTCTATATAAGCAATGGCGAGTAATGACATTAGCTATGAGTTGTGTGATTGAAAGGCTTTAGTTTTGAGTAATGGCCATGTGTTCTATTTAATTGGTAGTCCAATAACATGGTGCTCCCAGAAATAAGAGATCGTTGCATTGTCATCCTGCGAGGCCAAGTTCATGGGCAATGAGTGCAAGAAGGTAACTATACGGGTTGATAATAAGTCTGAAATTGGGCTTACTAGAAATCATGTATTTCACGGTCGGAATAAACACATCATAGAAGGTTCCACTTCATTAGAGAATGTGTGAGAATGATCAAGTTGAAGTAGTGGAACATGTGCCCGACAATGAGCAGGAAGCTGACATACTAACCAAGGCGTTTGCAAAGATCAAATTCAAGGAGATGATAATTCTTATTGACGTTAAAAATGTGAGTAAAAATGAGATCAAGCTTAAAGGAAAGAATGTTGAGATAAGCTTGAAGATAGCTTAAGGAGCAAGCACACCTATTCCTAGTTAGATTTTGATTATAAGAGATAAGGATCATAATATTTAGGGAAGTTTACTAAAATGACTCAAATTAATTGTGTTATTACTAGAATGACTCATATTTTTTGAAAATTATTAGAATTTATGGTCGAAATTGGCATTGTCCATAGTTATAACAAAAAAGATTACCAAAGTACCCTTAGCATTTGATCGTCAGCCGATTTATTTTCAAAAAAAAAAAATCTATCGAGTAATAAGTCAGTTTATAAAATCTGTTTAGAAAAATAAATCTATCGTTAAAGTGGTGTCAAGATTTGTTGCCACAAAAGAGTTAATTGTACGATTTGAATATAAAACATATTTTTAGGACTATGTCTGACGAATGAGGTTGCAGATTTGTTTTAGATGATCGATTTTTGTGGTCAGCTTATTTTTGTATGTTCGACTTATTTTCTTATGGCAGATTTATATATCCAACTTAAAATGGTTAGTAGGCTTTTTATTTTATGTGGTGGCAGACTTTTTGACAGAAATTTGGATTTGTGTAAACCAAACATAATTGAAGGTTGAATTAAACCCGGTTTATCTTAATTTCGAATCTTGTTTAACGTTAGTGTTATTCCGATCAGAATTAGGTCTAATTTTTTGTAATTGTTGTCTTTTCCATCCCTCCTTTCTTTCTTATCAAGTTGGCTTCCTTTGTAACCATCATCATTTCAAATGGCTTCCTTTGTTGCCGAGTTTTAGAGAGTTGAAGTCTCAGGTCTACATATATAGACTAATTTTTTAATCCCTTCCGTTCATTCTGCAGTAAAACTCTAGCCTGGCCTTTTGAGGTGTCTGAACTTGGACAATGATCTTTGAGTGTCCTGATATCTAAAGTAACTGCTGCACTAACTCTTGTCGCAGTCGCATGACTGGATATAATTATTTGTAGAATTATTTGATTGATGATTACTCCCATATATTCTGGACCATCTGGCCCGAATAGCAAATGTCAATGCTCACTATCACAATTCGACTGATGGTGACTGATGCGTGTTCAAATTATCCTAGAATAATTTTACTTGTATCAAAAGAAGTCAAGTTGTAGTATTTATGGATTAAATCCACAGGCAGCTGAAGCACACACTAAATCTTATTATAACTAAGCTAGGTTGAAGAATTGAAAACTATAAATTGCAATGAAACTTAGAAAAGTGAACAAGACAATTGATTGATTTGGGGTTTAACAGTTATGATGAAGGTGTTAGACTTAGGGTTTTTATTCAGGTTATCATGATTATAACGATATGAATGCTTATATGAGATGCTTGGATGATATTAAAGAACCCAACAGTAACAATAACCGATACCACTCTCGTTTTCTGGGTTATCTATTACTAGATCCAATGATTCAACGCGCGCATATAATAATCAGGAAAGCATCGATCAATGTCTATGAGGATGTATTGATCGACATAGCTTTGCGTAGAATCGATCGATGTCTCTATAGGAAAATCGATCGACGCGCCTCTAGTAAGCTTTATGCGCGGGTTTATAACAGTTCACTAGGGTTGCTAAATCAGCTTTCGCTTGTTTCTAGCAAGTCCTAACTCAGAGAAGATAGATCAGAGGATATATCCACTATTCAAGTATAGGTTAGCTAATCCAAGACAAGCATTAAGAACAATCTTCAAAGATGAATATCACAACTCAAGTATTCCTATTTGGGGCTAATCCCTTAAAACCTATTTGAACCCTAAACCTAACAAAGTGTTTACTGAGACATAGCGAAGTAAAACATCATAATCATTAAATAAAATTGCATAGAATAGATAGATGAATAGAAAGTAGTAAAGTACAAGAAAGCTCTCTCTCTCTCTCTCTCTCTCTCTCTCTCTCTCTCTCTCTCTCTAAAGCCGTAAACTGTTTGCTATCAAAAGTATGAAAAACCTAAAAAGCTCTCTCTCTCTCTGCCTCTAACACTTAGGCAAGATATAAATATTGTAAATATTAGGTTAAAACTCTTTAGGAGTGTTTCAGTAATTAGATGGAGTCTTGGACTTCAAGTCGGTTGTGACCAAACTGGACTTCTGCGCGCTCTCCATCTATCGATGTCACAAGACGTGCATCGATCGATGTTTCTCTCCATGTCGACCTCAAGTGTTGGTCGATATGGTCATCTCGGGTGAAATCTCTAAAATGCTCCAAAATGCTCCAAAAATCATCTTCTCTCCAATCACTCATGAACCTGTAAATATGCTATCTAGACTCCAAAATATAATAAATATATCCTAAAACTCCTATATACCATGACTAAAATCGGGTCAAATTCATGGTATATATAGTGACTACTTCATCATCTCCTTGCATATCTTTAGATTCAGTACCCACAATGATTTTACTCTCTTAAATTGCTCTGTGATATAAAGTAGGAATGAAAACTATTGTATTAAAATGGGAGAACCCCATCATGATCAAACTTTGTTAGTGAAAGTAAAATCAAAACCAAAGTATATGAAGTTTTTCACAATTCACAAGTAATATACAAGACTTTTTTAGGCATACAGCTTACGGAGTTCTCTTTGAACTTGGCCTTTATTTGCTCCCTCTTTATCTTGAGAGCAGATGTGACTAGTCCTGACTCTGGTGTCTACGGCTCCGGCAATAACTTATCTTTGCTGGAATTTCAAACTTTTCTAGCTTTGCCGCCTTAGTAAGAGATTGTTGAACCTCCTTTACTGCATCACCATTTTCACATAGCTCAGAGAAGTCGCTGTATTCAACTCTTGCTTCTTCTGCCCCATTTCTCTAATGCTCCGTGTGATGCTACAACAAGAGCTACACAGTAGATGTTCATTGGGTCTGCCTGTACCATAATGTTTTCAATGTAATTACTTGAAACAAAGCTGCCACTGCTATGAATTATAATACAGACAATACAAATGAATGAGACGCAATCTCCCCTTGAGGCATTGGTTTTTCTAAAACATCCCTGTAATTCACGTAGCAGAAACAAACATACACACCAACCACATTGAGTGAGTAAATCAAAGCTTCCTTTCCTAAAGAAGCATCAATAGTAACACCAGATATGTTCTGTCTGAAACATCCCTGTAATTCACAAACAAGAGCAAATCAATTTCAATAGTTAAGTAACGCCTAATAACAAAACTCATCAATTACCTTCAAAGCAATAAACCACTCAGCTTGAGTATCTGAAACGATAGCTGAAAAAGTAAGTTCTCTACATCAAACAGTGAGAAAAAACACAATATGACTCATAACCAAACTCGTTGGACAAAAAAGGACTCATGACCAAACTCTATAAACCCGAGGTAGAGAAACACAATACTGCAAGAAAATAGATGAGAAAATTGAGATTTCGGGTTTTTGATATCTAACACTCATTTCAACAATGAATGATAAGAACATGAAACAAAAAATTAGATTTGCATTGATTTAGGACTTACAGGTTCAATTTTCTTAGATTGAGAGGTGGATTTGACAAATATGAAATCGGATTTAGGGTTCTTTTTGTATGACAGACAACGGCGAGTTGGAGAAACGGAAGAAGCCTGTGACGAAGGAGAACTCGCCGGAGACGGAAATGAAGGAGAACCCTCCTTTGTCTTCGACGTTTCTTTCGTCGGAGAGGATAACTAGAGAAAGGGAATTTTTTTGAGGAAAAAATAAAAAAATTATCTAATTAGTTATTTTATTTAAAAAATTGTGAATATGAAAAGGAAAGATGGTTTTTTTAGTATTTTCATTATTCATGTGAGTTAGTGTAGTAATTACAAAAGTTTATAAGTTATTCTAGTCATTTCATATATAATTTGAGTCATTATATGTAATTTCTCTAATATTTATGTGTTTACAATTAGGAATACAATGTTATATTATTTCTATATAAGCAATGTCGAGTAATGACATTAGCTATGAGCTGTGTGATTGAATTGGCTTTAGTTTTGAGTAATTTTCTAAAGCACTGTTGGTAAAGCCACATGTTATGTAGTTTGTTTTTCCTTTGTTGCATGAGAAATTTCTTTGATATTTTCAATAGCTGAAGTGTTTTCGTTTCTCTACATCTCAGTGTTATTGTTAGAGAATTTTATCTCTTTTTCGAATGATGTGTTCGATAACGCTAGTTAACTTACCTGTGGAAGGCCAAAAAGAAAAAAAAGTTTGTCTCTGAAACTACGTTAGTCTGGGTATCTCTTATGACACCTGAATGTTAAAAATAAACTATTATTATAAAGAAGTGTTCTCTCCCTCCTGGTGCTGCCATATAGGATTACATGTCACGAATTCGTTTAACCACAGCATGACACGTGTCTCCCTAACATAAAAATCTTTTGTTTCGTTGCTCCTTCTAATGGGCTTCCATGTGTTATTATTTTTGTAGGCTTTGATAATGTGGGCCAAACTAACACTAATTTGGTCTATTAGCTGCCTTCCATGAGAAAAAAATACATTTCTTTAAGAAGGAATTTACGAGTAAACCGATATTTTAGGTGCAAACGTGTTTGTAATGGTCTTTCCTAATAAAAATCATAGTGATTTAGTTGTTATAGAGATGTAAAACACTTGTAAAACCATTCATTGTAAATTAATTGCTAATTTTTTACATATCAATCACAAAAATTGCTTATATATATGCCATATCTATTGAGAATGAATCACACAAACAAAAAAGAAGAAACCGAAAACGTGAAAGATATAATTTTTTTTTCCGGCGATGGCAATATTTTCGTGTTGAGAAATTGGATGTATATATGCACAAAGATTTTGACGGGGAAGTGACAAAAGAATTTCTCAACGATGTAGAGATATTCATGTACTAGGCTGTTAGTACACCGATCACACAAAACTAGTAAGATATTATGTTCTTGTCATAAATGCAAGAATACAAAATTTTCTCAGAGTGAAACTATTTGGGACTATATAGTAAATAGAGGTTTTAAACACAATACTATATTTGATTTCAACATGGAGAGAGTTATGGTGGAAATAAAGCTAGTAACAGTAAGAACCGATTCATTTTCATAACGAAAATAATTACCATCAGGATGAGCATATCATATATCATCATGATAGGGTTCATGAATTGGTTACATATGCAAGAAAGTACTTCAACCTTAGTTGATGAAGTTGGAAATGTTGATGATTCGAACTAAAATGCAAAATGGTTTTATGAAATGTTAAATACTCCAACCAAATCAATCTATACATGTTGTAGAAAAGGTCTCTCTAAATTTTCTCTAACAGTTAAGATGATGAATATTAAAACTGATCATAATTTACCTAAGAACTACATGGATGCATTGGCTAAGTTGTTTAAAAAATATTTGCCAGAAGACAACTTGTATGCTGATTCTTATCATGAAATTAAAAAATTGGTTTATAGTATTGAGTTACCTTCAAAGATGATAGATGTTCGCATCGAAAATTGTAGGGTATAGTGGAAAGATGATGAGAAGTTACTATAGTGTCGCTTCTGCCAAAAACCACGATTTAAACCGCAAAGACGTTGGTGGAATATGGTACTGTACCAAAATACGTGGTATCTACCTATTACAGACAGATTGAAAAGATTATATCAATCTGAGAAGACTGTTTGATCGATGAGATGGCATGGTGAACATGTCTAGACAGATGGAGAGATCCTCATCCATCAGATGCAAGAATATGGAAACATTTCAATAAATCGAATTTGTTGAAAAAGAATCTATATAGAATTTTTGATTGGATAATAATGGAAGATAACATTAAACTTGTTATGTTATATTATTCTAACACATGCATCTCATAATTATAAAAATTAAAAAAAGTTAAGAAAAAACAACCATATATGAATTACTTTTTTGAAACTAACTACCATATATGAATTGTGATATATATCTAATATTTTAAGTTTCAAAAGATTCTATTATATTACTTAAATAGATAATATAAGTTTATTTTGCGAATTTATCTAATATTAATTATCAGGTATAATTGATTTAGTTGTGTATACAATTAATCAAAAATATAAGATTAATTTAAGACATTATAAAATATAATATAAGAGATCCCTTAAACATTTTCAAGATATTGATATGTTTATTTACTTAAATATTAAATATAATATATTACTTAATAAATTTAGGTTTCTAATTAAACAGAATATATCTATAGATAATTTAGAGAAACTTCAAGATATATATAAAAATAATGTTGTTTGTTTTCTAGCTACAGATTCATATTCTGATGAAAATGAAATGAACTAATGCATACTAAAACATTAAGTCATATATAAAACCTTATTTTAAGATGCAGAATATTTAATATAATATTATATAATACATAAGTTTTTGTGAAGTTATACCTTTAGACTTACTTATGTTCTAACTCTTACTTCTATTATTTAAGTATTTATACATGTACTAAGGATACAATATTTGTTATGCTTGTAATAGATGAAAATAACACAACGACCAACATACATGTAAAGTTTACTTCATTGGTATTATTTGTTTAAAAATTAGGAAGATCTTAAAGTTTTGATCAACACAGTGATATCCAGTTCGTTATGCATATATACTTTTTTTGAGATAGACTAAAGACCATAATTAAATTACGAACATATAGTATATAAAATTATCTAAAATTATGTAACGCATAAAAATAAGCAAATTTATTTCTAAAATAATTATATTTGATATAAAATAGAAACTCTATAAATTAATATTTGATAAACTAATACATTTTTTTAGTCTCAAATTGGTCTAATGTAAAATATGACATAATTTGATAAAATAATAAGTTAATAATATTTTAAAAAACTCTTAGGTAAATATATGGTCTCGGTAGAATCATAAATTAATAATTATAAGATATATAAATTTTATATAAAGATACACAAAACTTTTCATTGTTTATCTTTATTTAAAATAAATTTCATATCTAATTTTATTTATAATTTTATCCAACTACATTTAAATTTGAATGTATTCTACAATATGTAATTATCATGCATAATCTAGTTAAAATAGTCAAATATAACTCTGTAAACTTTAACCAATATATAATATCCTAGATGAAAATTATTTTCAGTTTTATACACTAAAAATATATATAAAAAAAAAGAAAATTTCTTTTAAATTAACAACTTTATAAATTAATAAATTCTTGAAATCACAACATTATTAATTTACAGAGTTTTACTGTATATAAGATATATAATTGATAAATAATAATGTATATAGTAATACACAATATTCTAAAAACTGCTAGGTGGTGGTTAGACGTATTAAAGAGAGTTATTGTTTAGGCGGACGTCTAGGCTGATATTTTGTAAGTCTAGACCAATTTTTTAAAAGCCTAGACCGATTTAAAACACTAGTAATACATAATACAAGATATATCTCATCTTATACACAACATATCAAATAAAATAATGCTTTAAAATATAGGGCCGGTCTGAACCAGACCCAAATATATTTGGGGTTTGCAGATTTAAGGCAAGTATAATTGACATACCATGGAAATTTAGGATTAACAAAACTAATAAGGGTATATAACTAAAATATAAATGTTGTTTAACCACCGAGTTAAATATACTCTATAGAGTTAAATCCATTAGAAAAGACAAAAATCCTATATTGACGAAGAAACGATTGTACGGTCCTGGAACAAATCAGGGAGTTGTTGCAGGTTCCACCTCCTTTCAAAACGCTCAGAAAGTTTCCTTGATGATATTTTGCAGCTGCACATGTGGCACTACGATAAGATAGGAGAGGAATCAAAATCAGTCGTTGTATTGAAGACAAGGCGCTCTCTGAGAGCTGTACACTTTCACTCTCATGGGGCTCCATTTCTTTTGACCGGAGATGTGAGCTACCTAATAAGAAGGCTTCATTTAAATTGTTCATTTCCCTCTCTGTCTGTTTACATATTCTAACACCGAGTGACAGGTGAGTGACATTGATTATTAGATTCCTCCATGTCTAGAGCTTAACATCTAAGGATTACTTGAGGTACCCGCACCCTGCTATCTTTTTCAACAGTCCTGAAAGCAGTCGAACCAGTTTGGCAGCAGAACTCTCCCCTGTGCCACTTCCACACACGTCCTTGCGTACTACATCTTCTGTAGCTGAGACAAGAATGGTTCAATCTTCTACTGCTGGTCTAAGTAGTTCACGATCAAGGGTTCAGAGTATGATGAGGTCTCTAGAAAACGGGAACAGAATATTGTTTTCTCCTCCTTTGGCTACAGGGAGCGGTCCTTATGGTTCCAATAATATTTCAAGAACTGCTCCTGCAGTTGAAGGGATCAATTTAAATGAAGCTCAGCCTGTTGGAAGAACTGATATCCCTAGCCAACCTTTCAATGAGTGAGATCTCCTTGAGTTTGGACAGATTAGGCAATTATTTCCCCACTTAAGGGACTGAGGTTCCTGGGAGTTACCTTTTATACAAGGATGGTTGATGGCTCGAGGTCATGGTGTTGCTAATTCAGTGGTTCCTCCGAGTGGCAGTAGTGACTAGGTCGTCTCAGCTCCTAACACAGGTTCCTCAGCATCTCGTTTATCCACAGCCGGTCTGGAGGCTGCAGTAGCATTATTAGAAATCCCGAGCTCTGTTTACTTACATCAAACTCAACAATCACAGTCATCTGGATCTAGAGGTGTGTCTTCTCATAACACTCAACCTGTGGTGAACAGGGTCCAATCTGAATTTGCTACCTCAGTTAGTATTGCTTCTGCATTAGTAGCTGATGCTATATAGTCACATTGTACAGTCAAACTCCGAGTGTGGTCGCATGACATCAAAGACCCATATGCGCAACTGAAATCTGACAGGTGTCTTGTTAGAATACCGCATGTCGTTCTTTGCAGGCAAACCTTTCTTCTTTTCACTTGAATGCTTGGAATGTTAAATCATATATTCTTTTTGTTTTTAATGCATTTGTGTTTGATTTTAGCAGCGAGTTGGGAGCTCATTTTTCGCCGTGTGGGAGATATTTAGCAGTCTGTGTTGCATGTGTTCTTCCTCATCAAGAGATAGATCCTGGAACGCAGACACTAGCACAACAAGATCCAGGGCTTGCAACTTCCCCAACTCGACACCCTGTCACAGCACACCAAGTCATTTACGAGCTTCGTATGTATTCTCTCGAAAAGAAAAGATAACAGCCACTTACAGATGTCTCATTGTGTTAATTTCTACCTTCTTAAAACACACAGATAATAGATTCATTTAAGTATGTTGTTTTCTATGTTTAACAGTTTTGGTTTAGTACTTGTGTCACAGGAAATTAAAGCTTTGCATTACTTAACCTCTATCCAGGTTAGTCGCCTTTCCGTAATAATCAGAGATAGTATTCATGGATTATGAGCTCCAGAGAGAAGCCATTTTGGATTTGTATTTATCGTTCTAATTGTTTTGGATTATATACAATTTTTTGCTTCATATGTTTGGTCGTGCTGTGAAATCATCTCGATTCATCATATGTGATATCAAGTAACTTGTGAGAGATAATAGGTACTAGAGAAATTTATGTTGATAATAGTAAGTTGTTGAATATACTTCAAAAGTAGCGTCCTTGTAGATTGTTTTAAATACTCTTTTTAAGTATTAGTTAGGGATTTCTGGTGCAGTTCTCGCCCACCTCCCAGCACATACTACTTGCATATGGACGGTGTCATGGTTCTATTTTTAGGAGCTTACGTGATGGTGAAGCAACATCACCTTTTTCACAGTGTTGGAGTTCCGATATGCCGAGCTCGTTTGGGGGTTATGATGCGAGTTATCTCCGACATAGCGTCCGGATCGAGTACTCGAAAAATTGGGAGTCCTAGAAGCTCCGCTGTTCTGGGAGGCTAGGACTCGGGGTGGCAGATTTGTATGAGATCTGATTTCGTCTCGGATACTAACCCGGTGTTCAGTGAGCTCCCTCTCGGTCTGCTCCAGCCGATTCGTGATTGTTCGATGAGCGAGTTCTTGTTCTCGGGTTTTGTCCAAGAGTGTCTGGATCATACCCCGGAGTTCGGCGACTTCCTCTCTCGTCTGTGATATCGGCGTAGGAGATAACGGTATGGTATGTCCTCCGGGCGGTTCCAAACTCGGGCTCCAAATCGATCGGGAGCCATAGTCCCGGTGAGAGGAGCTTTCGGGGTTTGGATCGGATCGTCGACTCCGCTTGTGTTGGTGGATCCGATCGGTAGATCGTTCCTTTGCTCGATCCCGATGGGATCGACATCGTTCTTTCTCCGTTGAGAGTTTCCGGATTGATCTGGATCCATAATTGTGCTTAGAAATCCTAGATCGGGTTCTTATAAAAGATTTTTTCGTTTATCTTCCCCACAGTCGGTCCTAAAATGTAGATCCTAAAATCTACACTAGGAATTTGATAGTGTTTGTAAGGTAAACTGGGGAGTGAAAAAGGATGTAGGCAACAATATCCTTAGAACACAACGATGTAATCGGAAATCGGTTGACAATAATGGACTTTATTGAGTAAAAGATCGATTACAAAGAATGGAAATGAGATCGAATACTACAAAAGAGATCGAATAAGATCAAACTCGAAACAAAGTAAAAAGAGGTCGATGTGTGTAGTGTGCTCTCTCTAGGGTTTTCGATGTGTCTTCAAGTGTTGATCTCTCCCTCCTTTTATAGTCGCGTCCTCTGTCTCTGTTGTAACCCGATCTCGCGATCTCTGGCATCCCGGCGACTCGTTCTTCGATCTCGAACGCTTATCGTGGGCTCTTGTGCACCTGGCTCATACTCTTGACTCTGCCCATTAGTAAAATATCCAAAATTGGGTCTAACACTTAGGTTTGATTAAAATTGGGTTTGTTTGGATTAGCTGGATAATTAGTAAACAAGTTAAAACCACAGTTTATGGACAATTAAGTGTTAAACTTTTGATTCATGGAGAAATACATTTGTGATTTTTAATTCGGGGATATCTAATACTAGATTATGATGCTATACGATAGATTTCATGGGAAAATAACACCTTCACCCTTTTATTTTTAGAAAGTTGGTCCACCATTTGATTGTAATGTCACTATAGTTGTGAATCGAAGTGTATAATAATATGATCTAAATTTGTCTCGGCCCGAGACTATCGGGCCCACTAGTTTAAAACCAGACTTTTCTCACGCACTCCATTATTAACGACCCAAACCCGTTTCGACCCGACCCGGAGAAGAAAAGAAAAGAAGATACAACACCGCACCACCTAACTAAGAGCATCATTAACCCAAAACCCCAAATAGGAGTGCTTATTCTTTTTTTAATAATTTTAAGTTGTAAAAGTGATTTAAGATCCAACGCTAAGCACCCTGAACATTTTTGTGCTCCAACGGGAGGTTTTTATTTTGGGATTCTTAAAAGAAAAAAAACTAAAACAATACATACTTGGTAAGTTGATCCAGGCTCGTGTACTCTCTGAGGGTTGGAGTTAAGATCGATCATGCTATGATCACCATTCCCATTTGAACCAACACGAGGTGCTTGTTGGGACCAGCTTGCATCACCATAACAATTAACAATTACATAAACGTGTGGAGACAGGAGAAGATATCTAAATCAATAGCACAATAACACTCACCTCAAACATTGACAAGTCTTGTTAAGTCATCCCCACTCTGCCCCTCTCCATATCCTTCTTCTGTCTTAGTATCCTCATCCTCATCTACAACCAATCCGAGCTTCCTCTTTTTAGCCTGAAATGCATTAAGTGAGACCAGATACACAAACAGCATAACTTTAAACTTACATATGATTACATCAAAGTGTTCTATTAAACAAAATCCAAAACAATCAAATCTACTGAACATATCATTATGATCAAAGTACTTGTATTCAAAGCCAGAGAGAGTCAAATTACAAACATGAAACAACGAGACATTCACATACTAATCTCATCTTGTCTCCTCCTTAAAAGAAAGTAATGAACAGAGCATCTATGTGTGTCCAAAACCAAAACGTTAAACCAAAAAAACAAACTAATCTCATCTTGTCTCCTCCTTAAAAGATCCCTGCAAGAACACAGATGAATCACAACAAAGAATAGATTCAGTCAGACATCAAAGTGAAGCAAAATCACAAAAACTAAACACAACTAGTAGAGATATTTACCCAGAAACTAAGTTCTACTCAAAAACAATACGAGGAAGGGATATAAAAGTTTCAATGGCGGTTTCTCTCCCGAACTCGTTTCTCCAGATCAACCCATGCGCTCCTTCTCTGGTAACTAGAAAGGTAAAAGCTTTTTCTTCTTCGTCTATAACACTCCTCTCCTCTCCTCAAATCACTAAATTTTTTGTGTAGGGGATTCTGAATAGCCAATTACGGCGGCAGCTATTGGCGCGAGAGGAGGAAAGAAACCGGCGGTTACCAATCCGGTGGTGGCCAAAGTTTACTGCAACGGAGAGATCACCAGATGGAGTCGGAGTCGCCGAGGAGTCACCAGAGAAGATGATTCGATCGTGAAAGATAGAGGATGATGAATGTGTGACACGTGTGCATAAGCTCCGTTGCTTGTGAGTCTTAATTAAGCGTCGTTGTTTGTTTAATTACATAATTTTCTTTTTCTTTTTAACCTAAAAACACTAAGCACCCGCGTTAAGCATCCGCGTTAATGATGCTCTAACAGTGCCTACCAGTCTCTCTCTCTCTCTCTCTCTCTCTCTCTCTCTCTCTCTCTCTTAATCTATCCTCGTGCGTGCGTGCGTGCGTCTATGGCGACTCAAGGACAGGTTATCACATGCAAAGGTACGCAAATGATGACTTAGCTACGCTTCGTTTTTATTGTCGATTTCTCTGATTTGGATTCGCTTTTGAATTGCATAGCTGCGGTGGCTTACGAGGCGAACAAACCTCTGGTGATCGAAGATGTGCAAGTGGCTCCCCCTCAGGCCGGTGAGGTTCGGATCAAGATCCTCTTCACCGCTCTCTGTCACACCGACGCCTACACTTGGAGCGGCAAGGTCTGAATCTCTTACTGATTCGACTCCATTTTAATTAGGCGATCTAATCTAATCTAATCTAACTCTTGTCTCTTGTCTCTTGTGGATTTAGGATCCCGAAGGTCTCTTTCCTTGTATCCTCGGTCACGAGGCTGCTGGGTATCTTCTTCATCATATCCACTTTTTTTCTTTATTTATTTTATTTATTTATTTTAAATAATCTGGGAACAGGATTGTTGAGAGTGTTGGTGAAGGTGTAACTGAAGTGCAACCAGGGGATCATGTAATCCCTTGTTACCAAGCCGAGTGCCGTGAATGCAAGTTCTGCAAATCTGGAAAGACTAACCTCTGCGGCAAGGTTCGATCCGCTACTGGTGTTGGGGTTATGATGAACGACCGTAAGAGCCGCTTCTCCGTTAATGGCAAACCCATTTATCACTTCATGGGTACCTCCACCTTTAGTCAGTACACTGTTGTTCATGATGTTAGTGTCGCCAAGATTGATCCTCTGGCTCCTTTGGACAAAGTCTGCCTTCTTGGTTGTGGTGTTCCCACTGGTCAGACTTTTGATTTAACTCCCACTCTTTCTTTCTTGTTACCCCCATGTAGGTGATGTTGAAGTTTACTGTAGTACTTAACAGTTTCTCATGTATCTTGATCCTATTATTAGGCCTTGGAGCTGTTTGGAACACTGCAAAAGTAGAGCCTGGCTCAAATGTTGCCATTTTTGGTCTTGGGACCGTGGGGCTTGCTGTAAGCTTTCATCTTTCTTTTTTAATTATTTTTCCCCATGAAAGAGGAGGACTTTGTGGTTTGTTTGTTTAATTATTGTGTATGGATAGGTTGCTGAGGGTGCCAAAACAGCTGGTGCTACAAGGATCATTGGCATTGATATCGACAGCAAGAAGTATGAAACTGGTAAAACTTCTTTTCTTTTCTTTTCTTTTTTGCACTGGCTTGTTTAAAGTGATTTTTGAAACATTGGGTTCTTCGGTTGGCATTTCAGCAAAGAAGTTTGGTGTTAATGAGTTTGTGAACCCAAAGGACCACCAAAAGCCTATACAGGAAGTGATTGTTGATCTCACTGATGGCGGTGTTGACTACAGCTTTGAGTGTATTGGGAATGTCTCCGTGATGAGAGCCGCATTGGAGTGCTGTCACAAGGTACTGTTGAACATAAACTGATTTTACAGAATTTACTTAAGACAAAGAGGATGTGGTTAAGAGTTATAAGATGATGATTCTGCAGGGATGGGGAACTTCGGTTATAGTTGGTGTTGCAGCATCAGGACAAGAGATATCAACCCGACCGTTCCAACTCGTGACTGGCCGTGTATGGAAAGGAACAGCTTTTGGTGGTTTCAAGAGTCGAACCCAAGTTCCTTGGCTTGTGGAGAAGTATATGAACAAGGTTGGAAATAATTATTCTCTGTGATCTGAACCTTGAAACACTTTTGGAATTTTGCGTGACATTTTCCAAAAAAAAATGCAGGAGATCAAAGTGGATGAGTACATAACGCACAACATGACCTTGGGAGAGATCAACAAGGCTTTTGACCTGTTGCATGAAGGTACTTGCCTTCGTTGTGTCCTCAGTACCAGCGACTGATAAACCAATGGTTTTTATCTTTCATGTGTTTTGCGTCTTTCCTGAGCAGCGGACTCAAGTCGTATGTGTCCAATCTTATGTTTCAGTAAAATTAAAGACCGAGAATCATCATTAATAATAAGCGACCATGTTTATGGAGATTATTAACTGTTGAATATGTCTATCTTAGTTTCCCAACTCAGTAGAATGATAGATATTGGTGGATAACACAGATTCTTCTGAGGCTAAAAGTTCGGGTAGCTGAAGAAGACCCACATTTTTTGTTGTTTGGTACCAGCCTGAATTCTCAACTAATAAAGAGTCGAGTAAAAGATGTTAACATACTCAAGTATTTTTAGTCAGGCTATGCTGCACTGAGATGGAAATGCAATGCATATAAAAGAACCTTTCATTTTTGTCAAAGTTTGCCATGTTTGAAAATAACACAACAAGACAAGTTTGTCATGGATCCGATTGATGACTGTGTACAGTAAGGATCACAAACGTAAAAAGTGTATAACATGTCATCGCCATAACTAGTGGACGAAGGATAAACAGTAACACAAGTTGCAAAACCAAGCCAATGATAGAAGGAAAAACAAAAAAGAATTGAAATGTTACACATAACTAAAGCCATTCTCAAAGGAAAGGGAGTAAGAGAGTCCAAGCCCTAAATCTAAAACAAATTAAAAAGAAAACATATGAACTAAAATCTTTTTTTTTTCTTAATTGAACCACCAAACCAAACCCAACAAAATGTTACAAACTACTTCGGTGGAAGATGAAGGAACAACAAGAACCTCTGAATCATTCATTCTTGGATGCTCTAAAACTTAAAGAAGAGATTCATCTGCGTTTCTTCATCTTCTTTTTCTTTTTCCTTAGCGGCCACCACCACGGTAGTTACCGTTGCCTCTTGGCCTGTAATCACCTCCTTCCTGGTTTCCTCTCCCGAACACACCACGGGAACCAAATCGGCCTCTTGGTGCTTCTGTTGGGTAACCGCCTCTCCCGCGCCCTCTTCCTCCTGGTCAATAAAAAATCAGTCAGAATGAGTTGCATGCGGTGATCTCTCATCCTTGCAAGTAATTTACAAGACACTCAGTAATAAAATATATAAAAAACTGTAATTTCAAAACGAGACTGCTTACTTGCTCCGCGAACACCAGCGGGATTGGGTCTTCGTCCCTCAATGTATACTTGTCTTCCACCCAAATATATAGGAGAAGCCTATTTATTACACAAAAGGGAGACCGATAAGAACCAACACAAAATGGGAACAAAAGAAGACAGTTTATCTAGCGAGTTGCAAAACAATTCACACCTTAATAGCATTCTCAACGGAAGTCATGTCCTCATACTCAACAAAAGCATAGCAAACGCCAATAACATCCTGCACAGTTTGTGTGGAAAGATTGATATCTTTGGTTTATTCATATCACAAAGGGCAAAATACAAAAGTGAAGATTATTATTAACCTTGCGGGTTCTGAGGAAAACACCATCAGGCTTGATTGTACCGAAGTTCTTAAACTCTTCCTCGATCTCTGAAGCAGATATGTTGGAAGGCAGATTCCTAACGTACACTGATTTGATCTCAACTGGAACAAGGCAAACCAATAAATGAATATACATTTCCAAATAGAGTCAAATAAAAGCACTCCTAGTCTAATTCACTTCTCCAACCATTTACCTAAGGAGGAATTATGAAACTTTTACTGGTCCAAGTGAAAACAAAAACTTACAGTCTTCAAATCCAAAGCCACCATCCGCCTCTGCTCCATAGTCAGCAAAAGCGTTTGACTGCTGAGGAGGCGCGGCCAACTGAGGGGAAGGAGTCCGTAGTGGTTGATCCCACTCGTTATATGATGGTTGTGTAGCAGCTACAGGCACAGCAGCTGCTTCCTTTGCGACCCGTAGCTGAGGAAAAAAGGGAGAGAACACCTTCGATTAAAAAGCCAATTTTCTATAACATAACTGAACAAAACCAAATCACCACTATCTTGGTAAAAAAAAAGAGTCTGCAAGAGTGACTACTTTGAGACAAATATGAATGAACACAGCAATATCTGTCTTTGCATGTCGATTTTACTTTTCCAATAGATAAAAATGACACAAGAGAGAGAGAGTGTGTGTACTTACAATGGAAGCATAACTCATCTTGGATTTTTCACCAAGGGGTTCCTCTGGTGGCGCAGGACGAGGTTCATGTACAACATCAACAACCACAACTTCCTCCCTAGGCGATTCCTGAACCGCAACTTCATCCTCGTAGTCTTCTTCATGGTGAGGCTGATACTGATCCTCTTGCAGACTGTACTTATCGACAAGATCATCATTGATTTGGACAGAATTCACATAATCACTAGCCTCTTGCTCCACAACATAATCATCATGAACTGGAAACTCAGAAACAAACAACAATAAGCTACTACAAACATGCATAACTAAGATGTAACAACAAACAAACCTTGGGGCTCAGGATGAGGGGTAGGAGGATTGAGGTGATGATGAGAGAAGAGGAGTCCTTGATCGATGAACTGAAAGATATCATTGAGAACAAAGTAACCCTTCTCCTGAGGAGCAAGGAAGAAAGTGTGCATGAAACTCCTTCTGTTTCCCAACTCCTTTGCTTTAACAGACCCTGAAACAGCCACGAGGATACCACCTTCCCACGACTCCACTGAGTTGATTGTCTTCACTTCGATGGCAGTGAAGTTCAGTGACATGACCATGTTGTGAATATTCTACAATAATTTGATAATTATTAAAACTAATTAACTAAAAAAGCACAAATCAAAATCTAAAACTAAAACTAGTGTTACCAGCAGTGTATCGGCAGTGTGGGTGGAGTCAACATCGACACGGATCATTTTGCTTGAGTCAGAGTAGAACTGGTGGATAAGATGTGGCTGCTGCTGCAACACTTGATAGTACTGTTCCACAAAGTAAGAACCAACCTGCACATATTCGATTCAGACTTTAGCCAGCCACATAGATCGTAATATCTATTTTTAGAAATGAAACTCGCCTGCATCGCTCCAGGATAAGGAGTCCCCATTTATTCAAGCGAAGAATAAGATCGAAATGGAAATGTAACGATCCAATACGAACAACTTCCCCAAGTTTGAGAAAAAGCCAAGAGAAGATAAAAAGGCACTCTCTCTTTATCAATAGAAGAGGTAACAGATCTGAGGAATCGAGGAAGGTTGATGAAGAAGAGAATGAGAGAATGAGAGATTTATATAGGGTTTTTAGATCTACGATTTATGTTACAGAAATAAAATAAAAAATAAAGAGGAGACCGAAAGGTTTCTTTGGGTCTAGATAGGGTAAGAGACTGTTTATTCCTTTCTTTCTTTTTTTTAATCTACATTTGGTACCTTCTCTTTATTTATCTCATTAATTCACCCCATTTGTTTTCAATTTATACTAAACCAACCCTCATCATTTATAGTTTTAGTCTAATTAAGGTTTTTGACTTTTGCATTTGTTAAATTAAACACATCAATAGTTACTATAGTTTTTGAGAACATACTAAATTAACGTTAAGTTTTTATAATTAGTAAATTTATTTTTATATTTCAAATGTAACACATTAATAAAATGACATGTTAATGGCAGTTTTTAGAGTGATAGCATATATTGGTGTTTATTAGCATTCAATTGGATTTAAATGTTTAAACAATTGTATCGGTAGATAATAAATTATTCAATTTTTATAACGGCTCGACTGTTATTGTCGGTGGATTCTCACATACGTTTTCTCGGCATGTATGTTTTTGTTGTTTTGTATAACGCTCCTTAGCTTAATTTTAGAAAGTATGGAATATTTTTTTGGTGACTCTTCAATTACCACATGGTTTCTTCTTATGTTTTTCGATAATATAGTATCATAAATCATTTCTTTATAGATCATTCATTATGAGATTTTCTCCCTTCAAACACAACTCTATAGTTCTTTTATGGTCTTTGAAGGAAAATACAAATTAGAAAGTTTGAATCAGTTATTTAAATATCTCACATGCATCACTATATACAAAGTTACATTTTATCTCTTTAACCCCTTAAGTGGTGAGCTTACAACTACAGTTTGAATTGCATAACCTTGAATCCGTATGTCTCATATTTGTAAACTCCAAGTCTTTTAATTTGGCTCATCAAAACTAATAACTGACAAAGAATAAGTCATTGTCCGGTAAAACTAAGACTATGTACCTGAGCAGCAAATGGTGTTGGATGTGTGCCATAAGCAGTGTTTTGTGGTGCTTGTGATTCTGTATAGCCAGCAGGATAACCACCACAAACTGCATGCAAGTACATGGTATCAGACAATTATTATAACATAAGATATAATGAGCTTTTTAATAAAACCTCAACATATGTATAGAGATGTACTGCCTAGTTAGCAGACCATTGACTCAGCGCATTTGGAACTGGCTGAGAAGGTGAGGTAATCTAATCGTAACCATGTATAATTTTAGTATTGTCTGAAGATAGAAAGTCTTTTGGACTGCTGCAGTTCTTTAGCTCCAAAAGGGTTTCGTTGAGGTGAAAATTGTTCGTATGTTGATTTTCTGCTTTTCTTATGGGTTTAATTTCTCTAAATAGTCTCATGAGCATTTAAGACTATGTTCATCCAAATTTATTATAACTGATCAAATAGATATTCAATGGTTTAAAAGTTGTGTGTTTCTTTCTAGTTAGCTCTAATATAGATTGATTATAGTTATTCCCTCTCAATAGAACTAGTAATATTATGTTTGTCTGAAATTGGTTTTATTATTTTTTCGACAAGTGGTTCTAGGTAATCAATATATGCCTTAGTACCGGATGGAATGTCTGAAATGAATCAAAGCCTAAAATGTCCATAACAAGATGTCATTGTTCACAACACACAACACACACAAAATAAAAGATCAATTGCATTAAATTCAGTAAACAAGTAGAAAAAGTGCCTTCCAAAAAAAACTCTGCATTTTAGTATTGGATTCTTTTGGTTAAATCAAATAGAAATTATTATTAAAGTCTCTCTTCTCATTCTTAAACATAATTTGTTTACAATAGTTTTTTTAATTATAAAACTTACCAGCATTGCTGACCATTGGGCTTCTTATAGCCATCTCGAAAGTAAATATTAACGTGCATAATAGAGAAAACGATTGAGCGAAACCATCAAAGTAATTTTTTTAAATAAAATTTTGTTTTCCGTAGCTCGATTTGGTTTTCATTAGTTCAATCCGTTGCGAGTCAGGCTTAAATGTCCAAGTAAATTTAAAATTGTTATGAAGTTCAGATTTGGTTGGATTTTGATTTTGATTTTTTTTAAACTGTTACATATTTCAAATTTGGTTCAATGTCTAAGCTTGATCATGGAAAACTGTTACCGACATTCAAATCTGATTTTGAATTTGATAGCTCAATTTTGTTTTTCGTCATCTCATTTTCAGAATTTCTGGTTTGAAATTTGAGTTTGATTTTGTAAAAACTATTATAGAGTTTCTAATCTGCTTCATTTTTTTGGATTTTCTTTTTATTTTTCTCTAGGTTACTTTTGTTTTCGTCTTCTTAAGATCTGTGTAAACGATCATATAAATTTTACTTTTTGTAATACTTAGGGTTTTAGTTTAAGAGAATGGAAGCAATTCAATTTGATATATACTTGCTTTGGTAAAAGCTTGTTGATTTGTGATAAATATTTGTTTAGATAAACATTGTTGAATCATTTATATGGCAATCCTGATAAAAATTGTTGAATTCTCTAATAAACACATTGTTAGATTCTGATTAACATTGTTTCTTAGATTCTCGGATTTTAACATTGCTTATAAACATTTTGATAACCAACAATTTAATTATTGGGAAGTTTGGTTGGGTTATCACCATGTTTGGTTGGATTAGCTGCATATTTGGTTGGAGCGAGGAAGAATGTTGTTCTCAGTGAAGACAATATGGCCAAGCTTTCAATAGCTTTAAATGCAATATGTTTAGCATGGATAGCTACCATTTACAACCTCGATTTCGATAATAAAGAAGATAAAAAGAGACAAGAAATCAATCATGAGTAGAGATCTTGTTTTGTATGTTAGATCCGCCTACATTGCTCTGGTTGCCATCACTATAGTTGCCAAAAACTCAGGTAATGATCAACAAACCACTATACTACATGAAAATTCAATATAATAAGGCCTTGCAATTTATATATTTTAGTTGGCATGAGTCGAATGTCTTTGATAATAAGCATAATGCAATGTTGGCTCCACTTTTGGCTCCACCTTTGACTAATCAACAAAAAACCTTTGAATTCATTCTCTTATAATAAACATTTTTGTGAATTCATTCTCTTGGTTTAAATCAACACTAAGAATTAAGGTCGTTGCCAAAGGGAAAATAACGATTATGGGTAATCTAGTAAAATTAGCTTCATTGTAACAAGAATTTTATTGTTTATCACATAGAAAATACATTATTGTTATTATTTATATTATTGAATAAAATAAAATCAAATATTAGTAGAGATTGAGATTGATTGTTAGACCATTTCCAATGTGTTTTTTATATTTTTCTTTTAAAAATCTCTATAATAGTGATGGAGTTTGTTCCAATGTATTCATCTATAATAGTAACTCTTAAAATATAGAATACATATTAGAGATTACTATATTTTCCTAAATAAGATAAGAAAAAAATAATCTATATTTTAGGGAATGAAATAACAATGAATTGGAGTGAAATGACTCAAATGTTATTATGGAAACAAAAATAACAATAGATCGGAGATCTTCTTATACTAATAGAAAATTGGTTTGTTTTATTATAGATGTATAAAAAATAATACTATAAATTATTATTTAAGCTATTCTAAATAGTGTATATAAGAAGATATTGAGGAACATCAAGTAGCAAGCTATTCATGTCATTTAATTTAATCAAGAATCAGACAATTTGCCAAGTCAGATTCAACAAAAACAAAAGAAGCTAAATCATTCCAATTCATTAACCAACTGAGTTCACTAATTGAACTGTCATTAGGACAACCTTATTGGTTAAATCTATAATGGGTATCTTAAAATTATTTTCTTTAATAAATTTAATTAAGAAAATAAATGGACCAATAAAAGTTAGACAAATGGTAGAAGAAGTTTTAATATCAATAAAAGTATCTCTGCATAGATTCTGACAGATACTTTTACTTTTTTCTTGTATTTTTTTATTTTTATTAATTTTCCAATCACAAGATACTAATGTAATATTATCAATGGAAGTGGCCTTATATTTCTCTTGGCCCCGACCAGGGACGGTTCCACGTGGGCACAATGGGAATCTACAATGTTGGGTACGGGGGCACGTGCCCCTGACTACTTATGAAATTTGCTTAGATATAAAATATATGTTTAGCCGTGGTAGATCAAATGGTAAAACTGTCCAGGTGAACTCCACCATTAACAGAGTTCGAAGTGCATCTTTATAATTAATGTGTTGTTTCATATTTGACACATCTACGTTAACTTTTACATTTTTACTGTATCTGTCTTTAGCTATTATAGCAGAGGCTAATTTGCCAGATAACTAAAATCAGAAGTGTAATTGAGAAACTAGCTATGATTTTGATGTAATTCAATCGATGACATTTAACCCTCACATTATCCGGTTATACTCATTGATGCAACAAGTTGCCGGTGAAGCAGGAGATATAAATTACGTTGATTGTGATTTATATGGCCTAAGATAAAGGTGAGTTGGTGTAGAAGAGAACTACGTCACTTTAAATGTGTAGACTAAAATAGAACTCTTTCCAATATATTTTGTATTCCATTTACCAACCTCAGTCACTCTATTCTATTTCACTAAAATATATTAGGACATCAACCTCATCCCCAATTTAGATAATAAACCATATCCTATTCCACCTCTAACCCCTAAATATTAAACCCTAAATTCTAATTAGTAAACCCTAAACCAAAGTATAAACCATAAACCCAAAAATAAACCCTAAACCCAAATAGAATGGAACAAAATAAATAACATAGTACATCTTCAATCCCTAAATATTTAACCCCTAAATTATAATCAGCAAACCTTAAACCCAAGTATAAACTCTAAACCCAAATATAAATCATAAACCCAAATAGAATAAAACAAACTAAATAACATCGTACATATTGGGGAAATTATAAAATGTATGTGATTCAATGTAAAAAGTTGACGCGACACTAACCATACTCCTTCATATTCTAAATACTAAACCCTAATCTCCATTCACTAAACTCTAATCCAAATATGAACACTAACCCCAAATATCAAAATCTGAAAAATACATAATATTATGTATTATCTATATATAATAGCAAACCACTTTTTGCTGATCAATGTCATCATCATTTTTTATAGGAAAATAAAAATGAAATCGGATGGTAGAGATAGCTTCCTTATGCAATCTAATGGTCAAATTTTAGTTTCGTTTAGATGTATGATGTCATCAGTTATTAAACTAAACGGTGTGTCTTAACGTTTCTTTCAGTTTTGAACCATTGCTTCTCTACAATCACAACCTTTTTTGTTGAAATACCCAAAAGACACAACCCTTTCAAAAGAAATTTTCTTAGCATATATATAAATAAATAAATAAATAAATAAATAAATATATATATATATATATATTCTTTTCCTTTTCACTTTCATTTGCCACTTTTTGTTTTCGTTGACATATGCATTTTCTATAGGAAAATAAAAGTTAAATCTTACGGTAGAGATTCTTTCATTATGAAATGGTTGAGTGTTAGTTTCTTTTAAATGTATGACATCAGCAGTTATTTTGTCTAAAGGTGTTTCATGTTTGAAACACTGCTTCCCAAAAAGACACAACACTCTGAACTCAGAAGACGCAACCCTTTCAGAATAATATTCTTTATTCCCCATCACTTACCCTGAAATTCTTTTGTTATGGAAATAACTGTTTCTTTCTCTGTGATTTTTCTCTTCATATTTTGTTTTTGATATGAGAATAATTGTCTTTCTCTCTCTTTTTTTCCACGTCTGTTTTCACACCACTGAGATCCTCTTTTCTGATTTTTGTGTTAATCCCCATCTTTTTTTCTGTCTCCCCAACCCACTACTACTTTAATTTACCACTTAATTTATCTCAGCTAAGATTACTTTGCTCTCAAAAACTCATTGATCTCTTCCGGTAACGTTTTCAACCCAGAATTTTAGTTAGGAATCCGTGATTGAAAACCACTTATTAGCCTTCGCTTCACTCTATCTTCAAATAAAAAAGTACATTCTATACAGAATAGCAGTTGAAACGCCAATAGAAGTAAGATTTACAACTCCTATAATTGTTTCATTTAACAAAAGATTCCAAGTGAAGAGTTATGATTTGTCGTCGCTTATCCATTTCAACTGCATGAATCAGTTTATTGGAACAGTATTTTTTTACCAAGTTTGTTTTAATCGGAACTGCAATATGTAAATGAATATTCATGTGAACAATTGCATTCCTTAATAACTAATATTACATTTGATGATCATTTTTCCAACATGATTTAACAATTACATTCATGTGTTGTTTGTAATCCTATGCTGCTTTATAATTTGATGAATCAAAACTTTGTTGTAACAAGTTTTCCAATCTATTTTGACTATTGTTTTGCAGCCCCGACGTAGCGGAAAGTAATAGGATGTTGTTTATTGAGTTTTTGATTAAACAATGGGAGTCTCAATATGTGGTAGACAAAGAGGGGTAGTGTTGAGCAGTTTGTACTAGAGTTAGAGCTCATTAATGCAGTAGCTTAGGATGGGGAGCTTAGTGATTTTCAGATTAAAAAAAAAACTAGATTAAAGTGCGGGTTTCATTAGGTTATAAACAGAATTTGATACAAATTAATATTCTAGGATTTTGTATATTTTGATCCGCGTTTCGAAAGTATAGATTTTTGGATTATATTATACAAAGTCATGTTATATTGAAAAATATATAACTTCTATAACGTTTATATAATTTTCTCAGGATATAACTTTTATATATTTTATTAATTAGTTTATTTGAGATTTTATATGTATAATCTTATATAATTTTTTCTTAGGTTTGGTTTAGATCCGGATCCTGAGAAAATTACCTGGGTATCTTTCTGTACCCACGAATCTTTGTTTGTGTTCAGGTCCTACTTGAGATCCCGATCATAATTATTTTGTGTATTAAGTATGTTTAGATATTTCAAATATTTTCGGTATTACGGATATTTTTTAAAAAGTTTTGGGTTTGGGTTTACGATAATAGTTAGGTTTCGAATAAAATTTCAAATTTTTTTTAAAAATGGGGTATTCAGATAAATTTGAGTATTTTTTGGTACATCGGACCAGATTTCGAATAAAATTTTGAATCTATAGATATTTGAATATTTCGGAATTTTTTTGGGGTTTCAAGTATTTTTCGTGTTTTGGCTACTTTTAGATTTTTAAATATTTCAAATCTTTTTTCTTATTCTAAATACACGAACCGATCTTGATCTAAAGATGAGATATATAGTCTACATAAGTATAGATAGGATGTAGTTTACTGTTACATAGTTGCTGGATCAAACAATTGATTTTTTTTTTTTTTTGGCAACTGGATCAAACGATTGATATTGTTTGAGTCTTGTATTGATATGACCTGGCAAAAAAAAAGATCGTATATAAAGCATACTGTTATATCATTTTCGTGTGATATTTTCCAGTTAAATAAAAGTGTACATATCGTTTAACTTTTGCACGTACAAAAGGATGTATTCTAATAAATAAAAGAATGGACTAAATTATTGTTAGAGAAATTTTAGGTTATGTATTATTAGTCAAATATTATGGTAAGGCCAAAACTTGTTAGTTAATGAAATGGTCCAAAATAACTTGTATAAGTCGACTTTTCAAGACTGCTTCCCTTTTAATAGTATAGATAGACAAAAGATGGAAGCGGGAAGCGTTGGTGCTTAATTAAGCTGTCCAAGAGTGATTCAAGCGTCGGGCTTAATCATTTTTACCACTTTAATTATTAAAAAAAGGAATAAACACCCCTAATTGAATATTTGGGTTAATGATGCTCTTAGGTCATCTCCAATGGGACTGCAAAACACTATTTTAGTGTAGTTTTTACACCAAAATCATCTCCAATGGAACTGTAAAAATTACACTATTTTAGTGCAACACTATAATTTCACACCAAATTTAGTGTGACAATATTCACCACACTAAAACACTATTCATTCAATTAAAACACTATGCAATTTGTAAGAAACTCAATTTGTAAGTGTATAAAACTCTATGCAATTTGTAAGAAACTCAATTTCCTTAACATTATATCTCTTGTATCAGTTGTATGTTATTGAATCTTCAATTAATCTTATAATTGTATAGAAGTGAAAATATCTGTTCTAACAAAAAGAAATTCATATCCAAAAATTTAATTCCTAGTAATATTAAGATCAACATTTTTTTATAATTGTAAATGGATTTTTTTATAAATTGCTATTTATCTATAGACAATCAAAACACCTTTACAATTAACAATATCAATATTTCATCTTTTTTTATAAATCCCTTGATTGATCAGTAATTTGAAAATATAAGGTATACTTAGAATAATTCAAATTGACTTTTATATGTGTATATTATGCATACATTTTATTAAGTAGTTAATAAATGTGGGACATAAATGAAACACAAAAATAACTTTTAAAAATTAAAAATAAATTTAATTATTGTGCGTAAAATTTATTTAATATTGACCCATTTAAAATTATTAGTAAAGAATTTAATAGCCCGCGCGAACGCGCGGATTTGTTTCCTAGTATTATGTAATATTAAACTATACAATATAAATCACGATACGATTTTTACAGATTAAAAACATGTAAAGATAGTTATAATTTTAAAAAAAATTACTAATTATGTTTCTAAGCAAAATATAGCACTTTTTATTAACCATCAAATGGAATGAAACATGATAAAATAGTATAGTAACAAAATAGCATTTCTTATTAATTATCAAATAGAATGGAACACATAACATAAGTGTTCATCTTCTCCCACATACAACATAAATTTCCTGTAAATTCAGATACACACATATTCTAATGTCCTCGCTCCTGTTGATTTTGGAATCCGATAAGCCTCTCATTTCCATCACCGACAAAGCCTCCTAAACTGGTTTCCTCCTCTACAAAACTTTTCGGGAGCGTAGTTTTGGGGAATCTGTTTTGGGGAATCTGATAACTTTTTCAAAATATTAGCAATGAGAAACTTATTTTGTGAGTGTGCGTGAGCAACAAAGAGCCACGTTTTATGTTGTACAATCAACAATTATTAATTATTTATTTCTTTTTTTGCAGGTTACGCCGGTGAAAACGAGGACTAATACAGTATTATTATATAAATTTAACGGTATGTATAGGAATGTTAGGGAAATTAGTTACTTAGTGAATTATATTTTTTTTTTCATGTCATACAGCCCAATTTCCCTTATAGTAACATGTTTCTACTTTTTGTTTTATTGTTCGTATTATTATTTTTCTATTACCGTATCTTTTCTTTATTTTTTTTTCTTCATAGCTCTTTCTATTTATATTTTCAAGTTTAGATTTCAACTTGTATAAAGCACATTTTATTGTTTTAGTGCTAGATTTATAATTGTTAGTACATGAACAATTATAGTTAATATTTAAATAATATATAACTCATTCATTCAATTTAATTTTTAGAATTTAGTTTTTGAGGTATTTTGACCAAACATATGCATGAAATTAACATATTGATATATATAAGTTGAACATTCCATTTTGTATATATGGAACGTATTGTAATAATCATGGGTTGAAAAAATAGTGTTAGTGTTTAATTTTTTATCATTTACTATTAACAATCTTTTATTAATAAATTATGTATTTTTATATTAACTTAATATTAACATTAATTATGTGTCTCCATCAAATAATTGGTCTTGTTCCGCCACTGAATAGACAGTGGGTGTGGCATGTGCCCCATGCTAACTTCTATATATTGCTTGTAAAATGCATAGTACAAAGATAATCTTGTAGCTAATTGGTAGCAGAGTTTCAAATGTTCCCCATCCATCCCAAAACTCGAACCCATATGTTGTGTTTCTTTTTTTTTGTCAACATGTGTTGCGTTTCGTTTTTTTGTAAAATATTTTCTTTTGATTTTTTTTGTCAGCAAATATTTTCTTTTAATTTAGTGCCTAAAACTATTTTTATAACAGTATTATTGTTTTTAAATAAAGATAATTATTTTCATAAATATCATAATTTTGTGATGAAAATGACTAAATTAACTTTTTAAAATCATTTATAAAAATTAATATACCCAGTTTTACCCCTTAAATATTAATGTCTAAACAATAATCCATAAATCTAAATGTTAAGATATTTTTGCTTGAACATTTAAATATTTATGTTCTCAAAACAAAAAACTCATAATTTATTTAAAATTTAACTTTAACAATTATTTTATTAAGTTTATTTTTATAAGACAAAAGCAAAAAGTAAAAGGAATAATTTTTATAATGAAAATACTATGTGGATATATAAATTTATGATATTATTGAAAATTAATATTTAAAATTGTAAAATATTTCTTTAAAATTTTGAGAAAATTAATGACTAATGTCTTGTAAAAACTATAGTTTTAATTTATTAAATTATATTCAATACAACATAAATTTATATACTGTGATCCATATTAACTTATTTTCTAAGTCCGCCCTTGGTCCGGACATCGATAAACCTACTTCTCCATGGTAAACGTTTATGAATTGACTTCTAAACTCCTTTCATCGTCGATAATTCATGTCCGTTTAACCTCACTGGCTCTTCCTCTTCCCTACCATTTACATCCATATTACACACTTAAACACAACAACTACAACTCCTACCTCGCTTCAGCTTCAGCTTCTCTATTTTTGCGCCACTTGATGAAGCCATCCAGATAGAGGTTCCCATAATTAAGCGTGGTCCGACCACTCGAAGTGGAACCAGGGCGATAAGAGAAGGGTTCTCCAAGGCTGTCCAACAAATCTTAGATCAAGATGGACAAACCGGCCAGAACCAGCTACTGGTTGAAGAGATGATCCAATTGAAGATCCAAGACCAAGCCGGTTTAATAGAGGTTCAAGATTCAGCCAGTCCAATTCAATTCAGATCACTCGCCCAGAACCGAACCGGTCTAATCATCTCCACATGTGAACTCGGTTCAGAATCAACCCCAATCCAATCCGGTCATGAGTAATCCGTGTGGTTCTAAATAAGGTAACCAGGTAAGATTTCAATTATGATTTCTAACCGGTTTATTGTTTTTGGTTTATGTTGGTTTTTCTTTCAATTTTAATTCAAGAACTTATGGGCAAATTTTTTAAGTCCTTTTTATTTCTTGCTGTCGATTTTGAGTCCAATAATTCAGGCACTTGTTGGCCTTGTTTTAGTTATCCAAGTAGAGTCGGTCCATTCATATTTAAGCCTTATTGCTTTAGAATCCAAGAAGAATCCATGTTGCTTGGCTTCAAGTCTCTTAGAATGGCATAGCTGCAGGGTATTTAATCCCCACTATAAGCAACCTTGTATATTTTTACCTTATGAAATATATGAGTCAGTTTGCCCCCTAGAGCAAAGAAAAACCCTAAGTCTCTTGCTGTGTGATTCGGCCAGGAGCAGTTCTTGAATCTTATCAAGTTTAAACCACCAAACTTGTGGCGATTCTTTACCCCATTTCATCCACTGATTTGTCTTGAGAGATACACATCCAGCAAGCCAAACCCATCTTGGGACACTTCGGTAGAAATAAAACTCTAAGTGTCCTAACCGACCATTTCTTTTGGCCGAACATGAAGAGATGCCGAGAACCTAACCACCCTTGGGTAGATATTTCCATGGACTTTGTGCTGGGTTTGCCCAAGATAAACCACAAAGACTCCATTTTTGTTGTGGTGGACAGGTTCTCAAAGATGGCACACTTTATTACTTGCGACAAAACCAATGACGTAACCCAAATAGCTGATATGTTCTTTAAAGAGGTGGTATGTTTACATGGCATGCCCCGGACTATTGTATCCGACCGAGACACCAAATTCCTAAGCCATTTCTAGAAGACATTACGGGGTAAACTGGGTACCAAGCTGTTATTCTCGACCACTTGCCACCCACAGAACGATGGTCAAACCGAGATAGTAAACCATACTCTCTCAGTTATTGAGGACTACGGTCGGTAAGAACTTGAGGAACTGGTTATCTTGTTTACCGTTTATTGAGTTTGCTTACAACCATGCTAGACACTCTGCTACTGATCTTTTTCCTTTTGAAGTTGTCTATGGTTTTAGCCAGAAACTCCCTTAGACCTTTCCACACCCACCCCTATGTACCGCAGCCAAGATGATGCAACTAAGGCGGACTTTGTTAAGAACATGCACCAGAAGGTCAAGGAGAAATTGGAGGCGAAGGCGGCCAAGGTCAAGGCCCGGATCGACCAGAAGAGAGAGAAAGTGTTGTTCGAACCAAGAGACTTGGTGTGGTTACACATGAGGCCAGAGTGGTTCTCTGAAGAGATGAAGTCCAAACTATCACCACAAGGGACTGGACCATTCCGGGTTCTAGAAAAGATCAATGACAATGCTTATAAGCTTGATCTTCCAGGTGAGTTTAAAATTTCCAACACGTTCAATGTATCTGATTTGTCCCCTTTTCTTGCAGATGATGGTGTTCTGAGGCCAGAACCTTTTCAAGGGGGAGGGAATGATGAGGCCATCCAGATAGAGGTTCCCATAAATAGGCGTGGTCCGACCACTCGAAGTGGAACCAGGGCGTTAAGAGAAGGGTTCTCCAAGGCTGTCCAACAAATCCTAGATCAAGATGGACAAACCGGCCATAACCAGCTACTGATTAAAGAGATGATCCAATTGAAGATCCAAGACCAAGCCGGTTTAATAGAGGTTCAAGATTCAACCAGTCCAATTCAATTCAGATCAATCGCCCAGAACCAAACCAGTCTAATCATCTCCACATGTGAATTCGATTCAGAATCAACCCCAATCCAACCCGGTCATGAGTAATCCGTGTGGTTCTAAATAAGGTAAGCAGGTAAGATTTCAGTTATGATTTCTAACCGGTTTATTGTTTTTGGTTTGTGTTAGTTTTTCTTTTAATTTTAATTCAAGAACTTATGGGCAAATTGTTTAAGTCTTTTTTATTTTTTGCTGTCGATTTTGAGTCCAATAATGCAGGCACTTGTTAGCCTTACTTTAGTTATCCAAGTAGAGTCGGCCCATTCATGTGTAGGCCTTATTGCTTTAGAGTCCAAGAAAAAACCATGTTACTTTGCTTCAAGTCCCTTAGAAGGGCATAGCTGTAGGGTATTTAATCCCCACTATAAACAACCTTGTATTTTTTTTAGCTTATGAAACATACGAGTCAGTTTGCCCCCTAGAGCAAAGAAAAACCTTAACCCTTTTGATGTGTGAATCGGTCAGGAGCAGTTCTTGAATCTTATCAAGTTTAAACCACCAAACTTGTGGCGATTCTTCATCCCATTCCATCCACTGATTTGTTTTGAGAGAGATACACATCCAGCAAGCCAAATCCCATCTTCATTCCATCATTCATCCACTGTTCTTGCTGAGAGAGGTACACATCCAGCAGCAAGGATCCATCCGCCATCTTCTATTCCTCTTTTTCCTTTATTTATTTTCATTGCATCTCATTTAGTTCTTACATCTAAAAATCTATAAAAATCATATTTGCTTCTGTTCATCATTTTTTCAATATAGTTTACTTTATGTTCTTCATATATACTAAAACTATAAGAAAAACTCATAAAAATCTCATTATTTGTTTCAGGTACAAATCGGATCATCTCCATCCCATCGCCCACACCATCCGACCAGTACCAGGCCGGCCAGAATCCCATCTCAGTCTCACCATCAATTCAGTCTGAATCTCAGGCCGTGACACCACTGGTGACTTCCTTGGCAAATCAAAAACCACAGATTTACCATAGCATTAGGCTTCACAACTCTAGATTGTGGAGTTGAACCAGGTTCCGATTGATCTCCTTTGTCTGTTTTAGGAACAAGTATAGGTAAATTTTTTTAGATACATACGAGAAAATTGGCAAGTAAAGAGACTGAGAGATGCTGGAATGGAACATAGGAGAAATCTCAAATTTGAGAGTCAGAAACCATGACCATTTTAGTTTGGGTCAAAGTTTTCTTTCAGTTTTGTTTCTCATACTAAAACTCCGGATTAGAAATTGACGAGGGAACTCAGAGGAGATATATGACTGAGAATTAAGATGCATGCCAGAGAAGATGGTATCTAAACTGAATGTGATCTTTATATATTTACGTCCTTGAATAAAATTTAAGTTGGTTTAAGTTTTTCTTTTGGTTTTGGTTGACAGGCTAGAATGCTAGATGGGAGAGCGAGTGGATCTACATGGAAATCAAAATCCAACAGTTAGACGGCAAGAAATTCAGATGAACAGTGATAAATAGAGATGCATGAGATGTTACCAAAAACTTGGCAAACAGAAACCAAAGAGATCAGAGAAAACGCATAGGTCAAGTTGAAAACCAGCAAGAGGAAGACATGTACATAAAGCTACAGTAGAGAATAATACGTGGTTCATGGTCAAACCATAACAAAACTGACTCACCTATAAAAATAGATCAAAGAAATAGAACTAAGAAAACATGCTGCTATGTGGATTAGGTTGGGTGTGGGCATATTATGCCACAACATCTGGGGTTTGATATTATCCTATCATGTGTGGAAGGGGGAGGGATGGAGAGCGGCTCATCGCCTCACCCAAGACCCCAGAAGAAATTGTGTTGTTACCTCTATACTAGAAGATATATATGAACGCAAGGGAGAGATTGTCATCTTCATTGTATCAACATATATTGTCAACAAAAACACATTTTCACTTTCAAAATCATTTTAAAAAGTTAATGTATGCATTATTTGTTCAATATTTTAGATTAAATTTTAATCCTAATTTTTGAATAGATCCCGTGTTGAATCGCTAGTTCCAAGCTTCCAAGGTGTTATCACTTTGAGCTACCAATAAAGTTCCACTCTTTCTCAACGAAAACGACTCAAAAGTGGATTTATCAATAAACTGAGTCATGTATTGATGCACTAATAAAGCTGCTTTTAACTTCTTGTTGATTCTAGATACAGTATTCTACTTCGATGCTACATTTTACTTTTCTTAATTCGTGGAACGCTTTTTATTGATCTACAATCTACATTATGGGAAATTAAATATCAAGTACTAATCAGTAAGTTGGCAAATCTCTTTCATTATTATGAATCAGTATCTTAATTGAATATACAATTTGGACATCATACTATTCTTTTCTTTTTTAACCTTCTCAAAACTGTTGATTTGTTTTTCTTTTGGTCTGGCTAGATGAGAATTGGTAGTTAAAATCTCAATAACTATCATATTTACTCTTCTTCTTCATGGCAGATTTCAAAACCAACAAACAAACAATCACAAATCCTAAAACTGCAACTCCTCCCACCGCCAAAGCTATTGTTCTTTGCGTGTGCTGTCTCTTCTCTCCATCTACACATACACACACACACCCCTCAATGGCTGTTTCATTATTTCCATAATATAACTTATTACGAAAATGTATATCATTCCAACTTTGTGTAATGTGTCAATGTACAAAAATCTGAAAACATAATTTCTTATTTTATATAAAAGCAATCTATTTCCCCACTAGCTTTTTTTTTTAATTGCTTCCACTAGCTTTTTTCTTTCTTTCTTTTTGTCTTGCTTCCATTAGGGTTTGTTTAATCTATATATTAAAATATTCTTTCTGCAAGATCCATGATTCCATGTGTATGCTTACATAGCAGACAAAATCATGCAACTCTTGGCACAATTAGAGCTTAATTATCAACAAATTGTTACAATAATAAGCAAAGAATTGTTCTTTTTACTCCTACTTAGTAAATAATATTATTGATTATCTTCCTAATCTGTAAATAATAGTATCATATTGTTAACTCGTTTTAATTGGTTTACCTGAAAGTGAAGAAATGTTAGGAACGCCATGAGAGTAGTAACTGTAGCTAACGAAGCACTTGTGAAGATAAACCTGACCAGAGATAGAATCCCCACACTCGCTCTTTGCTTTCTCAAAGCCATCTTTCACACACTCACCACAATCTGAATTTCCCAAACTACCCTCACACTGCCCCAACACATACACCGACTCATACTGCCCCGCGTAAAATCCCCCGCCGTTGCCTCCCGTTTTCACGCCGTTCTCCGCCATCCCAAACGCCGAGTCCCTCTTCCCGGCGAACCCAGGATCGCCGGACTGTTTCTTCCCGCAGACACGGAACAGCATCTCAGTACCGGAAGTCTGCCGGAACCCCGAGACTTCGTACCGGATATAACAACCGGAGAGCTGCACACGCGCCGCCACCACCACATTCCCGTCGTCTCCGCCTCCGCCGCAGAGCTTAGAGACGAGTTTCGGGATTTTGGAGACGCAATCGTAGCACTCAGCGGCGGGGAGGTCGCCGCGGCACTGAAAAACGCCGGTTACGGCGGTTGTGTTATCGGTTCCGGCGGTTGTGGAGGCGAAAGATTTCTGCGCGGATTGAGAAAGTAAAGAAGTGAAGAGAGAATTAAGATTCTGAGTGAAAACACCGGTTGGGTCTGGAGATTTCTGGCTTGCGCAGCCTTTGAAGATCAGATTCTTGTTGTTGTCACCGGAGATTACAGTGAAAGGTAAGAAGAACCAGAAGATGGCAAAGAATTGGTAGATAGGCTTCATGATTGAGAGAGAATGAGAGATTTTCAGAGGTTAGAGTTAGTGTTTCTTTTTTTTTTTCTTTTTTTGCAAAGTAGGTTGTGCATAAAGTTTGCGTTTTGCTTCAGACAAAAAATGAAATTTGCCGGTTTTGTTTTTGTCGTTGAGGGTTAAAAACAAAAATCAAAGGGACTTGAGACAGCCAAGCTGGTTTGAGGTATGAAACCATGAAATTAAAGGAGCATACTTTTTTCTCCGGATCTTGCTTCGATGTTAAGTTAAAGAGAAAGAAACTTTGAGACGACAAGTTTGTTTTTTATACATATGTTTGAGGCGGATTATTGTAATACTACAGTATACGGTTTCAAGAAAATGATTACTGTTAGTTTTTTTAATTGAAATTTAGTCAATTACGTTCCTTTAATGCCATTGAATCCTTACTTTATTTTATGAGTTTGTTGCAGGACATTAAATATTCTTAAATTCATGAAGACAAATCATCTTTTGTGGATGAAAAAAAAAAAAAAAAAAAAATCTTTTGTGGATGGTTTTGGCGGTACCGCCAAATAATTTTTGTTGAAAGTAGGGACGAAGATATTATTAATGGAAGAACATAAACTCTCCGGGCATTTTTATTTGTTTGTTAACCTTAAAACTTGAATTATATGTTTAGTTTACAAGATTGTCGGCGCCGGCGGTGCCTCTCATCACTTTATACAGAACTAGGTGGTTCGTCCGCACATGCGGGCATAATTTTATTTTAAATATTTATTAATTCATAATTATAATAATAAATTATTATTTATGTTATCAAAAATTTAATTAAACATCATTTTTAAAAATAAAAGATAATAAATTTAAATTTGAAATAATACAAATTATGCTGGCCTAATAAAAGATAATTCTTAAATATATTAAGTTGTTATCTAAAGATAAAATTTTACGTACTATTATTTATAGTTATTTAAGGATAATATTGTATTTAATATATAGTTATAGTTATTTTATGTATTATTCTTACATATATTTTACGTAACAAATTATCACATCATAATGAACATTGATGTGAATCATATACTTTTATTATTGTGTTGGAAATTTAAAAACACTTACATATTTGAAATATTTTAGAAAATAAACTTATACAAATGTTTTTGATTGAATAATATCTAATTTTAAATTGTTTTATATTTTAATTTTTAACTTTTATAATTCAAAAAATATTATTTTCAGATAACAACACAATATATATATAATAATTATCATTTTTGACAATATTAATTTATAATCTAATATAACATATAAAGATAATATTATTAATTTAAATTTTTAAAATTAAAAAATATTATTTTTACATAACAACTTAATATATGTAAGAATTATCTTTTATTTTTGAAAATATTAATTTATAATCTAATATAACATATAAATCTATACTATTAACTTAAAATTCATTTTTAACTTTAATTTTTTTAAAAAATATTACTTTCAGATAACAACACAATATATATAAGAATTATATTTATAATTTTGACAATATTAATTTATAATCTAATATAACATATAAATATAATATTATTAACCTCAAATTAAATTAAAATTCGTTTTCTGAATTTAAATTTTTTAAAATATCACTTTCAGATAACAACACAATATATATAAGAATTATCTTTATAATTTTGACAATATTAACTTATAATCTAATATAACATATACATATAATATTATTGACATAAATTTCGTTTTTAATTATATAATAAATTATATATAAAATCATTAAGGATAGCATCGTATTTAGTCAGTCTAACTTTTAACGTGGAAGCTCCATTGCGGAAAATCACTTCGTCGACGCCGGCGGTGCCTCTCATCACTTCATACAGAATTATGGAGCCTTTTCCATACTGCCTGGAATTTTTAGAACTAATGTAGAACCATTATTTTATAATTTGACAAATAAATAATTGAAAATAATTTAGTACTCCCTCTGTTTTTGAATTAGATGTCGTTTTAGAGTAAAATTTTTGTTTTAAAATAAGTGTCGTTTTATGATTTCAATGCAAAATTTATTAATTTTTTATTCTAAGCTATTTTTCTATTAGTTAAAATCTGGTTAGGTATATTTATAATGATGTTTTTATCTAGTAAAAATACAAACTTAAATGTTTTATTAATCAGTGTGTTGAAATCTATAACGACAAGTAAAATGAAACAGATGGAGTAGTAATATACCATGGAATTTACCCTATTTTATCCATGATATATAAGTGTTTTATATATTATTTACTATGTATTAGAGTCTATTTAGAGTATTTACAGGTTCACGGACGATTTGGAGATATATGGTGATTTTGGTGTCTTTTGGAGTCTTTCGAAGTGCAGAACCGCACAGACGCTTCAGATGTTTAGCTCTCGATGGAGATCTTCCCACCGTTGGATGTATCCCATCTTTTGCCACAAGATAGATCTTTGAGTTATATTTCCAATACCACTAGTTTGAGATCAATCCAACGGTTAGATCGGAAGTTATGCCCGTTTTACTGAAGAGTGGTCAGTTTGCTTCGCGAGAGAAAACTGCCGAGAAGAGAATTGTATGTCGATCGATGCAGCACACTGCATGTCGATCGATTTAGCACACTGCATGTCGATCGACAGGGACATCAGAATATGGGCTGAGTATATTTAATGACCGACTGAAGCCCATGAGTCACCACAAAGTTACCAAAATACCTCTGACGACCAGAAACCCTATTTATGTTATTTTTAAGCCATTGTTGACGGCTACGCTTTAGACACTCTTTACGCTTTCATTGTTTCTCTTAGGAGAGAAGGGAAGAACTCCTTGAGAGTCCTCCTGGAACTTTTTTGGTTTTGGTTTATTTATCTATTGCATTTTCATCTATTCATTTATGATTTCTGTGACAAACTTCATGTCTGAATAGATCCACCTGTTAGATCTATGGTTCATATAGGTTTGTGGGATTAGCCCCAAACTATACTTGCTAAGTTGTGATATTCATCAAATGGATTGAACTTTATGCTTGTTCTAGAGTAGCTAACTAGGGCATAGATCACTAGGATCTTTGATATCTTGAATTATCTGTTTGAACTAGTATCTCCTTGGAGAAGAGCTAACCCCCCTCCTTGAGATCTAGTGTTCATTATCGGCTCGCGCCTAGGCATATCTAGAAGCCGTCGATCGATATCCCGACAGGTGAATCGATCGCAGAGCGAAAGGTGTGTCGATCGATATCTCTAAAGGATATTGATCGACTCTTTTTTTGTGTCAACATACGACAGTTGAGGCCAGAGATCTAGATTATTTAACCAGTGAGAGATCACTGATTGTTAAGTGGCTGAGTTCTATAATATCATGTAAACAACTTGTTAGGTATTTGTAGACATTATAATCTCTAATACGTGAATAGAAGCCCTAGATCTAGCTACCATCCTTCCATCAAACAACTTGTTTCCAAGCTGAACAATTATATTGTTCATCTTGTTTACTATTTTATTTCATTTACTGTTTTACCATATTTATTTACTGCTTTATAAATTATTAGCCTAGCTTAATCTCATAACTATTAGATCTAGTGTGTGCCTTAGCTCCTTGTGGATTCGATCCCTAAGTACTATAACTTGATCTCTTTTGATGAGAGTAATTCACTCCTTAGGGTAATTTGAGTGGTATCAAATTTAGCGCCGTTGCCGAGGAGCTTCGATCGCCATTAGATCTTGTTTAGTTAGATTTTTTTTTAGGTTTTATAATTGTTCAAAAATCTCATAAATTTTTTTTCTTCTATTTCAGGTACATACCAGGAGCAACAATGAAGAGAAGATTTTTAGGGTTTTCAAACAAGTCTGCTGGTTTATGCACGATCCGTAAGTCTACGAGGGTAGTAACGATACACCCTCCAAGCAGCATCGATCGACAGCATACAACACAAATCGTTCGACACCCAACACACAGCGGTAGTCGATAGAGCCAACCAACCGTCAAATGACACTGTTCATCCGAATACTGTTCAACCGGCTACTATTCACCGGAGTACTGTTCACGCGGGTATTGTTCATCCGAGTACTATTCATCGGAGTATTGTTCACGCATATACTGTTCATCCCGGTACTATTCATCGGAGTACTGTTCACGCAGGTACTATTCACACGGGTACTGTTCATCCGAATACTGTTCATCGAGGTACTGTTCATCCCGCATCGATTGATACTATTCATCCGACGTCGATCAACACTGTTCATCCCGTGTCGATCGACACTGTTCATCGCGGTCCTATTTATGAAAACACTATTCATCCGAACATTGTTCATCCCATATCGATCGATACTGTTCATCCGAAATCGATCGACACTGTTCATCCCGTCGACCGATACTGTTTATTGCCACGCTGTTCATCGCGGTACTGTTCATCAAAATACTGTTCATCGCGGTACTGTTCACCGGGATACTGTTCATCCGGATACTGTTCATCCGGACACTGTTCATCCGACGCCAAAAAAATATGTTCATCAAAGGTCGACCAACACCACTTGCGGGGAGACACATGAGGCGAAAGCGCTCATACTTAAGATCGATAAGAGAGGTATCTGGCGAGACGAAGAAGGTCGTCCTTGCAATACCAGAGGACAATTGATTAATGCAGATGGTGATGTCATCCCTGATGTGATTGATGTTGCTGAGACAAACGACTTTACTTTGACAAGCCAATGTTATGATTTGGGAAGCGAGGACCCTTTCAAAGGTCTTCCTATTGAAAATCCCAAAGATCTTATCAAGACACTCGAGGGGTTAGCCTCATCAGCCCTCTCATCAGCAAACGAGCAGAATGAGGTACATGTAGATCACATTATCTGCAAGATTTTCCCATATTTTTTATCTGGAGATGCTTTTAGCTGGTTCAGTAAGTTGCAGCCAAGATCTTTAACTTGTTGGGAAGACATCAAAACCACCTTCCTAGGTAAATTTTTCAGTGAAGCTGTAGCAATTCGAAGTAAAATGTTTGATTACATGATGGACAAGATGAGTGCAGATCGTGAAAAAGGAATAATAAATAGTATCAGCCATATTGTTGATTATGTCTACAGCGAGCAGAATGAAGATTTTGAAACCCAACAACTCATGTCAAGCAGCCGAATGTTCAGGTTCAACATGCTTATGAGGATACACAAAGGGACAAACTGAATAGAGGACAGCTGGTCAACAATTATACAGTAGAGGGTGATGAACAACATGAATCTGGAGAGCTGAGCAGAGTAGAAGAAGCCGATATTTGTAACACAAGCTCAGCATCGATCGACTCCGCGACCTCGACATCGATCGACAATATCACTTCAGCATCAATCGATACCAGCATCTCAACATCGATCGACAAAGACGTTTGTCACAGATCGACACCACCCGAAATCCCTGAAAGATCGAGTTGTCCTCAGGACATTACAGACTCGACACTGGAGTACACTGATGTATCAAGCTGTTATCCTGACCCAGATGTAGAAAAAGAGATCACCATGGAAGATTTCTTGGAACTAGAAGAATTCTTGGAGTTAGAGGATGGAGAACAACTTGGAGACTTGGACTCGAGTGTAGAAGTCACTATGGAAGAATTCATAGAGCTGGAGGAATGGCTTGAGTCAGAACAGAAACTTGATGACGAGCAGAACACTATGAGAAAAGATTTGGAGACTTCGTCAAAGGCTAGAATCGATCGATACCAACCTGATGAGATCGATCAACATCCACCATTCATCATCGATCGACACCCACCCGAGTGCATCGATCGACACACATGGTTGGACGAGCTACCAGGATACACAGTTGAGTCGGAACCGATTGAAGTGAGAATGCACAAGTCTGAGACCTCATACCTTGATGTCCCTGAATATCTAAGACCCATATGCGTAGAAGAATCTGTTGGGATTTGCAAAAGAGTGAAGAGGATACATGACCCTGTGAAGATTGTGGTTCCCTGTACCGTGTTTGAAGCTGAATCTCCTATACCACCAGATAGAGGTATGCATCTAGATTCCTACAATGGAGTATTTAAGGATCATCAGCATGTAGTAGCTTCTCAGAGAGAGATGAGGTGTAGAACTGAAGTCGACAAAGGCCTCAGAGAAGAAGCCTCGATCGACACTGTTCAGAAAACATCGATCGATAATATCACTCCACCATCGATCGACAACTACCGGATACCACCGATTGACATCATCAATCTGTTATTGATCGACACTACCACGGGTTCATCGATCGATACCAGACGCGAATCAGAACAGAATGAGTATGAAGTGTGTGGAAATATTTTTGATGGAGATACCACCACGCGTTTAGACAAGTCTGGGGCAAAGATGATGATGAATTGGAGGAAGAGGAAAAGAACCAAAAGGGATTCCCAGTTATCATTGATTCCTCACTTCTCCGATGATGTCAGGAAATTTGGAGTGAGACTACACAAGTTTGTGGGAAAGAAGAGGAAAAATTGGAAGAAGCGGAAACGAACCAAGGGAGGTTCTCAGTTACCATTGACTCCTTACTTTTCAGATTGTGTTAGGACATCCAGAGTGCGCAGCAGAAGCTTCTCACAGCCGTTTGCAAAGCTTCGAGCACCCCTTATTGCTGGGATGATAGACGAAGGAGAAAAGTCTATGGAGGAGGCTTTCACACAAGAATGATAAAGCCTCAAAGATTGGACATTGAGATTTGTTTTGGAGCATATTCTCATTCTCATCCGGACCAAATCAGATCTCCAAAAGTCAAGCTAATGACTGAAAATAAGCGCTGAGTGGGGGGCAACCCACTGTTAGGTTTGTTTTAAATTTGGATTTATTTTCATATACTAACAATTTTTGTTTCTAATTATCGCATGTTATTCAAAAAAAAAAATGAACAGTACGCCCAACACTGTAGCAACAGTGCCGAGTGACACTATAGCGAGGACATCGATCAATACTGTAGCAAGAAAATCGATTGACACTGTAGCAAAGTCACTGTAGCATTGTTACTGTAGCAGAGTCACTGTTCATCCGAAATAAAAAAAAAAAATATTCGTTTTATATTTTTTTGTTACTCACTTTTAATGTTTTATTTTAGTGTTTTATCTATGTTAGGTTACATGAGAAGATTCATGGAAAAAGCATTGATATACCAATATCGACCGATGACTGCGCAGCATTTGTCGACAGAGCATCACTAGCATCGATCGATCGCCACTTAATTGTGTTGATCAAAAGAGCATCAAGAGTATCGATCGCCACTTAACTATGTTGGTCAATATTCACATCAAAGTCAGATATACTAATTTTCCTTGTTAATTATTGTCCTTATGATTTATTCTTCCACCAATCTTAGACTGTATACCACTGGTAACAGTGTTGTTTAAGTCTAGGGGAGGTCGTACTAATATTATAATTTAGATTAGCTATTTAGAATAGGGACCCAAGTAAACGATTGCCATAATATCGACCGACGAGAAGAAGTCGATATCAATCGCCATAACCAAATCTGCCACGACCGATGACAACACGTTTACATCGATCAACATCTATTCCGGTCAGGTATTTCGTTCTAACTTGTTAAATTGAGTACTTACGGTTTATTTCTCACCAATCTCCGACTTGATAACACCATTATAGTGTTATTTAAGTCTGGGGGAGGTTCTACTGATATTGTGTTTTAGTTAGTAAAAAAAAAAAGATCCAGGTAAACGATTGCTCAGCACATCGCCTAATGTGACCAGCTCGATATCGATCGCCAGCACTTCATATCACACGATCGATTGTCACTTCATTGTGTCGATCGTCACCGACATTAGCAAGCTGGTATATCGTTCTTACTTGTTAATTTTGTGCCATTGCTTTATTATTTTCACTTTACCACCGACTGTGTTACACTGGGGACAGTGTAATTTAAGTTTGGGGGGGATTACTAATATCTATCTACTTGATGAATCTTATTTAAAACGTTTTCAAAAAAGTTTTTATTGAGTCAAGAAGGGGATATAATCTTAATCGATTTACTACTTGTCATTGATATCTTGTGCATTTGCATGTTTTTAGCTTTGATATCTTGCACATTTTGATCATTTAGAATAGGATTTAGGCTTCTTTAGCTTGCATTTTGCATGCATAAGTCCTTATCAGGTGTTGGAGCATGCTAGGTGTTCGAGATGGGTTATGGATCAAAAGAGGTGAAAGATGGGGATTGTGCAAGTTAGCGTCTGGAGCGGGGTGCTTGGAGCGGGTTCGCAGGTCCGCTGTGATCCAGAGCGAGGTCGGAACGAGTACATGGAGCGGCGTAAGTAACACCGCTCGGGTTTACGACGAGAAACGGTGTGAAGTGGCTGGAGCGGGGTCTTGGAGCGGAGTCACGACACCGGTGTGAGGTCCGGAGCGGGGTTGAGCAGCCATACGGAGCGGAGTCACCAAGGCCGCTCGGGTTTACCACAGGAGACGAAGCAAAATGGCCGGAGCGGGGTTAGCCAGCGGGGTTGCGACTCCGCTGCGTGTCTTTACTTATGCGATTTGTAATGCTTTTAAGGGCTTTTTAGACCTTTTATTATCAACCATTAGGGTTTGGAAGGATCATATAAATACTTTTTAGACCCAAATGATGGATTTATCTTATTATCTCTTGAGAAAACACAAACCTTTTGGGGGATAAAGTTCTTTCCTTTGAATCAAACCATCATTTTGTTCTTGTGTTCTTGAGTTATTTTAAGTTCTTATTTTCTTTCTTTTCATGATTAAGCTTGAATCTCTTATGGGTTTGAGAAGAATCATGGTGATTAGTGAGTAGTCCTCTTAGGATTCATGGGTTAGGGAGATCAAGGGTGATTAAGCTAGATCTAAAGGGTTTTATGTTCTATCTTTCTATTTCCTTGCTATTAGAGTAGTCTTATTGCTTCTTTTGAGTTGGCCTCTCAAAGGTTGATCTCTAGACATTTCACACCCGGAAGGTGTTTGATGAAATGTCTGAGTCAACTCTTCTAAGCTCTTAACACACTTTGCCAAAGGAATTTGTTGTTAAAGGTGTTAAGATGGCTAGTAGGCTTGTTTTTAATGATTGCTTTAGCAATATTCAACCAAAGGAATTTGATGCTTGAGTTGCTTTAGCAAATGAACATTCATCTAGGGATAGAGCTTGTTTAGCATTGTGTCTAGGCCTAAGATTGCTAGATTGATTGAAAGTCATCCCCTTTAGTTCAAAACTTGATCACCCAAGATCTAATCCCTATTCCCATGAGTTCTCCCATCTCATAATCAAAGAAAGTTTACAGTTTTACTGCATTTTAGTATTACTCTAGTTTAAAACTCATCTCACTTTTGGTTGCACTTAGATTAAGCATGGATTTGTATTCTCAGTGCATTGAAATCACCTAGGATTGGTTCGACAATCTTTTATACTACTGCATTTGATAGGGACCCGAAAAGTCTTGTTATCAAATTGGCGCCGTTGCCAAGTTCTATTGTGATTTTGACATTGGGATTTAGTCATTTGCTTGAGACTAAGTTATTTTTCTTATTATTGTGATATTGGCTCTGCTTTTTCCTTTTTCTTTTTCATTTCAGGTGTATGAACTTGAGAAGTAGAAGGACTACAAACCTCACTCCTCTAGTACCAGACATCCGGGCTTTGGAAAGAGAGAATACAAGAAGAAGGAGAGAAGAGGAGCAACAGGCTCATTTCAACAGATTGGGTTTTGATATGGCTCACCATCAGAACCAGAATCGAGATGGAGAGATCCCTTTGGGAGCTGCCCAAGAGGGAAATGGTCAAGGAGCTGCCAACCTTCGACCACAACACCCACAGCGCCAAGCTCGCGCCATTGGAACCTATGATCGCCCTCACATTCATGGTCATAGGTTGGGAATCAGAGCACCACCGGTGGAGAACAACAACTTCGAGATCAAGTCAGGGCTACTCAACACAATTGAGCACAACAAGTTTCATGGCCTGGCAGCTGAAGATCCTATTGATCATTTGTACAAGTTTGATCAGTATTGTAGTTTGTCCAAGACAAATGGTGTCTCTGAAGATGCATTCAAGCTGAAGCTGTTTCCCTTCTCTTTGGGAGACAAGGCACATCAGTGGGAGAGGTCTGTCCCAAGTGACACTATCACCACTTGGGAGGGATGTAAGGAAGCCTTCTTGGAGAAATTCTTCTCTACCTCAAGGACAGCTAAGATAAGGAATGAGATTTCTGGTTTCCAGCAGAAGAATCTAGAGAGCTTCAATGAGGCATGGGAGAGATTCAAGGACTACCAAGCTCAGTGTCCTCATCATGGTTTCAGCAAGGAGAGCTTGCTTAGCACTTTCTACAGAGGAGTTCTCCCATCTTGCAGAAACAGACTTGACACTGCTAGTAATGGTTTCTTCTTGGGCAGAACTGAACAGGATGCAGAGGAGCTGGTGGAGAACATGGCAAAAAGTGATTCAGTCTACAATGAGGAGTATGATAGAGCCAACAGAGGGGATGACCAGCAGACAAGGAAAGATATCAAGTCTTTGCAAGACAAGTTGGACTTGGTTCTTTCCAACCAATCCAAGAAGGAGCAGGTTAGCTTTGTTGGTGATCCTAGTCAAGAGGTTCCTCCTAAGGTGAATGAAGTTGATGGTTTGGAAGGGCAAGAGGAGTTATGCTTCATCAACAACAATGGTACTTGGTACAGGAAGGAGCCCAACTTTCAGTACAACAACTACCAGCAAAGACCCTATTCCAACAACCAACAAGGTGGGTACCAGCCTAGGAACAACCAACAAGGAAGCCATCAACCTCAGCAAAACCCTCCTCCTGGTTTCTCCAACAAAGGAAACCAGTCTACTCAAGCCCAAGGAAGTTCTTCTCAACCTAAGGCTCCAGACACAAGTGTGGAATCAATGTTCAAGCAACTACTTGAAGCTCAATCAAGAAATGAAAAGCAAATTGGTTATGAGTTGAAGAACATCCACTCAAAGATTGATGGGAGCTACAATGAGCTCAACAACAAGTTCAGAGCTTTGGAGAATCAGTTTGCCTCTATGAGTTCTAACTCCAATCGCCAACAAGGAACTCTTCCCGGAAAGCCTGAGCAAAACCCAAAGGAGACAATGAAAGCAATCACTCTAAGGAGTGGCAAAGAGTTGCCTTCAAGAGTTCTCACCAAGGATGATGAGAAACAAGGTGGAGAGGTGGCCATCAACATAGATGATGATGTGGTGATTGTAGATGAGAAGACCAATGATGAGATCTTGGAGAAGATAGTAGAAGCTAAGGGTAAAGGGAAGATTGGAGAAGAGAAGAAAACAGTGAAACACGGTGAAGTTGCTACTCCATCAAAAGAATCTTCTTTTATCCCTCCCCCTTATGAACCCAAGCTCCCATTTCCTGGGAGATTCAAGAGGCAACTGTTGGAGAAGTACAAGGCACTCTTTGAGAAGCAAATGAGTGAGGTTCAGGTCACAATGCCTATCATTGATGCTTTCATGCTGGTTCCTCAATACAGCAAGTTCCTGAAAGATGCTGTCGCTGCAAAGAAGAAAGAAATGGAAGGCATGATGATACTTACTCATGAGTGTAGTGCAATCATCCAGAGATTGAACATTCCTAAAAAGCTAGAAGATCCAGGATGCTTCACACTCCCTTGTGCCATTGGTCCTATAGAGTTTGAGAAGTGTCTTTGCGATCTTGGGGCTAGTGTCAGTCTCATGCCTTTGTCAGTTGCGAAAAGACTTGGATTCACTCAGTACAAGAAGTGCAGGCTTTCATTGGTATTGGCTGATCGATCAGTGAAGTTTCCAGTTGGTATCTTAGAAGATCTCCCAGTGATGGTTGGAAATTGTGAGATTCCTACAGACTTTGTGGTGCTTGAGATGGATGAGGAGGCTAGAGACCCTTTGATCCTTGGTAGACCATTCTTAGCTACAGCAGGAGCTATAGTGAATGTGAAAGAAGGAAAGATAGATCTCCATCTGGGTAAAGGGCATGTTCTCCACTTTGACATCAAGGAGATGATGAAGAAGCCAACCGTGCAAAACCAAGCCTTCTACATAGAGGAAATGGAAGCTCTAGCTGATGAGCTGCTTGAGGAGTTGGGACTAGAAGATTCTCTACAGCATGCTTTGACTATAGACAAAGAGGTTCAAGTAGTAGAGAACAAGGAGAGTGCAGCCTATGGGAGAATGTTGGATTCGCGCAAGGGGTTTGTGGATAAGGAGCAGTATGAGAAGCTACCACAAGCATCTTTAGCTTCTCAACAAGAGGACAGTCATCAAGATGACTGGAGTGAGCTCAAAGCCCCTAAGGTGGAGCTTAAACCCCTTCCCCATGGTGTAAGGTACGCTTTTCTTGGCCCTAATGAAACTTATCCTGTCATTGTGAGTAGTGAACTTACTGAACTTGAGCTATCTGAACTTTTAAATGCACTTAAAAGATTTAGAAAAGCAATAGGGTATTCTCTTGATGACATCAAAGGGATATCACCTACTTTGTGCATGCATAGGATACATCTTGAGGATGAATCTATGACTTCTATAGAACATCAAAGAAGGTTGAATCCCAACTTGAAAGATGTTGTAAAGAAAGAGATTCTTAAACTCTTAGATGCTGGTGTGATCTACCCTATCTCAGATAGTAAGTGGGTATCTCCTGTGCATGTAGTCCCAAAGAAAGGTGGTATCACTGTGGTCAAGAATGAGAAGGATGAATTGATACCAACTAGGACCATAACAGGTCATAGGATGTGTATTGATTACCGAAAACTTAATTCAGCCTCTAGAAAAGATCATTTTCCATTGCCATTCATTGATCAAATGCTTGAGAGGCTTGCAAATCATCCTTTTTATTGCTTTCTTGATGGGTATTCAGGGTTCTTCCAAATCCCCATACATCCCAATGATCAAGAGAAGACAACATTCACATGCCCCTATGGCACCTTCGCTTATCGAAGGATGCCATTTGGGTTATGTAATGCTCCAGCTACCTTTCAAAGGTGCATGATCTATCTTTTCTGACCTCATTGAGGATGTTGTGGAGGTGTTTATGGACGACTTCTCTGTCTACGGATCCTCGTTTTCTGCTTGTTTGTCAAATTTGTGCAGGGTCCTACAGAGATGTGAAGACACCAACCTTGTGCTGAACTGGGAGAAGTGCCACTTCATGGTTACGGAAGGGATTGTGCTTGGGCACAAGATTTCAGAAAGGGGCATTGAGGTAGACAAAGCCAAGATTGAAGTGATGGTGAGGCTGCCTCCACCAAAGACAGTGAAAGACATTAGAAGCTTTCTTGGTCATGCCGGGTTCTACAGAAGATTCATCAAAGACTTCTCCATGATTGCAAGGCCATTGACCAAGCTGTTGTGCAAGGAAGCCACCTTTAGTTTTGAGGTTGAGTGTCTTGAAGCCTTTAAGAAGCTGAAGAATGAGCTTGTTAGTGCACCTATTGTCCAGCCACCAGATTGGAATCTCCCCTTTGAGATCATGTGTGATGCTAGTGACTATGCCGTTGGAGCAGTTTTGGGGCAGAAGAAGGACAAGAAGACACATGTGATCTACTATGCTAGCAGAACTCTTGATGATGCCCAAGTGAAGTACTCTACAACAGAGAAGGAGTTGTTAGCCATTGTCTTTGCCTTTGAAAAGTTCAGGAGCTACCTTGTGGGGTCTAAAGTGATTGTCTACACAGATCATGCAGCTTTGAGGCACCTCCTAGCCAAGAAAGATGCCAAGCCAAGACTGTTGAGGTGGATTCTACTGCTTCAAGAGTTTGATCTTGAGATTAAAGACAGGCCTGGAGTTGAGAATGGTGTGGCTGATCACTTGTCTAGAATGAGAGTAGAGTGTGGTATCCCTATTGATGAAGGACTTCCAGAAGAACAGCTTATGGCTATTAGAGCAGTGGTTGCAGTTTGCGAGACTGGTAAGATGATTGAAGAAGTCAAGGCAACAAATGAGAAAGAACCTTGGTATGCTGATTTTGCAAACTACCTTGTTACTGGGAAAGAGCCACTGAATCTTGAAGGCTATGCCAAGAAGAAGTTTTACAAGGAGTTGAAGAGGTATTATTGGGATGAGCCCTTTCTCTACATGCTTTGCAAGGATCAGCTCTATAGAAGGGCAGTGGCTGAAGAAGAAATAGATGGGATCCTCACACACTGTCATGGATCATCATATGGAGGCCACTTTGCTACATTCAAGACAGTTGCTAAGGTGTTACAAGCTGGATTTTGGTGGCCACACATGTTCAAGGACACTCAAGACTTTGTTTCCAAGTGTGATTCTTGCCAAAGGAGAGGAAACATCTCTAGGAGAAGTGAAATGCCTCAGAACCCAATACTTGAGGTGGAAGTGTTTGATGTATGGGGAATAGACTTCATGGGCCCTTTCCCTTCCTCTTATGGCAACAAATACATCCTTGTAGCTGTTGACTATGTCTCTAAATGGGTTGAAGCAGTGGCAAGCCCTACAAATGATTCAAGAGTAGTAGTCAAGATGTTCAAAAGCATAATCTTCCCAAGGTTTGGAGTCCCTAGAGTGGTTATAAGTGATGGGGGATCACATTTCATCAACAAGTTATTTGAAGGCCTCCTAAGGAAGAAGGGTGTTAAGCACAAGGTAGCCACACCATATCATCCTCAGACTAGTGGGCAAGTGGAGCTTTCCAACAGGGAAATCAAGAGCATACTGGAGAAGATTGTGGGTACTAAGAGGAAAGACTGGTCAGACAAGCTTGATGATGCACTTTGGGCTTATAGGACAGCATACAAGACTCCCTTAGGCACCACACCTTTCAACCTTGTCTATGGAAAAGCTTGCCATCTACCAGTTGAGCTTGAGTATAAGGCAATGTGGGCTGTGAAACTGTTGAACTTTGACATCAAGAGTGCCAAGGAGAAGAGAATGTTTCAGCTACATGAGCTTGATGAGATAAGAATGGATGCTTTTGGGAGCTCAAGGATCTACAAAGAAAAGACCAAAGCTTTTCATGACAAGGGCATTTTGAAGAGAGAGTTCAAGGTTGGAGATCAGGTTCTCCTCTACAACTCTAGGATGAAATTATTTCCCGGGAAGCTCAAGTCGGTCCGGACCTTTCAAAATCAAGGAAGTGAGACCATATGGGGCAATTGTGCTATAGAATAAGAATGGAGGAGAGTTCACAGTCAATGGACAAAGAGTCAAGTTATACATGGCTACTACACGAGAGGAAGATGGGATTTCGGTTCCACTTTCTGATCCCACCCCAACCTAGTCTTAAAGGAAGGAAAGCCAAGCTAGAGACTTGAAACAAGCTCACTTGGGAGGAAGTCCCATGTCTATCCTTGTACATATTCCTTTAGGATTTTCTTTTTTTTTTTAGCCCTTTTGATGAGTGGAGTCAGTGTGATTTGCTGAGCACATTCCGAGTGTTAAAAAAAAAAAAAAAAAAAAAAAAAGAGAAGGCGAGATTGGGGCCGCACAGCGGGGTCGACACAGCGGGGTCGAGGGGTCGCGGTCGAAAGGGAGCGGGGTTGAGCAAGTGAATAGAGCGGGGTATCAGAGGTCGCTCGGCTTTACGACGATTCGGGACCAAAAACGACGCAGCGGGGTTTCACCGCGGGGTCGCGACACCGCTCCACGCCCAGGTAAGTTTTCTCTCACCCTTTAACCGGATTAAACCGGTTCGAATCTACTTAAATCGAACCGACCCGACCCAGCTCGCCTAAACCCTACCTCTCTCCCTCGCGACTCCCCCTCTCTTTTCACCTCTCCTCTCTCACAACTCTTGCACTCTCTACAACTCTTCCTCACCCAAAATCTCTCAACTCACTCAAATCCCCACCAAATCTCTCCATTCTTCTTTCTAAATCCGAGCTTTAGCCCCTGTAGTCTATTTTTAAGATTCATTTCGCCATTTCCTTTCGCCTAGAGCAAGGTATTTGATTTAAAATTTGATTTTCGTGGGTTCATGAACCCTAATTTTTCAAAGTTCAATTTTGATTAATTTCTTGCTTGATTAGGCTTAAATAGATTTGGTAAAGCTTATATATGTGTGTGGGTTGTTGATTTCGTGGTGGAATTGAGTTGGATTTGAGTTTGAGAAATTAGGGTTCTTGAGAATTGGGGATATTCGAAATTGTGTATAATTGAGTCATGTTGGAGTTTGTTTAAGCTTAGTTTAAATGTTCTAAAGCTTGTGTGAGCTCTTTTGTTCAATAGATTGCTAAGTTGATAAGCTTGCTCTCATTTCTTCAAGCTTTTATCTTTTTGACTCTTGCCAATACTAAAGTTTTCTTCAAGGTTTAATTTTGAAGGTACAATGGTGAGGATAACCCAGGCCCAGAGAAAAGAAAAAGAGCAAGCAGCTGCAGAACAAGAGACTGCCTTGAGAGGAAAAGCTCTAACTTCCATGCCTACTGGAGGATCCTCTCGACAGCAAGCTTTGGCAGCTAAGAAAGCAAGCGACCTAGAGAAGAAAAAGGGGAAGATGCCAGCATCCTCTACCAGAGACGAAAGCGATGATGACAGTGAGGACGAGCCAGCTCCACCCAAGAAAGCTAAGAAGTCTACTGACCACGGGAAGATGCCATATGCCGACAGAGATAGAGAAAAGAAGCCAACCCCTGCAGTGTTTCTAGACTTCTTGAAGAGAGGTGTGACATGGTCTCCTACACGGTTTGGTGACACTGAGCTGATGGAGGAGATTGGTATCGATGATGACATCAAGGCCATGCTAGGCAACATGCACATGTCAGACTTCTACTCCTTGGCCTATCCCACCTACAAAGATCTGGCTAGTGAGTTCTTGGCTTCATTGAGGGTGACTTACCATCAATCTGTGCATGTGAGGCAAGGATGGGGAAAGATTACATTCACAGTCGAAGGCAAGACCTACAACATAACCTTCAAGAACATTGGGAACGCTCTTGGTCTCAAGGATGCAGGAAACTTTCGTCTCCCCAAGCTCAGAGGACTCGCAAAGGAGGACAACATCCCGGCAAAGGTGTGGAACTTAATTACTGGTACACGCCACAGCTCTGGTGGAGACAAGAGCTCAGCCATTAGGAACCCAGCTATTCGCTACCTTCATAGGATGCTGGTACATGCTTTCTTCCCAAGAAAAGAGCCCGGCAATGTGAATGAAGAGGACTTGAAACTCCTTTGCCTGGCTCTGAAGCGTTTTGCGCCAAAAGACATCCCCTTTGATGTTGATGAGCTCTACAAAGACTTTGGAATGGTAGGGTTCTTCATGACGCGCCTTGAGTATTATAGGGATTGGGCTTGGTCTTCTTCTGATTCAGAGCTTACGATTGGAATTGGTGGCATGATTACACCATTGCTTCAGTTGGCGTATATAGACTTGAAGCGTGATGCAGCAGGACCTACTTTTCTTGATGCCACTCATATGAAGGTTGCTCAATACTTCAGTGGGAGATACTTTGGTTCATGTGTCTACTTGTACAAGAATCAAGGCAATCCTGTTGAGTTAATCCTCCCCAACAAGAGTATCACCTGTCTAGAAATTCCAGGAGCTGTCAGCTTTGCTATTGGAGAAGAGCATTTCCTTGGACCTCATGGAAAGTTAGGCCCCATGGCTTTAAGCAAGAGGAAGCAGAGTATGTCAGCAGCTCAATATGCACGCTTGCACAAAGATGAGATTGCTGAGGACACCACTGAAGTAGTCTATGGTCCTCGTCGATACCACTTTCAGCCGTATGATGGAGCCTTAGCCCCCGGTCCCCTCCGTGACGCTCACGAGCACATTGGAAAGCTTGAGCGATGGAACAAGCATCAGGATAGAACAATCTTCAAGCTCAAGACCAAATGCAAGGAGCTCAGCAAAGCCATGAAGAGGCAAGCACAAGCTTCTGCTAGGTTCATGAAGAAAGTGACTGAAGTCCTAACTAGAGGAGCAATAGCTGGCTGCAGTGCAGCAGACTTCGACCTTGGAGACACTTCAGCTCCTCAGCCTCATCCTGGTCCCCTAGCCCTCAGCCTCCCTTTCACAGCCAGACAGATCAGGAGACGGAACAGGAACCCAGACATCATCCCCTCTAGTTCAGGAAACAAATCTCCATCTCTAAACTCTACTGACGGTGGAGAAGACTCCGAGGAAGAGGCCACAGCCTCTACTCACACTCCATAGAGGTACTCCTACACTCTTTCTTTGTATATATCAGTTTTTCTTTGCATTTAGCTTTGTCTTTCGGTATCTCCTTCAGCTTAATAACACAGAGACTGTGTGATTTAAGTTTGGGGGAGGTACCAAACATTTGATCATGTTTGCTTTGTTGTCATTGCATTGAGACCATGCATTGTACATATCTATTTGCATTAAAAAAAAAAAAAAAAAAAAAAAATAATAATAAGTAAAAAAAAAAAAAAAAAAAAAAAAATAAGCATGTAGTTGCATTAGCATCCTTTAAGATTGAGTCTAGAAGCATTCATATAGGTTGCATCCGTCTGCATAGGGAGCGATGATTTAAAATGCCTTGCAAAGGGCTTGTTTAGCACTCAAAGTGACACCCTAGTTAAGCATATCAAGTAGCCTAAGCATCTCTTTAAAGCCTTGCACGCTTCGAGCCTTGAAAACTCTTCTTGAAACTTGTTGCTTGCTTGATATTGACATTGCTCTTGAAAGCCAACTCCAATTTGAACTTGAACTTAATGAACTTAATCTCTCTTGCATATGGGCACTTGCATACTTGATCATGGATCTCATACACATTTGGGTTATCTTATTCCATTCATTATCCTTTGTTAACCCAAATGGAACTCTCCTACCGCTAAACCCTTAGCCATTCTTTGAGACCAACATTGATTTGCTTGAGTGAGGCCTCCTTTTGATAGCTTGTCATGTGCAAAATCTTGAGAGTATTGGGAGCGACATAGATTTGTTCTCATCTCTTGCTAGCATAGGATCCTCGTTTGAGTTAGCATCTAGGATGGTTAGTGGGTTTGTTTAATCTAAAGTTTGTTATCTTGGGTTTGGGAGAAAAGAAAGATGAGAAAAATGATCAAAAAGTTGAGAAAAGAAGCCACTAAGGATCAAAAATAAGAAATCTCTAGATTTAATCTATTTGAACCTTCCCCCAATTAAAAAAAAAAAAAGAAAAAAAAAAGATGAATCAATAAGATGGTGGGAAGGTAGATAGAGCTAAGAGTTGTGGAAAGTTAATAAAAAGATCCTTAGATGGTTAAGTTAAAGAGTTCATGAGGTGAGTGTGATAAAGTGGGTTACTTTGGGTATTGGGATGAATATGAATAGGGGTGAAGCTTGTTATATCACTTGGGAAAGGGTAGAATGATGAGAATGGATCTATGTATGCATAAATTGCTCCTGGTCTTAGATAAATTTTGCATAATGATCAAGCTCCTTGTTCTTGAGTGATTGCCACTTTGAAATGATTTATTTGAGCCATTGTTTTCATTCACATTTGACCACTTTATTCACCAAGCCAAATGATTAGGATCATGTGCCCATTTGCAAGTATTCACCTTATGTGTTTGTATAAATGAATGTGAGAGTTGGTCTAAAGAGCTTGTTGATGGATAAGCATTGCAACTTGTGTAGAGGTATAGGGGTATTGATAGGCCTAGAGAAGCTAGAGTATAATATGATAGTGTGCTTTTGCTACTTGCTATGTTTCTTTAGGATGTTAAGTTGAGTGTTAGGAAGTTTCTCTTTTGGCTATGAGCTCCCAACTTCAAACCTCTCTCCCTATGAGTTCTTGCAAGTTCACTTGAGGACAAGTAAAGAACAAGTTTGGGGGAGTTGATATCTTGTGCATTTGCATGTTTTTAGCTTTGATATCTTGCACATTTTGATCATTTAGAATAGGATTTAGGCTTCTTTAGCTTGCATTTTGCATGCATAAGTCCTTATCAGGTGCTGGAGCATGCTATGGAGTTTTTGGAGGTGTTCGAGATGGGTTATGGATCAAAAGAGGTGAAAGATGGGGATTGTGCAAGTTAGCGTCTGGAGCGGGGTGCTTGGAGCGGGTTCGCAGGTCCGCTGTGATCCAGAGCGAGGTCGGAACGAGTACATGGAGCGGCGTAAGTAACACCGCTCGGGTTTACGACGAGAAACGGTGTGAAGTGGCTGGAGCGGGGTCTTGGAGCGGAGTCACGACACCGGTGTGAGGTCCGGAGCGGGGTTGAGCAGCCATACGGAGCGGAGTCACCAAGGCCGCTCGGGTTTACCACAGGAGACGAAGCAAAATGGCCGGAGCGGGGTTAGCCAGCGGGGTTGCGACTCCGCTGCGTGTCTTTACTTATGCGATTTGTAATGCTTTTAAGGGCTTTTTAGACCTTTTATTATCAACCATTAGGGTTTGGAAGGATCATATAAATACTTTTTAGACCCAAATGATGGATTTATCTTATTATCTCTTGAGAAAACACAAACCTTTTGGGGGATAAAGTTCTTTCCTTTGAATCAAACCATCATTTTGTTCTTGTGTTCTTGAGTTATTTTAAGTTCTTATTTTCTTTCTTTTCATGATTAAGCTTGAATCTCTTATGGGTTTGAGAAGAATCATGGTGATTAGTGAGTAGTCCTCTTAGGATTCATGGGTTAGGGAGATCAAGGGTGATTAAGCTAGATCTAAAGGGTTTTATGTTCTATCTTTCTATTTCCTTGCTATTAGAGTAGTCTTATTGCTTCTTTTGAGTTGGCCTCTCAAAGGTTGATCTCTAGACATTTCACACCCGGAAGGTGTTTGATGAAATGTCTGAGTCAACTCTTCTAAGCTCTTAACACACTTTGCCAAAGGAATTTGTTGTTAAAGGTGTTAAGATGGCTAGTAGGCTTGTTTTTAATGATTGCTTTAGCAATATTCAACCAAAGGAATTTGATGCTTGAGTTGCTTTAGCAAATGAACATTCATCTAGGGATAGAGCTTGTTTAGCATTGTGTCTAGGCCTAAGATTGCTAGATTGATTGAAAGTCATCCCCTTTAGTTCAAAACTTGATCACCCAAGATCTAATCCCTATTCCCATGAGTTCTCCCATCTCATAATCAAAGAAAGTTTACAGTTTTACTGCATTTTAATATTACTCTAGTTCAAAACTCATCTCACTTTTGGTTGCACTTAGATTAAGCATGGATTTGTATTCTCAGTGCATTGAAATCACCTAGGATTGGTTCGACAATCTTTTATACTACTGCATTTGATAGGGACCCGAAAAGTCTTGTCATCAGTCATCTAACCACTCTTTAGACCAGTCTTAGATTTACTGACTGCAGAAGTACTAGAGATACTAAAGTGGATCAACAGGTCAACTATGTTTGCACTAGCTGAGATTGTTTGAAGAAACCAAAGCTGACCTCTAACCTAATACTGACTTGATTTGCTTGTCTTGGGGCTTGGTAACCATTGGATCGGAATCCTCCTGCAAGTCTGGAAGGTAAAAAGTCTGTGTGTTTCTGGTTCCCTTCCTTCTCTCTCTTCGGCATCTCAAGATCTGAGTTTATAAAGAAAAGATTGATATGATTTCTTAAGAGGCAGAGGGATAGGTAAATTACCTGCGACCCCATTATTCTAAATCTCAAGGATGATCACACATTGTGGAAACGAGGGATAGGTAAATTACCTGAGACCCCATTATTCGCTACACTTTGTCAAAATGTATGATTTACAAATGTAATGTCAATGAGATAGACTAGATGACCTTTGTTGGCATCGAAACCTATTGAAATTGAAGCTAATAAGAGATTCAGGAAAGAGAGTGATGGGAGAAAGGGATCAGAGAAGACTATCTGTGTGTTCAGAAACTTGCTGGAGTTGAGTCCATGTGTCCTTTGATCGATACTCCCCAAGGTAAAGCCTACACTTTTATTTTTATGCAAGAAATGAGGTTAGTAGAGGGGATTGTCAGACATGATCTGTTAGGTTGTAGAACTAGTGGAATTTGGTTGCGATACTAGGATATTGTATAATGTGCTTCTAAGGTTAGGATGTTTATGATTTGGTTTGCACTACTAAAGAGATGATGAACTGAGTTATTTTAAAATCTTTTGAGTCCCTGCTATTTTCAAACCTATTTCAGAGAGACTATCTGTTGGTTTTGCTTGAGGACAAGCAAAATGATAAGTCTGGGGGAGTTGGTATACCGTGGAATTTGTCCTATTTTACCCATGGTATATAAGTATTTTATATAATATTTACTATGTATTAGAGTCTATTTAGAGTATCTACAGGTTCAGGGACGATTTGGAGATATATAGTGATTTTGGTGTCTTTTGGAGTCTTTCGAAGTGCAGAACCGTACAGACGCTTCAGATGTTTAGCTCTCGATGGAGACCTTACCACCGTTGAATTTAGCCTATCTTTTGACAAAAGATAGAGCTTTAGTTATATTTTCAATGCCACTGGTTTGAGATCAATCCAACGGTTAGATCGGAAGTTATGCCCGTTTTACTGAAGAGTGGTCAGTCTGCCTCGCGAGAGAAGGCTGCCGAGAAGAGGATTGTATGTCGATCGATGCAGCACACTGCATGTCAATCGACAGGGACATCAGAGTGTGGACTGAGTATATTTAATGACCGACTGAAGTCCAGGAGTCACCACAAAGTTACCAAAATACCCCTGATGACCAGAAACCCTATTTATGTTATTTCTAAGCCATTGTTGACGGCTACGCTTTAGACGCTCTTTACGCTTTCATTGTTTCTCTTAGGAGAGAAAGGAGGAACTCCTTGAGAGTCCTCCTGGAACTCCATTGGTTTTGGTTTATTTATCTATTGCATTTTCATCTATTCATTTATGATTTCTGTGACAAACTTCATGTCTGAATAGATCCACCTGTTAGATCTATGGTTCAGATAGGTTTGTGAAATTAGCCTCAAACTATACTTGCTAAGTTTTGATATTCATCAAATGGATTGAACTATATGCTTGTTCTAGAGTAGCTAACTAGAGCATAGATCACTAGGATCTTTGATATCTTGAATTATCTGTTTGAACTAGTATCTCCTTGGATAAGAGCTAACCGTCCTCCTTGAGATCTAGTGTTCATTATCGGCTCGCGCCTAGGCATATCTAGAAGCCGTCGATCGATATCCCGACAGGTGAATCGATCGCTGAGTGAAAGGTGTATCGATCGATATCTCTAAATGATATCGATCGACTCTTTTTCTGTGTCAACATACGACAGTTGAGGCCAAAGATCTATATTATTTAACCAATGAGAGATCACTGATTGTTAAGCGTCTGAGTTCTATAATATCATGCAAACAACTTGTTAGGCATTTGTAGACATTATAATCCCCAATACCTGAATAGAAGCCTTAGATCTAGCTACCATCCTTCCATCAAACAACTCGTTGCCAAGCTCAACAATTATATTGTTCATCTTGTTTACTGTTTTATTTCATTTACTGTTTTACCATATTTATTTACTGCTTTATAAACTATTAGCCTAACTTAATCTCATAACTATTAGATCTAGTGTGTGCCTTAGCTCCTTATGGATTCAATCCCTAGGTATTATAACTTGACCTCTTTTGATGAGAGTAATTCACTTATTAAGGTAATTTGAGTGGTATCAAGTAAAAAACAGAGTTTTACACTATAAACTTTATTAAACTACTTTGCGCAGAATGAACACTGTGTATACAGGGCCGGCCCAGAGGGGAAGCCACCCAAGCAATCGATTGGGGCATCCGATTTAAAAGAGCATATTTCAAATTTTTTCTTATTAATGTTTATAAATAAAAAATTGATAAAAAAAATTTGCTTAATATAATACTAATATTTTTAGTTATAATAATTTGAAATCATAATATTTAAACTTGAAAACTTCAAAATGATATGCATTAAGAAATAATAGATGGTAATATGTTTATAAGACTAATTTTTTTATTAGAATCAATATAAAAAATTACAAAGCCTAATAATTTTTTTTTTGTTAAAAGATGGAAGATTTTTATCAAACACATCAATTTTTTAATGTGTATTCCTAACTATTCTAATATCGATTGTCATAGCTAAAACCGTTACTGAGGTTAAAACTGATATATATTTATTTGTGATTTACTATGTTACACATGATGTTAAATAGATTAATTAAGACTGATGTGATTAAAGATTTATTAAATTACTAAATGATTTTGCAAGAAAAATTCATTATATTTTTAGTTTGTTTACTATTTTTAATAAAAAAAATTGATGTGATTTGATTGTTTTATGAAAGCTTAGTTATTTTTATATTAATGTTTGTAATTTTGGATAAAACATTGAAGGGCATAATTTAAAAGTTGGATTAGAGCTGTGTAAAATGTTAGACCGGTACTGTGTGTATACAAATTATTTTTATTTACTATTATTTATTTTATGTTCTTTTACATACTATAATATAACAAAATAATAAATATATATCGACAAGTGACAGACCATTAATCATCAAATATATGAATAAAAGGGCGCAATTACATAAATCAAAGCATTCAATCTTTTTTTTGTGATGAAATCAAAGCAATCAATCTTGTTTATTTATTTAAATCATTGATAACAATTTTTAGTGTGAAATTTTAAATGTTATAAAATTTATAATTGTTTTTTGAAAAATCACTGTAAATTTTTCAAACTACAATATTAAGTTTTCAATTTTTTCAATGCAAATTTTGAAATTAAAATATTTATGTATATATATACATATATATATGTGTATATATATATATATATATATATATATATATATATATATATCTTATTTTGAATTTCTATTAAAATAATTTTTTTACTCATATAGTTTTATGATCATTTGTATCTTGTTATAATAAAAAAAAAATAAACTACTGATTATAAAAGTTTAAATGCGAGACTTTAATAATTTTACTAATTTATAGTCGTTTTAAAAAATTCAAAACATAACATTTACGAATATATATATTTTACTATATTGTCAATGTGATTACTTAAATTATTTTAATAATATAAATTAAAAAAATGATGAAGGATACACAAGTTGTTATCAAATTTTTATTTTAAATACTATTAATTGTCATATATGTATTTTAATCATATTCGATAATTATATAGTTTAATTTAAGGAAAAACTATTAGTTGTGCAGTATTAATTAATTGTGTGATTAGTTTAATAAGAAATATAATATAAGTTTTGTTAAACCAATATATTTTTCTAAACATTTTGAAAAGCATTCTAATAATGATATGTGTTAAAATCTTGTAATGTTTCTCAAACAATATGTAAGTGATTAGAATAATGATAAACAAAAATGGGTTATGTGAAGGTAAAACACTACTTTGAATCTTGTAAATCTTCATAGTGTGATCGTTTGGTGCGGTGAATTCTAAAATACAACCATACATCAATTGTTTTGTACAATAAACTTATGAAAATTAATTCATGTTCATTGAATTTTGTTTATCATTTCATGTCTCATCATATTCAAGCTAACTCTAATTTTTGGCACTTGAAATTAGGCCTGCGATTTCGGGTATTCGGTTCGGTTTCGGGTAATACCCATTCGGTTCGGGTAAATCGGTTATATTGATGTTGTATCCATGGGTATTTAACAAACATTCGATTCGGTTTCGGACCGGTTTTTTTCGGTTTCGGGTCGGATCGGTTTCAAAATGTTTAATCCATTTGTTAACCCGAAAGAAATGGGTATCGCTCGGTTTCGGTTATATTGTATCCGAAATTCAAAAAAAGAAAACCGAAAGAAATGGGTATCACTCGGTTTCGGTTATATTGTATCCAAAATTCAAAAAACAAACCGAAATCTCTTCATATTATCCGAAAACCAACAATGAGAAAGCAAACATAGTTTTAGAATCATGGAAAATGAAACATTGTTTTCTAAAACACACCGAAACTGAAGCAAAAACAAACACACAACACAAAGAAAAAACATTGTTTAACTGAAACAAACACACAACACAAAGAAAGTCTTCTTGAACTTCAAATGAGACAGCCACTTGCAAGTTGCAACTCCTTACTCAAGTGGCTTGGATGTTGAATCCAGGATCATTGGCTACAGAAATATAATAACATCAGTTTTCAAACTAAAATTGAAGAAACAGTATTAAAAGAGTTCAAATCTAGTAAAGTTTACCTCTCATGAGATCATCTTCTAACTCCACATTTTCAAGCAGTTGTTCGATAGTAGAAATGCCTTTCTCCTTCATATGCTTCTCTGATTTCAACCACTGCTGTGTACAAACCAACACCTCAACCATAAAGTGTGTCAAGCAGCTCCTATATGTGTCTAGAACTCTTCCACTAGGGCTAAACGCACTCTCTGATGCTACAGATGATACCTGGACAGCAAGAATATCAGCAGCAACTCGAGACAAGGTTGGGAACTTCGGACTGTTTCTTCTCCACCATGATAGAACATCATACTCGGTTCCAACCATAGGCTTTGTGATCTCGACTTTCTCTTTCAGATACAATTCTAACTCATTGCTAGAATCCACTGCACCTGCTTCTTTTACAAGCTCCTCGTAGAGGTTATCCATTCTTTCATATCCAATGCCATTACCAAGATCTCTTGACTCAAAAGCCGCACCAGAATCTTGATCTTGGGTCTGAGAAGATGAGCCTCCTTGCGACTGTGACCCACCTGACCCTCCAAGACTGTACTCATCATAAAGCTTCTTTAAGATATCCATAACTGATTCAGAAAGCAGAGTATACTCGATGCTTTCTTTACCATACAACTTCTCAAAGCAGAGATTAGCAAAATTCATCTTTTTTCTTGGGTCGAAGACACTTGCAACTATGATGAGCTTGTTCATTTTGCAGCTCTTGTTCTTGCTCTTCTCAGCTTCATCTTCTTCCACGAACGGATTCCAATATTTCCTTAGCTTCCCCATCATAGACAACGCCTTGTACCTTAATGAATCATCAGGACCTTGTGCGCTGCTTATCTTACAAACATTCCTAGTGATGGTGACTATCTCATTGTAGATCTTGTGTGAAGTGATGGATTTCGAAGCTGAGAGTATCAAAGTAGAATTGTAAAAGATCACGAGAAAGTGTACCAACCTCTCAACCTCTTCCCAATCTGTTTTTGATGGTGGTCCAATCCTCTTTTTACCATCTGTGATCTCCAGGAAATAGTCATTGTACGGTTTGTCTTCAGATGCCTTCTTCTCAAATGGTAGCCGAAACTTCAAAGCTTGGTCTAACATGAGATATGTCGAGTTCCATCTGGTCTTCACATCTAATGGCAGACTTCCTCTACTCATCTTCCCACTTTCAACCCGAAATTCAAAAGACTTGAGACGATTTGTTGATGATCTCACATAAGTAATAGCATTCCGAATGGCAATAACACTATCATCGACTTCAGCTAAGCCTTCCTTGACAATCAGGTTCAAGATATGTGTCGCACACCTGATGTGCAAGAAATCTCCATTCAAGACTAGAGCATCTTCACCCTGACTCATAAACGCTTCCTTGAACTTCTTCATAGCTGATGTGTTAGCTGTTGCGTTATCCACCGTGATGCAGAAGATTCTTCTTATATCCCATTCAGCTAGACAATCAACCAGAACTTTGGCAATCGTAGACCCCTTGTGATCATCAACATTCTTGAACCCTATTATCATCTTCTGAAGCTTCCAACTTGCATCAACGAAATGAGCAGTGATCACCATGTAGCTTGCTGAAGTGTACGGAGCAACCCAAATGTCTGTCGTCAGAGATAATCTTTGCTTGTTCTGTCCAAGAACTTTCTTCATCTGAGCTTTCCTTGATGCATACATTTCCACAATTTGCTTTGTTGATGTCTTCCTACAAACCGGTGTATGCAGCTGAACCTTTAAGCAGAAGCTTCTCCACGCCAAGCTTTCAATAAAAGCCAAAGGCAACTCGGCTAATACAATCAACTCATCTGTCGCCTCTTTGAAAACATCTTCAGACACCTTGTACAGAGTCAGATTGCCGTCTTCATCAGGAGTTAACTCTGTCTGTTTACCCTTCCCTTTCGACGCTTTTGCAGCCTTCCATGCGAGATAGCCCTTACACCCAAGTATATGCTTCCTGAGGTTGGTTGTCCCGGACTTAGTTGGACAAGTCATCTCTTTCCCACAGTAACGACATTTGCATCTGTCGTAGTCGTCTTTCAGTCTGGTGAGATGTTGCCAGACAAAAGACCTGGTCTTTTTCCTTGACCCTAGACCAGAACTACCAATAGCCTCTTCATCTCTCTCGTTCCGTTTGCCGTTGCTACCCGGTGTTTCCATCTCCTCATCAGAAGAAACGTCCTCTTCCATTGGTTGATTGTTGTTGTTTTCTTGATGAGTGTCAGAAGAAGCCATCTGCAATAAAAAAACCAAACAATATAATTTCAGAAAATCAATCGAATTCACTAAGAAGTGATACATGAACACTATGAACACTGAAAATAATTAAAAATAAATCAACTTTAAGATTGAGAACTAAGAAAAGATGCAAACCTCCGATTGAATTCTTGATGATGCAGATGATGGAGATGGGAAACAATCGTCGACTTTCTGAAAGGATTCAAGGTTTGTGGGTGGTGCAACTAACACGATTTGCCCTTTTTGTAGACTCATTTTCTCGATTCTCGATCTCTAATTACAGGCTAGGTTTTGGAATTGGGGATGAATGTGAAGAGACGACTCGGGTGAAGTGTTGTTGAGACACATGCGTGAAGACACAACGGTAAATAAAAACATGCGTAATTAATGTTCGGGTTGAACTGGGTATCCTAAATAAACCGGGTAAAAATCCGAACCGACCCACAACCCACGGTTAATTATGATTTGGTCCATGGATATAATTACATTTAACCGATCCGGTCCGAACCGGTTCAATTGCGGGTCGGTTCCGGTTCGGGTAATCGGATTCGGTTAAAAGTCGCAGGCCTACTTGAAATATTTCATTGTGTTTGCAGTGATGCATTAATGGCTTTCATAATTCGGCCGTCATTTTATGTAACTTACTGTATATCCTAAAATGAATCGGTATATCATGTCTTAAAATTAAGCTCCAACAATTGGGGTAAAATGTTAAACTTACCATTTTCTGAATGAATGTTTAAAATGTTGTTATTTAACAACTAATAAGCGGGGGTTTTAGTTAAGTAATAATAGACATGTCGTGAGTGCAAATACGTTCTAAATTCGATCTTATTGCTGCGGAAACAAAGTTGCATTGTTCTACTTACCATGATTGCGCAAAAGTCTGTCATAGATAACACTTTCCATCTGAAGTTAGGTCTTTATCTTTAATATATCTGGATTTAGTTTTTCTTTTTCAAAAAGAAAAGACAACTTGTTACAAAAATGAAACAGGAGAAAAAGTGCAGGAATAAAACAAGCAGAAGAACAACTAATACTTTTAAAAACTAATAGTTCTTGTTTAGAAAGTGTTCCTTTTTTCTATCAATCAGCTATATGATTTTAGGAGGAGTTTTCATTTATCTTTTTTCTTCTTATTGTCATATATCCCTTTTATATTATTTGAGAAACACTTTTATTAAATAACTTTACCATCATGTGTGATTAACCAAAATGTCATTACTTAGGTGTTATCACTAAGATTCTTCTTATAACCTTATATTAAAAGTCCTTATTTGATTAGATTAATTATATTTAATGCCACTACTCATATATTTAGGTTTGTCCATAATTATACTTAGGTTTGTTCATAACCAATTAAGTTTTGTTAACACCTGTACGAAAATAACATTTATGTTATTAGTTCGTATGCTTCCTATAATTGAAAGAGACCACATCAACATATTCTCTAACGTACATTACAGTTTATAAAACTAAACGATTCGAGTTCATTGACCACAAGTTAATATAGATGCCGTTAAACACGGGAAAAACATAACTATAACATGGATTTTGTATGCATATTCATATAGGAAGAGCCTTATAACATTATAAAACTAAAACTATAACATGGGGTTTATCAGATTTTTATAAAGTGCAAGAAAAGAACCAAACTACACTAATTTCTTTGTAACGTAAAAGTGGCATATTCATATAGACGTAGTTATATTTCTCGAATGTTCAGGAAGATAATATTGTCAAAACCTCGACTTATTAAAAGATATTTTTATGTTAGTTGAGTTTTTGGTTAGTATAATATAGTATTAACATATATCATTTGTCTAAATATATACAATTCAAGTACATATAATAAACATATATATAATACTATTATATATGACAAAGTTATATAATTCAAGTAAATAAATTAGAAATCAAAACGTAAATAAATTAATGGGAAATTTGATGGATTTTGTATGCATCAAAATAAATTAACGTAAACGTAAATAAATTAATAAAAATATATATAATATAGATGACATTAAACACAGGAAAACATAACTATAACATGGATTTTGTATTCTTATTCATATAGGAAGAGCATTATAACATTATAAAACTAAAACTATAACATGGGGTTTATCAGATTTTTATAAATTGGAAGTAAAGAACCAAACTACACTAATGTTTTTGTAACTTAGAAGTGGCATATTCATATAGACGTAGTTACATTTCTCGAATGTTCACAATATAATATTATCAAAACCTCGAAATATTAAAAGATATTTTTCTGTTAGTTAAGTTTTTGGTTAGTATAATATTGTATTAACATATTAACATATATCATTTGTCTAGATATATACAATTCAAGTACATATAATAAACACATATATATATATATATATATATATATATATATATATATATATATATATATATAATATTATTATATATGACAAAGTTATATAATTCAAGTAAATAAATTGGAAATCAAAACGTAAATAAATTAATGGGAAACTTGATGGCGTCTATTAATATAAAATAAAATAATATTATTTTCTATATTTACTTTATTTCTTTTGCTAATTTTACGTTTGACCGTAATTTATGAGAATTTAATTGAGTCAATATAATATATTTGATTGATTCAATTATTGTGGCATAAACCCTATTAGTTATTACTATATATAATATACTAAATTTTCATCTACCATATCACAACCTACAAACTTCAAAAACATGCAAAAACAATGAATGATGTGGATTTCATCTCTGGCTTGAAACAAAAGAAGTCTATATATAGAAGATTAGGTGAAAGTCATAAGAATTTGTTAAATAATTGTGTTTATTTTGGTAAGCTAATATCTTTTGTTATTGCTATTTAAAGGATTGCAAACAAAGAGTTTTGAAGATACTTTTCACAGCACTTATGGTCTTATCAATTTTTTATTTGTTTCTTAATAATTTGTTCTTTTCATATTTTATTATTCTATTGCTTATGTTTCGTTTTATCTTATATTCATAATTTATATTATGAAAGCAATAATTTTATTGTATATGTTTCGTTTTATTTGAAATTCATAAACAATATTATATAAGTATTTGCTTACTCTTATAGATTTAGTTCCGTAAAATATACTTTAATTACACCTAACTAATTACACAAGTTTTTTTCAAAAAAAAAAATTGAAGCTTATCTTATATAAACGTAAACAATTTTGTTCAATATTTCATTTTATAACATATAATATTTGCGGCTATGACTTTTAACTTTCTAATATCTATATATAAGAAGTTATAATCTATTTGATCAAATCGCTCTGCGCAATGCGCATATTATCACCTAGTGTTTTATTACAAGTTATCTTATAAATAAGGCATGAAGCAGTTTGATTTTGCTCTTCTAAATTCTTTGGTCGTGGAATGCTTCTTGTCACGGGGAAATATTTTTCTGATCCCCTTGATAAAACATACCATTTTGCCATAGAAATTATTGGTATTTGGAACTAACACACCAACTTTACAAGCTGAGATAGGATATAAACGAAAAGAGATATATGGATCATTTCTAGTTTAAAGAGATTTAGGATCCGATTGGTAACGATTTTCGTATTAATTTTTGTTCTAGGATTATGGCTGTAGAGATTTTGGCTTACAAACTTTGACTATTAGTTTAAGTGTATATATAAAGAATATTAATAGTTTTAAATATAGAATATGTGAATATTAATTTAATATTTATTTTAATGATGTTAAATTATATTAGTATATATATATATATATATATATATATATGACATCAAAGATAATGCAATATGGATCTTAAATGAACAATGATAAAAATAAAATTTATTCACTAAAATATTTATAATAAATTAATATATATTGTATAAAAGTTGTATAGTTATTGTGGGATAAATAAAATTAATAGTTTACAAACCTTTTGATCCGCACTCCCGTGCGGATGTTTATTTTTATAATTATATGTTTCACTTAACAATATATGTTTATTTTTTGTTATAGATTGATAAGTTGTTGACTTTTGATATTGGTGTATCTTGTTCAACTTGTTTAGCGTTCATTTATTAACTATAAGATTGTGTTTTTTTTGCTTTTATTCATTTCGCTTGGGAAATTAAAAATTAAAGTGTAAAATATTAGAGTTTTAAATATATATGTGGGTTTTATTAAATTTTACTATAAATATTATGATTTAAAGTTGATTATAAAATTAAAATTTTATTTTGCTATTTTATAAAACAGATATATTATTTAGACAGAAACATAAAAGAGTAATGAAACAAAGTTACCCACAGATTTTGTTATTCTGGTTATTATCTGGTTTTTATAAAATCAGATTTACAAAGAATCTGGTTACAGAAACATAAAAGAATTTAGATAGGTTAAATGCAAATTTTTATTAAAGATTTTGTTAGTTGTGAATTTCACGCATTAAAAGTGAATATACTTTCAATTTTTTCAAAATTCATTCTTTTTATAAAATATTTTATATCATTCCTTGCTATACCATTCCTTGTATCAACAAAATAATAATAAATATATTTAATACATTTTCATCTACTTATATATTGTGGTATTCGGTTCTTTTCAAGATACTTAAGATATCTTTGAGTCAGTTTAAAGAAAAATATTATCGACATAAATATTATGAACAGTTATTTTGATAATATCATATAAAAATGATAACATTTAGTTGAAAAATGAGTTGTAATTTAGATTTCTAGAAGCACCGTTTCCAAAATATATAGGGTTTGATTGGTAAGAGCTGTGTTTTCATTTTAACTTTTAAAATTTTAGAATTTAGGTTGTAAGTATTTGTCTCTGCGGAGAAATTATAAATGCATGAGTTTAAAGAAGTGATATGGACTTTAAAAAAATACAAATCAAGACTGATGTGAATTTGGGACTATATGTATAATTGTGGTTGTGGAAAGTATCTACAGCAATAGCCAATCACACTCATAGAAACCAAAACATTCTCTAGATAGAATCTATCTTATTAAAATGCCAATACCTTAAAATTTCGTAAATGTTTTGGTATAAATATTTTGGTTAGTTAATGAAAATATAATCTTGATATTTAGAAATACTGATTAATGATACCAAAATATGAAATATAAAATTCTCATTGACATAGAATATTCATGTAAGATTCTGTTATTTTAATTTTTGAAAAAGAATTCCAACTAAATGGTGATTTTAGTTAAAATTTTCTAAATCTAGAATAGCACAATACTAACAAACTAATATATTTTGGAAACTTTGGAAATATTTAATAATTTTGATTAGAAATAAAATAGTATTCACCATAAATGTATGTTTTTTTTAAATCTAAAGCTACACGATTTTGGTTTGTTGATTTAAAACCACACTTCATAATTGGTTTACTTCTTAAATGCTAAAATTATTTTAATTGGAAAACATTTTATTGTCAGATTTTTTTTTTAATATGGTTACACTCATGAATTGTTGACAAAAAAAAGTTATACTTATACTTATGAATTATCATTGCCAAGATGACAAAGCATGACAAAAGTTATACTGATTGTATTTGATTTCTACTCAGTGATGAAAAGTAATCACGTAACACGTAACACACTAACACTGACTCATGGTAAAAAAGGCAAAGAAAATAGTCATAGTCTATAACTCTTAAGATATTTAACAAGGAAAATAGTCATAGTCATCTTACATCTATCCTACGGTGGTCAAATTTAATTGAGTAGATGGTATAAAAAAGTTACAGTCTAGCGAATTTTTGTCAACCAATTATTGTTAGCGACAAATGCGATTGATATAAAACGGCTGTGTTTCACGACATTGGCATATGATGGTAATTATTGAGAGTCATCTTCTTAGTAAGAAATTACAATTTTAATTTGTTTTATTAGTAAAAAACAATAAATGTCATCTTTTTTAGTTAGACAGTCTTACATAACCAAATTAGGGCTTAGCATAATATCTATACCCGAACTATTTATCTGAACCAATATGAAAATAGGGTATCCAATCCGATCGGATCTTGCTTAAATATTCGAATGGGACCATTTTTCAGAAATCTGAAAAATCAAAACAGAACCCGACCCGCACCAAGAACAGAATGAGTATCTGAATATATTCAAACATATAAATATAGATAAACATTATTTAAAATTATATTTATAATAGTATTAATACCTAAAACTAAAATTATAAATAAAATATATTAGCTATTTATAGATAAAATAGATGTTTTAGATAAAGATACTCAAATCCCCTAGATTATATTTGAGAATTGATTTGTACATGTGTCATCATTACAATTACTCTCAACAAAAAATGATGACATGGCTTAAAAGAAATATGACATGGCATCAATCTAATTTTGACATGTAAATTTTTCTATATTAAGATTTATGTTTTGGTAAGATTTCTTAAATATAGTAATGACTATTTTCTATAATACAAATTCATATTTTGGCAAAAGTTTTGTAATATAGTAATAACTAATAAATTTTATATAAAAATATTATTTTCTACAAGTATCCATTTTGGTAAGGTTTTAGAAATATGGTAATACTAATAACTTTTCTATATCTATTAAAATAATATAATTATATATATAAATAATAATTACAATTTTTTTTTATCAATTTATGAATCATATTTTTATTATCAAAATAAGTGTAGTTATAATTATATATTTATCAACTTATATATGTTATTTATATTAATGTATATATTTATTAGAACTAATTTAAAATAAAAGTTAACTGAATAAAATATAATATGAATAAAATAACTCTATAAATTTTTAATTATTAATATTACAATTTAAATGAAATGAAAATTAAAAAGTTATTCAATATCTATGATTTACTGTTTTGCTGTTAAAAATAGTTTTTTTAATTTTTTTTTGCAACTACTATTAGTTTTTATTTATTTTTAATTTTAATTTTTAAAATATAATATAACTTGATAATATTTTTTTAGAAAAATATTAAATATAAAATAACTAAATTTTATTGGTTAATAAACCTATAGGTTCACCCTAATGGATGAGCACAATACAGTAATATCCTCTTTAAATTAGTATTCGATAAATTAATATACTCTAAAAATCTCTATAAATTTATATAATTTTATAGTTTCAAATTGAATTTTTGGTTCAATTAATATATTGATAAATTAATAATTTCTATAAATTAATAAATAATTATAGTTTTGGTTCCAACATTATTAATTTATAGAAGTTTCACTGTAATTACTCTTTTTTGATACTTCCTTCGAAGCTGAACTCCATTCAGTCAATAAAAAATCTGAAAACGAAAAAAAGGCAAATAAGCAAATATACAGGTGCTAATTTGGTAAAGTTTGTACGTCTTTTAGAAAGTCTGCACGCGTGAGCCTTGTATTTCCAGACCATTTCTGTCTTTTGACTATACTTTCAAAAATTCTGTTATATTCAAAATTAACAACATAATCTGGTAACCATTATCTGATTCTGACCGAATACAAGATAGACCCGTGAGAACGAATCGTAAATCCATGCTACATACAATAATAATTCCACTAAACATACCCTAACAACATATAATCCACTAACTGATGAGGCCAACAACACAAGAAACATATCATTATATAAATACTGAAAATCGAAAATTTATTTATATAGAAACTGGGGTCGGCCCGCCCTACGGGCGGGATATTCCTTACTTATGATATATGTTATTATTTTTGTATGATTCAGGTCATATATATTTAATCGATTGTTACTTATCTTTTCTTTAATAAGGTTTTAAACCAACTGATGTAGATAATATAACAATCGAAAATGATTATTTAAAAATATATACATTTTATTTAAAAAAAATTCAAATAAACCATATCATCCAAACTGATTAAGATTATTTAACGAATATTATTGATGCTTTTTAGAGTATAATGGTTGTTGTTTTATTTTTATTTGATTACCTTTTGAAAATGTTTTTGTACATTGGTTTTATTATATGTTTTCATTATTTCCTTAAAAGTTACCATAATTTTGTACAATATTTTATTTCATAATATTATATTTTTCAATAGATATATTGCGTACTACATTTTCGGATCAACTAACAATGATTCATTGAATATTTTGATCAGGATTTTGTAAAACTATATTATTATGAAATGAAATCGCATAAAAAACATTCAAAGTATCACTTACTAGCACTTTAAACCTTGAAGGTTTTTCACTAACACTTTTAACCCTCAAAGTGACATTTGTATCATAAAAAACCTCAAACGCAAAAATTTGACTTGTTCAGCAGGTAATTTTTCAAAAGTAATTATTTAATTAATAAAATAAAATAAATAAATGAATAATAAATTTGAAAATAAATAAAAATCGAAAATCTTAATAAAATTCATAAAATAAAAACATAAATCAAAAATTAAATTATAATTTTAGAAAACTAAATAAATATTTTAAAATTAAGTAATTTTCTAAAATTTTAATAAAACAAAAATAATTAAAATTTAATAATAAATAAGATTAAGTTTAAATAGGGAAGAACTGAATAAAAAGTTCACAATTTTTTTAAAAATAGAAAATTAAAAATATATTTTTTAATTATAAGATTTTCTTCAAAAAATATATCGTATCATCGTGGACTATAACAATTTCTAATATATCACTAGTGACGATGATGGTTTCTCACATAACCATTAACAATGACGATAATTGTCATATCTCCAATGATAATTTCCAATATCATCATTGAAAAAAAATATTTATGAAAATATATTATTTAATTAATAAAATAAATAAAAATCAGAAAATTAAAAAAAAAAATCGTAAGATTTAATTAAAAAATCATAAGTTAAATAAAAATCAGAAACCATCATTGTCACTAGTGATATATTTGAAATTGTTATTGTCCACGATGATATGATATATTTTTTGAAAAAAAAATCTTATAATTAAAAATATATATTTTGAATTTTCTATTTTTAAAAATTTATGAACTTTTTATACAGTTCTTCTCTATTTAAATTTAATCTTATTTATTATAAAATTTTAGTTATTTTTATTTTATTAAAAAATTATTTATTTTCTAAAATTTTAATTTAATTTTTTTATTTTTGTGAATTTTATTAAAATTTCGATTTTATTTATTTTATTTATTTTATTTATTTATTTTATTAATTAAATAATTATATTTTAAAAATTACCTGCTGAACAGGTCAACTTTTTGATTTGAAGGTTTTTTATGATACAAATGTCACTTTGAAGGTTAAAAGTGTCAGTGAAAAAACTTCAGGGTTTAAAGTGCTAGTAAGTGACACTCTGAGTGTTTTTTATGCGATTTTCCCCATCTTCTATTTATATAAAGAAAAGCACTCTTTTTTTTAGAGTGCCACGTCATTAATTAGTCTCTCCTACATGCGCCACGTGTCTCTTCTATAAAAGTGCTTAGTTTCATTTAATTGAGGATGAAATGTATTTGGGCTTCAGTTTGTATACGGATTTTATGTTTGGCTTAGCAACTCGAAATGTAATGAAACGCATCGTTTTCTGTTTAGGAGGATGAACCTATTCTTCATCTCCGCCATAGAAGAACTAAACTCGATCTAGCATTTTGAAACAAAGACGGTGGTGAGAATTAGGGTTAGCCGTCTTCATCTCAGTGATGAACGAGCTCCAGCAACAATGGAGATCAAATCGAGTCAGACGAATCGTCTTTGAGAACCTTGGTATCAAGCAGCCGCCGTTTCGTATTCGGTCCGGTCCCCTAGACGTTACAGGTTGTCTTCATTCATCGGATTTAAGAGATATTAACTCCACCAACGCGAATTAAGCAGGACGTCTCATTCAATGATACTCATCCAACTCTAAGGCGATTTTCTTTATCTATAAAAGGGTAAGCCTTATTATACCTTTGAACATCATCCTCACATTTTGTGATTCTTTAGAAAACAAAGAAAATCTCCAATCATGTCTAACTCATCTGTTTTTTCTTGGTGATTTGAAGGCTGGTCACTGTTTTTCCACCATCCAGGTGCGGTTGCTCGGATTCTGGGAGGCCAGAAGGTGGATATATATCTAAAATATATGCTTGGTTTCAGGTACTTTGGACATCATCGCCACAGTCGCGTGGTAGTGTCTTCGGCATTTTTTTTTTTTTTTTTTTTTTCTGTTAGCGGCTCTTTAATTTCTGATTTAGTTGTGCTCTTTAGTTGCGTTTGTTTTATTTGGGCTCAACACATTAACGAAATAGTTTATATCCAAAAACAGTGATTAATTATGTGTTATGGCATCTCAGTTGATCTTTGGAGTGCTGGCTGTGTTTTCTCTGAGATTCTAACGAGAAGACAACTTCTTAAAGGAAGAACCTAGGTGAGAAAGAGACCAAAAACAACATGCCGGATTTACTCATTCAAGATTGAAGTTTTTGATGACTTTTTTCTTGTGTGAGTTTGTTCTCTGTAAGATTGAACAACCACCATTGTGGGAAAAGAACCAGCTTCATTGTGAAACTAGCTAAGATGTTACCACAACATCAGTATGAAGGTTGTCTGAGTGAGCTTCTGAATAAAGCGGGGGGATTTATTATCTAATCCAGAGAAACGCAGAGCTGCCTCTTTTGCTCTCATGTGAAAGGTATAGAAAGAACCCTAAACTTTAATCAAATATCGAATGATATTACAATCATGAATATATACTTTAGACTGACAATGTTTTGGTCTTTTATGTGGTCTTGATATTCATTCAGTACTTTAACACAAAGCCTTACGCTTGGACATTATCTAAGTACCCTCCTAACACAAAGCCTTACGCTTGGATATGGAATCAACACTAAGTTACTAAGTACGGTGAAAAACTTCAACGAAGGTTTCAATCAATCCATTTTTCGCAAATATGCTTATATGTATGTCACATGTGTTGAGAGATTTAAATATATATATTTTTGCAGGGGAGGAGTTGGTATAAAGAAAAGCAATAACTTGGTATCCAAGAATACGGGAAAATCACGTACAGCAATCAAAGAGCCTAAACTCTTAATAAGTCACCAACCCAACAGGTATATATGTATTTCAGCAAACTATCCTCATCGATAATTATTGTATCAAATCTGTAAATAGGAATAAACTGATGCTTCAAAACCCCGGTTCTTCATTTATAAGTTGGTTTATTGCTTTCACAGTAAGCAAAAATGGAAGCCTAGACAGAAATCATTCTTCCAACGCAACCGGAGACATCTCAGTGACGACTCGAAGCGAGGAAAGAAAACGATGCAGCTTCAACACTTACTTATAATCAGCCTACTGGATCTGCGAGCCATCTTAGTATAAATGAAGACAAACTGAGCTTTCTCTGATAGCAAGTTTATTTAGCCTTATCTGATGTGTCACTGTTCTCTGGCGTACATCACAAGAAATCAGAAAAAATGGTGAGTCCGTTAGGCAGGCTTTATCGAAAGCTGAGACGAAACCAAAGATTTTTCACACAAATGGGATGAATGGTATTACGGAGGACTGAGAGTGATACCAGAGTTGGTGTTCGAAGACTATCAAGAATATTAAGAGTTATAAATGAGAGAAAAAGAACTACCATAGGTTTTAGCCAGTCATACACTTCGCATCATATGTAAATTACAAATTCTTCCCAGTTGTGTGTGTTATATGTTATAGTGTGAAGTTTGTTTATTGAAATTATGGTCATAGGATGGTAACTTGGTCGAGAATTAATAAGGTAGCCATTTCAAAATATTACTTAGTCTATTGGTTCTGTCTCCTCTATATATCACTGGTCACCATGTTTGACGAAGAAACAATATTCACCATGTTTGAGGTCTCACATTTCCTTGCAGTATTTTCGTTACCGTAATTTGCTCCAATTGATTTCAGCATCTATGCATTTGTCGACTCTATACTCTTTCACTGCGAGAAAAAAAATAAGTTATCAATGTCCTTAATTTCTTGTGGCCGCATAAAACAGATTGATTTTGCTCTCAATTATCTTGGCTTGACATTTTCCATTCAGCTTTTTGTTTGTAGATTTGATATAAACTCTAACTAATATAAATTTCATATACTAATAGATATTGAAATACATTTTCAGTATTTTTAAAAGTTACAAAATTATTTAAGAAATACAACATAAGTTAGTAAATTATATTTAATATAAGTTATAGTAAATATATTTTAACAAGTTATATATCAAAATTTATTTTAAATAAAATAAAAAACTATGTTTAATAATAACATATTGTAGTCAATTTTCTAAATATATAAAGAAACTAAATATATGTTTAGATATAAATATTAAAAATCATATCTACAAATTAATCTATAACATTTATTTAGAAATCGCAGTCTGTTATTTAGATAGTAAGGTTTACTTAATCTGTAACATAAAAAATAATAAAAATGTGTTTCTTAATTACAGTAAATCAACTATTTTCACATAGTTTTAGGTAAGCAATTATTAATATATAAATAACTAAAATATGAGTAAATTTAACTAATAAACATAAAAATAAAAAATAGTTCATGTTTTTAAAACCAGGGATCACATTTTTAATAAAACTTATACTAACAATTATAGAAAAATATTAAAAATGTAATATAATTATTTTATATGATTTTTAGTAATGAGATATTTTTATAATATCTAAAAAAATAATAAATAGCAAAATAAAATATTACAAGAATACATTTATATTTAAAATGTTTATATATTATTATTTTCTTATTTACCCGCCCGTAGGGCGGGTTGACCCTAGTTTACTATAATATAAAGTTATAAAAGTAGAAGCAAACCAATAATTACTTTAAAGTCATGATATGCAGATTTCGACCGGTAGTTGGATATGAAAAAGTCTTTAGAACATAAATCATTGTACTGTTGTGTCGACAACACTGGAAGTAGTGTCGTAAAATTCTTTTTTTAAGTTGTAGCGTTTTTGATTCAATTATAGGAATTCAGTCGTCAACTTACTATGTGCAGCTAACATATCAATTGACCAACTGTTATTAACTGAAACTGACTTGAGTTGAAGAATATTCAGAGAAGAAGATTAAAGGTCTGTAGTCTAGAAAGATTACTATATGCAAAAAAACAGACCAAATCCTGCGAAGAAGTCTGTTTGGAAAGTGGAATTGTGGTATCTTAGCATTACATAAACATATGGTTAAGTTATCTAAAATTCAGTGTGGTGATAGTTTACTCTTCTGAAATCGCAGGTTTTCCAACACCTGGTTTACGATCAACACATGGTTGTTCTTTATCCTACTTGAAAGGATATGAAAGAGTCTACCGAATGTCATATCTTCTAGCCGAAGGACAAAGGTTTCTTTCTCCCACCATTGCTGTCAAATCTTCTCCTTGCTTCTCGAATGTCTTGTACTTGCCTGCCGGATCTGTCAAACATGATCATTAGTTTTCTTATTCACTAAAATTCCATTGGAATTTAAAATATGGACCTCACAATGTGGTTACTGACCTTGGTGAACGACTGATTGTTTCCCTCTAATGGATTCAATTGCAGATTTCAAGCTCTTCTCAAACTACCTGAAATCTTAAGCAAAAACCTTGAAGTGAGAAACATATACTTCACTAATACATATGGGCTCTATGAAAAAAACCTTGAAAATCACGCCCCAACATTGAACCAACAGCTTGTACAGAGACCTGAAGTGACTAACTATATAACCAATTAGTAATAACTCTCCAAACAAAAAATAATAATTCAAACCCTGGTAGATATTCATTACCTTTGGTTGGCGTTGAATGAACTTATATATTGCTTCTGGAACCTTCGTGGTATCCATGCTGATCTTAGAGTATATCATGTGCGTTAAACCATTCTTCTGTTTCAAAAGAGATCCATTGGATGCTATGTTTTGAAAATATAATTGTTAAATCTAATTAGATATACTCTACCTGGTAACTGTGTAGTGGTGTTCGCTAATCCAACCAGTTCGGCCTGATTGCGGAACCGGAAGCATTCTTCGGGCAACCGGAGAAACCATTCACTTTACTCATCAAAGGATGTTGCCTCACTAAACCAGATTAGCAGAGGAGAGTCGGAGAGCCGGAGATTCTGAGCACACCGAGAGACATCAATTCCGGTGAGGGAGAACATCTTCCCGGCGGTAAGCTTCGAACGGAAACTCTGAAGCCGGCTGGCATTGATGGTAGCTTGAATCATGGTAGCCTAAAACATTGTTCAATTCATTGAAACACAAAATCAGAAAGTAATTTAAGAAAAAAACAGTGGTATTTTACTAAAATTACGAATAATCACGAAGAAAATCACCGGAATATTGCTAAATAAAAACAATTGGGAAGAACAAACTTACGTTCCTGCCCTCTCAGAAACTCAGGAGCCTTGCCTCAACGAAGGAGGTACATTTCCCGGCCTTCAGATCAGAGAAAAAAACCCTAGAGTTAGCTCTATGAGGATGAATAAAACAAATTCGAAGATCACCTCTATTTATACATAGATCACACCGCCTCTAAGCTTGAAGATTGCTTTGAATACACGTGTGTGGGAGCGATCTGAGTAGATTAATCACGAAATCTTAACTCAGAGCATTTCATTTGGTGAAGGAAAGCGGAAACGACACAATCTCGCCGTCGAAAGATGTGGGACGCCTCTCTCATTCTCTTCTCCGAAGAAATTAGGGCAGAGATGGTTTATGCTGTGCTGGGCCGAATAATGAACATTATCAGCAGCAGAAAGCCCATACAACGCACTAAAGAAGCCCACATCACTGAATCATTAACGAAACAGATCGCCAGACTTAAGAAGCTGGATCTGACGTGTCATGCTCTCCTTGCACGACTTTCCAGGCTGGCGATGACGTGTCTTCATGGGAGAGAAGCAACATCTTTTTATATATATAGATATTTTTGAAAAGTTTATGTATGCGCATGGCGCAGGAAAACTCCTAATAACATTATATAATTGGTTACTTTTGAACAAAAAATAACCATCTCGAACTATATAAATTAAGTATTTTTGGATATTTAAGTTATTTTAGATAAGTTTGAGTAGTTTAGATATAAAATATTCAAGTAGAATTGAATAGTTTGGTTATTCGGATAAACCCGAATCCATCCGGATCCGGGAGGATCTAACTCGAATCCGATCTGATTTTTTGTAATATTCGAATGAGACCATTTTTCAAAATCCGAAAAACCGATACCCGAATGGATAGTATCCATACCGGAAGGGTTACTCGAATGCTAGGCCTAAACCGAACCAAACAATTTTTTTTTCAATTGGGAGTTTATAAAGAGAGAGCTTTTCCAACTAAACTCGAATCGCTCAAGTGGAGGACAGAATAAAGTAATGGGTTCACCGTTATCCAGGCCTACTTGAGTCGACCCAATTAAGCCCGGCCCAGTAAGTGGAGGAGAGAATAAAGTAATGGGTTCCACCAGAGAGTGGCAGTCAACAGTGGGCGCATTGTGTAGCTAAACGAGCGACAGGAACGAAACGAGAGCACCTGGCACAGTTCTCGCGTGTTCTCACGCGCCGACGCAATACTCTTCCGTCGCCGCCGGCATTGGCTCTGAAGCCGTTCTCGTTCGTTTTACACGGGAAACGTTTCGCTACTAAGCATCCAAAACCCTCGACTTGTTCGCTCTACCAGCTTTCACTAAACCCTAACCCTCTCCACGTTTCGTAAGTTGTTGTTAAATTTGGGAGATCCTCTTATTTTTTGAGTATCGGAAAACGATATTTGTTGTCTTGAAGAGGATAATCGTTATTAGGGTTTGTTTTGCGTTTGTGAAAGTTAGATAACTTCTTAACAAGTGACACAGTCCCAAGCCCCTTAGCGCGTTTAGCTTCTAAATTTCGATCTTTACTGCTAGCTTAGATGTCTGGTTTCTTAGTTTTGTAATGTTTAACTGCTTTTAGCTTTTGTTTCTTTCCACATTTAGTAAGTTGAGAAGCTATAATTTCTCTTTCAATTTGTGTGTTGTTGTTGCAGAAGCTTGTTAGGATTAAAACTATGGCACCAAATGCTCATATCAAAAAAGCAATTACAGCTATGAAGGCTCTTGGAATTGATGAAGCGCAGACAAAGCCCGTCTTGAAGAACCTTCTCATCCTTTACGATAAGAAGTGGGAGTTAATAGCCGAGGACAACTACAGGGCACTCGCTGATGCTATCTTCGAAAGCCAAGAGACTCAGGTATCTATTTCTTTCTTCTCATATTTGATTCACTCTGTTCTTATCTCTCTACTTATGTCATTTTCATATAACACATGAAAAGGCCACTGAAGAGAAAAAAGGAAAGGAGAAGAAGGCCGACGAAGCTGAAGCCAGCGTATGTTATTTCCTCGCAATCTACCTTTTGTTAGTTCAAAGACTGTATTTCTTATTCCTTCTTCGCTTTGTTGTTGATCAAATCTTTCAGGCTGCAGAAGTTGACAGAGGAAAGAGGAAGGCGCATGAGGTATGCAAACTGAATATCTTTGTTTTGTTAAGAGTAATGTTTCTTCATGTTCTTGCATTCATTCAGCTTCTGCCATTTCATGTATTATTAGTCTGTCGAAGACGATGAAGATGCCTTGGATGAGCCTGAACGCCCTTTAAAGAGGCTGCGGCGCAGAGGTGAAGCAGGCTCTGTTTCGGCTTCAAACAGTCCCAGTTTAAAAGAGACTACAACTCGTGACCAAGAAATGGCGCCTGTCTTATTGCCATTTCATCCTCTACCAACCGAAGATGACCCTGATGCTGGTGCGCTCGTTATGCCAAAAGACGAGCCCGTTACAGATATTTTTTCCACTTCTACTAATCAAGGTACTTCTTGATAAATAGGACTAACTAAATCTTCCTTTCATTGCTTATTTGTTGTGATGAAGATACTTATTTCAAAACTGATACGTGTCTCGTGTCTCATCTCTTTGTGTCTTCCTTCAGATTCCTTGGAAAATGGGAACTCTTCAGCTCCCATGTCCGAGACGGAGAAAACAAATGGTCATCTGGAAGAGCGGCATGGTTCAACAGCAGCTACTGACGTTCCTCCAACAACTATCGAGAGAGCTAGTGAGCACACGATGGCTACAACCCCAGAAGGATCTTCAACACTTGCATTAGCTTCTTCTGCAACCGGTGAAGTGAAGATTAATCTGAGTTTTGCTCCTGCAACTTCCAGTCTGCATGCACCTTCTATGGATGAACTACGAAGAGCAATGGAGGATGTGTGTCTCCGGCAGTACAAAATACTGGACCCTAACTTTTCTGTAAGTCGTTTTTTGAACGACATCGCTAGCTCCTACCTGGAACTTGCAACCAAGGCAGATAAAACAGCCAACCAGTCGCCAGATAACCTGCCGTCTTTCACCACAAATGTTGATGCATTGAAGAAATCTGCAGCAGCGATGGCTTTTACTGCTGAGGGCAGTAATGACCTGGCAAATTCAGCCAACCAATCGCCAGAAAATTCGCAAACCAAGCCGGTTGATGTATTAAACAAGTCTGCTGCAACTACGGTCAGAAATGATGATGAATCCACGGGTTTGGTAGTTGTTCCCGAGTGCCAGATTTCTGCGGATGAGTTTAGAATGATCAGCATCGTCAGTGACATCACTCTTGCAAAAGAAGCTGTTGAGATTCCTTGGGTGAATGAATTCAATTCCAAGGTTCCTCCACCTTTTCGATACATAGCCCAAAGTCTTGTGTATCAAGATGCTGAAGTGAAGTTTTCACTTGGGAAAGTTGACCAATGCTGCTCCTCTTGCTGTGGAGATTGCTTGGCTCCATCAATGGCATGCAGTTGTGCAACTGCACTTGGTGGCTTTACATACACAAAAGATGGCCTCCTGCAGAAAGATTTCCTGGAAGAATGTATCTCCGAAGCCCGTGATACGCAGAAACAGTTGGTTCAGTATTGCAAAGAATGTCCATTAGAGGTTGCCAGAAACGAGGAGACTCTGGAGCCGTGCAAGGGGCATCGCAAGAGGAAGGTTATCAGAGAATGTTGGAGCAATTGTGGCTGTAGCGAGAAGTGTGGCAACCGAGTCGTCCAACATGGCATTCACACTAAGCTGCAGGTTTCTGCATCCACCTTACCATATTCCTTTTGCTAAGTGGTTCACTGTTTAATAGTGTTTTAACACCTAATATAATTTGATTACGCTTTGTTTATGCATATCAGAGAAATCTGAACAAAACAATTTCCTTTTAACTCCTTGAATCAGGTGTTTTTCACGTCCGATGGGCCCAGCGGGAGAGGTTGGGGACTCAGGACTCTAGAAAAGCTGCCGAAGGGGGCATTTGTCTGCGAGCTTGCTGGAGAGATATTGACCATTTCAGAGCTGGTCCAACGCAGGAACTCTGAGAAACTTACTTCTCCGGTAATACTGGATGCACACTGGGGTTCTGAACAAGTCTCAGGTGTCAACAGAGCTCTTTGTCTTGATGGAACGCACTATGGAAATATCTCCAGGTTCATCAATCACAGGTACAGGGATTTTTCGAGCACAGTTTCTTTAAACAGAGTTTGAATCGTTTGGTTTCGGCCATTTTCGAAATGCTTAGCCTTAGAAACTCGTTTGGTGAACTTAAAATTGGTTTTCTTCTCATTTTCATTACTTTCCTAACCGTAGTACTATATATATGTACAGATGCGTGGATGCAAATTTGATTGAGATCCCAGTTCATGTGGAGAATATGGACTCGCACTACTATCATGTATGAAACAAATCCTGGTTTCATTTCTAATCCCTTGTCTTATGTATGTTATGTTAAAACAATAATGGAAGCTACTCTGTGTTTTTTCTTTCTCAGCTTGGGCTCTTCACAACAAGAGATATCGAGGCCATGGAGGAACTTACCTGGGTGTGTTAGAAGTTTCTCCACCCACACTTTACAGATTTGTTTCGTTTAGAAACTTTCACAAGTTCGGATTCAAGTCATGTTTATTTTTTTGATTCTCTCTGAGAAGTGTTGGACTTACCTGCAGGATTATGGCGTGGAGTTCAACGATCAGGTGTATCCGACGCGTCCGTTCCATTGCCGATGTGGTAGCGAGTACTGTCTGAACGTTAAGCGGAGCAGCAGTGAGTTATTTGTCAAAAAGATGTCTAATTAATTGATACTTGAACTCTTGACTTTTGTTTGTAACTAATAATCAATTCTCTGATGGTGCAGAAAGCAAGAAGTCGAAGAAGAGAGCATGAGAGAGCTCAGTGTTAGTTTTTGAAGATGTGTGATGGTCCAGTCTCTTTTGTGAATGTATTGACAAAAAAACTCTTTTATTGTCAATCCGACAAAGCAAATAAGCAAACTTGGTCGGTGGGTCCGTCCATCTTAGGGGTTAGATTAGTCGAGGATGATGCTTGTCTTAATATTTTGTGATAACAGGCTTTTGCGTATATCTTAACTTAGGTTCTAATGGCTCTATGGCTTTGGTTTAACCATAAAAAACCTCTCTGTTTATACATGATTATGGTTTGACCTTAAACATATCTATTCCAATTCATGATTTAGAAGAGAATACTGATAGTGATCTCAACTCAAAAGATGAGGCTCCCATTAAAAGTATTTGTAGAACCCTTCACTTCTCTTCATGTACAAGGGTGATCTACAGTTCAGAACACAACCAGAGCTTTGGTTCATTACATATATTTGTACACATCGACTAGGTACAGTTTTCCACCGTTCTAAACCGCATGCTGTGCTTGAACGGCTTTACCCACGGAGTCTCTGTGATGGGGAATCAAGAGAGAATCTTGATCGCCAGATAAAGAAATGGCCGGTTGGATTCCACTTGCGTTTAGAGGAAATAGCGTTTTGTAGTACCCATCCATTATAGCGGGAATATCACAAGTAGCGGCAACACCAGGAATCTGTTTTTACAACAACAAACGCAGAATGAAAACGCACTTCGGAACACACACCAGTAAGCAAAGAAGATAATAATAAACCTTGGTTTAGGGACATACTTGGTAAATATCGCGCAAATAGCCGTAGAGATTAGGGTACTCAACGAGCTTTTTCTTGGTGCATTTGAAGAGAATGTTGTAAACAGGATCAAAGCGAATCAGAGTTGTGAATAGACATACATCAGCCAGTGTCAACCTTTCTCCACACAAATATCTGTTACTACCCAAGTGATCTTCAATCTCATCAAAGGTATCAAAAAGTTCATTCACTGCTCCATCATACGCTTCTTGACTCTGCGCAAATCCACACCTTTCACACAAAAAAGCCATACACTTTAGCAGCAAAATTGCAAGATCAACAAGTAGTGGTTTGTTACCTGTAAACGCCATTGTTAACCTTAGGGTACACAATCTGATTCCAAGTTTCAATCTTTCCTTTCAATTCTGGTGGCGTGAGATCCAAGCTAGGGTTTGTGGCGAATTCGTTAAGACCCGAGTTGAAGAACTCGATGATATCGTAGCTTTCGTTACAGAGCACATCTTTCTTCCTCGAGTCCCACAGCATCGGAACTGTACATCTCCCATCATAACCACCGGTTCTCGATTTGTACACTTCCTTCAGATTCCGACACCGGTTAACCTTATCCAAACCGGGGATAAGTTTATCCTTATCCTTGATCGGGATATTGTTATCCTTGAACTCCCACGAACCGTCTTGACCCGGTGATGCGATTGAAACAGATACGGCGTCGTCTAAGCCCTTGAGAGCGCGTACTATTAGAGCTCGGTGAGCCCAGGGCAAGGGAGCCCGACGTAGAGATGGAGCTCCGAAGAAGCGGCGGAAGGGAATTGGGTCGGGTTGAGGCGGAATTGGGAAGTGGGTCGGGTGTATGACCCGGATGAGTCCGATGGAGCGAGCTGGGTCATCATGAGCTGCCAGACGGTGGTCCAGGCTGTTCGAGCGGTAGAGATGAGTAGACCCGGAGGGAGAGATGGGCCCCAGAGTAGCTTTGTGGCGGAGGTGAAGATGGTTTTTGGTGACTGGTTGGACATTCTAACGCTGAAGCGGCGTGGCGCGACGGAGATGGTTGTGAAAGATGATGGAAAGCTTAATTGCGCCGGTGCGCTGCGAAAGGCCATGGCGGAGGCTGAGCTTTCCTTTTTTTCTCTCTCACTCGCTCGGAGAGACGAAGGATTCAAGAAGACGTTGCGTTTCTGCGAGAAAGCAGGCCCGGTTTGATAAAGAAACATGTCCGGTTTAATAAAAAGGAAAGTAGGTCCATTTACGTTTACTTTAGGCCCTATATCTTTTTTTTTTTGAGCAACTACTTTAGGCCCTATATCAATGTCAAGTTTGCAAGTAACAATGAAATGATAGTGGTTTGTAAAAGATTTATGTCGTATCTATCATAAACCTCGAATCTATACTATTAAAGTACAATGACATTTGGATTTTTACTTTGTTTACCTTTATTAAAAAGGCTTTCTTTTGTATTCATTAATGACATTTTGGACATTTTGCACTGGTTTCTTTTTTAATTGTTTTTGGTTTGTCATTAACCACCGATTTCCTAATTCAATTTTGGTATGTAATTATTCCGTGTTTGATACTGTATCATTTTAATATTTTTCCAACCGGACATGTTTGAAACTGCATCATTTTTTCTCAAACTATTTAATGGTTTGGTTTTAAACCGCTTTTTCCTAAATATAATCCCAACTATCTAACAAAAATTATTTATAAAAAATAAAAATTGTTTATTGGTTCAACCGGTAACTGGATTTCGATTTTAGTAGTTTTTATTGGATTTTTAAATTTTGTTTTTTTTTTCAAACCCGAACTGAATTTATCTTTGATCAACCGGTAATCCGTTCAACCGCAGGTCTCAATCGAATTTCAAAACACCGATCAAAACTATAAAACTGTTATATTGATTTATATTTAAAATATCTAATTCAAAATTAAAAACCTAAAAATACATGTATAATATAGTTTTACCGAACATAAATCTGGATATAAAATACATATATGAGACGGATTATATAAATACATATACAAGATGGATTATATAAATGTGATTATATAAAATTTTCACCAAACATAAATCCGCGCTTTAAAAGCGCGGGTCAAAATCTAGTTAAACTCTAAAATGCAAGTATGTGGAGATTATAGACTGAAAAATAAAACCAGTTTAATAATTGAGGTTAATATGGCGACATCTATTAATACCATCTCCAACCCACCTCTATTTTAATATCTATATTTTTTTTCTAAAATAGAAAATCTCGATTGTATATGTGGATTTACTCCAATATATGCATTTATAATAGAATTTTTCTATTTATAAGGGAAAATATAGAAAAAATATTATTTTCACCTCTAAATATAAAGACAAAACGTAATATTATTCTATATTTTTCTCTAAAATAGAGGAACTCTATTATAGAAAGATATATTGGAGCAAAACTACTTCTATAATAGAGATCTTTATTCTAGAGGAAAACATAGAAGCATACATTGGAAATGCTCTAAGGTATCCAAACGACTGTTCAACTTATAAAAGTCATCAACAAGGCTTATCATGAATATTAGATCTCTTCACAAAATAGAGGATCTTTTGAGACACTGGTTTGAAGTGTTTGGTTCTCAATCATAATACACTTACTTAGCATACTTGTTACAGCTTTCGTTTGGTTCTTTAAGCTATGTTCACTTTCATCCTTTTGTAAATGAGTTATAGTTTGATCAGTACATTTCAAATTTCATCAAGAAAAAAATTATGAGCTTTCTTCATCTAAATTATATCTTCACTCTCGAGTGATAATTAGTAATAATCTTAAATATTGTGGGGGCATTTGTTAGCTAACTGGTTTGATTACTTCATATCCGATCCATTGTTAGTGATGATTTACACTTTGATTTTAAGGTTTCATCTGTAATAAGTTTGTATTTTTTACGAAAACTAAATTTAATATATTTTCATTTTTTCCAGAAAAACCTAACCTATATCTTTTCATCCACATCAATTTCATTTAATATTTCATTTATGGATTTTAGACACTATCAACAGCATCAAACTTTTAAAGAATATGGTCCATCTTATCTATGATGAATGAAAACAAGCTAGTATGCCACACTGATTTTTTTCTTCGAACAAACAAAAATCACCAAAATATTAACTGTAAATAACTGATAAACAGACGCTGGTCGAGATTTCTCTCCCAGGCACGAGTAACGAGGCAAAGAGCTTTCAGAGGACACGCTGAACGCTGCTACGAAAGTGACAACTCACTTCTTTGGCAAGACAGGATGAACCCACTGGTTTGTTCACAACACCCTTGTGGAAACCCTATTTTGTTACCTGAAGTAGCGTCCTACACAAGTTCTTCAACAAGTTTCATACTCAACCTTTTCGTCTTCGAAGCTTGTAATCCAGATCTCCGGCTTGCTGTTACAACTTTGCACACTTCCTTCACAGTCTCACCGTCAATTAACGATCCTACCTGCAATGGAAAGACGCTTTACTAAGGAAGGAAAGGGAAGGACATTATGCAAGATTCAAACCAAAAAAACATCAAGCGAATCAGAGCCCCACCTTTGGATAACGCCTCTCTGATCCGAGAAAATGCTCTCACACTTATCGGGAGGGTCACAAACCCTCGAGAGCAACGCATCAGATCACTCATTCCAGTCCTGTCTGGCAAATGGAACACTCGTGGAACAGTAACATGATCTGACTTGGGTCATGACTGCTTCCAGTTCCGCTTTGAGGACGAGGAGGATCTCCAATTGGTGCTAGATAACAGACCATACCACCACAACTATTGGATGGTTATCCTCCAACGCTGGGAACCAGTCATCTCAGACTCCTTCCCCTCCATGATTCCCTTCTGGGTCTCCATAAAGGGACTTCCCCTTCATTACTGGCACGAAACCATGGTCTTTAACGTGGGTAAAAAACTCGGAGCTTACGAGGGCCAAGAGCTTACAAAGACATCTGCAAGAACAAGAGTTCTGGTCAACGGACTACAACCACTCATAAAAGAGACTATACTGGAGTTTGGGTCAGGAGAGGAATACAAACTGACCTTGGAGTACGAACGGCTTGAGAACCATTGCTCCTACTGCTCTTGCCTCACCCACATGAGCTACGAATGCCCAGAGAAGCAGGAGAAAGCAACACAGGAGGTTAACAACAGACTTGACTACAAACAACACTCTCCAGATTCGCCTTCTCTAACGATGAGACCCCGAGCTGAGGGAGTCAGGAAGCAAGCGCAAGACTTACGTAAGGGAGCCAGGAGTCAGCCCCCCCACGAACTTCCAAAACAGGGTGGACAGGCACGGTAGAGATTTTGGAGATAGAGTTAGTACAAGACACACTCGCGCCCCTCCCCCCCCCCCCCCCCCTTCCACCATATATCCTCGACAACCAGGAGAAGAAACAACCAACGCAAGGTCCTGAGAGAAGGAGACATACAGTGTACCCATCTCCCCCTTTCATAACTCAGAGAAACAAAAACAGAGAAGGAACCCTCAGAAGGAGATCGCTCTTCCCCGACAAAGAAGAAACCTTCTGGAGAGTGAAGCGATCTACACCTCAGCAAAATGAATCAGCCATATCCCCTCTATCCTCAAAGCAACTAGATCTCCAGCATGACGTTGTCCCAATTGCTCAGGTTCCTTCTACAGAAGAAGTTCTAGCAGAGATTCAAGAAGCGACAAACTTGTATCTGAGCTGCCCTGACCCTACGGAAGCGGCAACAAGAAGGCAAAGATTCCTACAAGAAGACACGCAAGAGTTACTAGCCAAGACAGCAGCATGCATTATTGCAGCAGCGGCATGATTGTGAGGGGTAAAACTCACACCTAGATTTTAGATCAGGTTTTATGTTTAGGAAAGGTTAGGGAAAGATAACGTGGGCTGAATCCCGTAAGAACTTATAGAATGAATTGGATTTGTATTGATAATGTGATAAAAGAATGGTTACAAGAAGATGTATCTCTCGATGAATATAAAGATTACAAGAGTATTATGATAAGAATGTTTTGGTGAATGTTGAGTAAAAATATGAGTTGGATCGGGATCCTCTTCTTAGTCTTCGACTCTCTCCTTTTATAGCCTTGGACTTCTCTAAGTTGTCTCCAACTGACCTCCGGGATTTTCTCCACTTGAGATGGAATCCGCAACAGCTTCCCCTTGACCGGGTCCTGCGCTTCTTCTTGTTGTGACGTGAGCTTCCTCTTCGTCGTGACCTCCTTAGTTAGGATCCTTAGCTTTCAGCCTTCGGCTCTAGCTTAGCTCTCTTTAGACTTCGAACTCGCGATGGGCTTATCGCGGCCCATCATCATCTTTTATTATCGAATAATCAGCTCCCGGGCCATATTCGGGCCCAACAGTTGCCCCCAGCTCTCGAGATGAGGTTTCATTATTCTCGGGAGCTAGACCTAGCCGCCCAAGCAAGATTCTCTTGTTGAGATCATGATTACTAGCTATCTCAACCGCATTTACTCTTATCCGATCGGACGGCTGTGATCTGTCTTTAACTAAATCGACGGCTTTAGATTAAAGCGAGTTTGAAATTCAATTCCCGACTTTTGAGACATGATGGGATATAAAGCTGAGAGAATTAACTCCCTGTCTCTCCACTTCCTCCACGCCTCTCGACGGTTTCCAAGGTAATTCACCCTCTTTCCTTTATTTTACCGTTTTTTGTCATTATTTTTTTTATCCGCTTCTCGATCAATCTAGTTCTTCATCCTGAACTTCTCTCTGAGATTCTGTCTTAGATCGATTTTCTTCTTTTGCTTCCTATTTTCCTTCTCCTTTACTATCATGAGTCGAAAAGAAGGTTCCGGCGAAGTTCAGATCTCAGCCTCCGGCGCCCGTATTATGAAGGTCAAACGGGAAGCTGGTGAGAAGATGACGGAAGCCAAGAAGAAAAAGAGTAAAGACTCGATCGGAGCACGAGTTAAGAGAATGAAGAAGAAAGGCGGCAAGAACGCCTCCTCCGGTCCTCACTTTCCTTCCCTTTTGAAGGGTCAGGACGTTGTCAATCTTGCCGTTCAAGCTCACGGCAAGAGTGATCTTGTTAGAGCTTGTGCTGAAAACGAGGACCCCGAGACCGCTCCGGAGGGTTGGTTCTGCGTTCATGAAAAATATATCTCCAAGTGCCACCTTAGATTTCCTCTTCCTACCCTTTTACTGGATCTCTTAGATCATTACCAGCTAGCTCTTCCTCAACTTTGCCCGTCGGTCATCCGAGTGATAAACGGGTTCATCACTAGAGACAAGGAGGAAGGAGTTATCGTTGGGCTATCTGAGTTAATGAGTCTCTTCTCGATAAAGGAGAGCACCTCCAAGGATGGCGGGAGCGGTACCTACTATCTCCCCTGTCGTCCAGGGCTAGGCGTTTTCAAGTTCTCGGCCAGTGATGATGACTGGCGTAGGAAGTATTTTTATGTCAAGATTAATCCTTCGACGGTTCCTGTAGGCCGTGACCTCAGGAACTCGTGGTCTGATATTTCCGGTTAGGATTTTAGGGATATGCTCACATGTTTATCTTTGTTTGTCATGTTACGCTAATTGTCTTTTGACTCCTTTTGCAGAAATCAAAGATCCTGTCAAGTTATCTAGCAAACTCACTAGAGCTCTCTACAGGAAGCTACAGCATAGTCCTAACACTTGGGGGGCTTATACCACTTCAAGAGTCGGATCAGCTAGGTTTCCTGAACGATACCAGGCGTCCTTCCCTGATTCAGTGACGGTTGCTGGTTTATAAGGTAACCTTTTATTCTTAATTCATGATTTTTACTATCCGAATTTGTCTCACGCGATTAATGAATCTTTTTCATGTCTTAGTTTCTGAAGGTGATTCCGTTCTCGAAGTTTCCTCCGGAGCAAGTACTTCCTCGAAGACTCAATCACAGAAGATGCCAATTCAACCTTCCTTCCGTTCCAGGGGTAGATCGACCAAGGCTGCCAGCTCCTCTAGAGGGAGTGACAAGAACCAGGGAGGATCCTTCCTTGACTCTGTGAAGGAGGTTCTTGATGAAGGAGGCTCTGCTCCTGCTAAAGATGTTGGCTCTTCGGAGCCTAAGGTTCAGGAAGTTGGCCTTCCCTCCGAGGTCCCGATGACTGAGGCTGATCCTCAAATAGTGAGGGATCCTCCGGAGTTTGAGCCTCCGAGGAACAAGAGGTCCCGAACTGACCAGGTTGACAGACCTTCGAGGTCTTCCTCCTCCTCCTCTAGAGGAGGAACTGTTGGCTGGAACTTTGCTCATTCGAAGCCTGGATCGGTTTTGGACGATCCGTGGGGTTTGGCTACTCTGATGAGGCACATGAAGAGTCCCGGGTGTTCCCTCCCCTCGATCTCTAATCTCACGCACAAGGATGAGTACGTCGATATTGCTCATCACATGGGTCAGGTATGAAGTTTATTTCATTTTTCAGCTTTTTCTTTGGAAGATTTTGCTAAATCGTTTTCCGTTTTCTGCAGCTGGCTGGTGCTATCAACAGAGCTCAGTTCAAGTTTGAGGACGCTGTACACAATGTCCCTAGTGCTGAGGAATTAGCCCAGGTCACTGAATTAGTCAAGGCCAACAAGACTGAGCTCAACCAGACTCGGGCTCTGATCTCGGATCATTAAGCCGAGGTGAAGAGACTTGGCTCTAAGTGTGATGCTCAGCAAGGGACGATCGAGAGCCAGCTGATTGACCTCCAGGTGAAAAATAGGAAGATTGGGGAGTTGGATGCTGCTCGGAAGATAGCCGAGTATCAAGTCAAGGAACTGATTTCCACATCTCAGAACAGCCAGAAGAACAAGGAAGCTGAGGTCAGGCTAGCCGTCCGGAGAGGAAAGAAGGAGGTAGCCGAAGCCTACAACAAAATTCTGCTTGTTGTTAAGGAGAAGTTCTCCAAGAAGAAGGACGAAGTCGACCTCCTGGTTCACGCTCAAGAGATTCAAGCCAACACCGAGCTCCTAAAAGACATGCTGGATGGCGAGATTAAGAGTGCTCAAGACGAGTATGATCACTTGGTGGCAATAATGCCGGAAGCTGTTGCAGCATACGAGAAAGCTCAGGTCTCGGACTTCTCGATCGGCAAGCTCCCTCTTCCCCAACTTTCTGAGAGCTCAGGTACTTTTGAGGTTAATATGTTTAATCTCTCCTTTTCTGGAGAGTTTGGTTCTAATTTAGGATTGGTGGGTTCTTACTCAGCCCCAGTCGAAACCGCCTCTGGAGGTAGCGACAAGGAGATGGAGGAGGAGGTTCCTGAGGAGGAAGATCCAGCTGGTAAGGGAGCTGAGAAGAGCTCGGATGACAAGGAAGTTTAAGAGCTGAGGCTCTTTCATGTTTTCTAAGATTTCTGCCCGATGGGCTTTGTTTCATTTGTTTCCAAGACTTATAGCCTGAGGAGGCTTTTAAACCTTTATCTGTTTGCACTTCGAATCTTTGTTAGCCTGGGGAGGCTTTTAAACCCTTTTTCAATTTCAAACTTGGTTTTCGTTTCATTTTGAGTTTTTGGCTTTAGTCGTGAAATATGACAACTTGATCATAATCGAATTTTATGATAAGTCTGGAGGACTTTGGTCGCTTTTAGTTCCTTAAGAGGACATCTTGGAGTACTGGGATTAGCTTAGGGTTTTTAGGAACCTAAGTTTAATCTGGACACCTTAGGTGGGGGTTCCTGGGAACCTGAATTTGCTTGTGGGATTTTAAGACCCGTTGAGATTTGCTTAGGATTTTAAGACCTTCTGAGGTTTGATGAGGATTTTAAGACCTCGAAGATTTGATAAGGATTTTAAGACCTTGGAGATTTGGTAAGGATTTTAAGACCTTGGAGATTTGGTAAGGATTTTAAGACCTTAGAGATTTGGTAAGGATTTTAAAACCTTAGAGATTTGGTAAGGATTTTAAGACCTTAGAGATTTGGTAAGGATTTTAAGACCTTAGGTCCAGGTTCGTCGAGACATGATATTGCTTGAAGGATTTTAAGACCTTAGGTCCATGTTTGCAGGGACCTGTTTTGTTAAAGAATTGAGATATCGAGAATAATTTCTTTATTGATAATTGGATACATGGTATCATAGTAATCATACAATTACTGTATTATAACGATCATACACTTGCTGTGTGGGCTATGTGATTTTAATCAGACATATGCCCCCTTTGATTATAGTGAACGAAGTATTGAAATGAGGTTGGGGCTGCACTCATAACGGAGTTGCCTACGTACCCAGTCAAGGGATCAAGCCTAACGTAGTTCAGGAATTTTAGGTACCTAATGATAATATCTCTTAAGATTCGTGGCATTCCACGATCTGATTTCAGGTACCCCGGTTCGCACCTTTCGGAGCTTGTAAACGCCAGGTCGTACCACGTGGATGATCTGGTAGGGACCTTCCCAGTTGGTTCCTAACTTCCCAGCATCTGGTTCTTTGGTTCCTTCGAAAACTTTCCTAAGTACTAGGTCACCTACAGCGAACTGCCGGAGCCTGACTTTGGAATTGTACTGTCGTGCCATTGCTTGCTGATAGTTCTGAATGCGAATCAACGCTCGGTCCCGTCTTTCCTAGATTAGATCGAGGCTGTCGGTTAGTAGCTGATCATTAGCTGCGGGATTGGACGTACAGAGTTCCCGGCGGAGGCTACCAGCAATGGTTTCAGCTGGAACGACAGCTTCCATCCCATATGCTAAGGAGAAAGGAGTTTCTTCTGTAGCTTTTCGTGGGGTGGTCCGACATGCCCAAAGTACTTCAAGTAACTTTTCTGACCATAGTTCCTTCTGGGTTCCAAGGTGTTTCTTGAGGTTTGCTAATACTGATTTATTAGCAGCCTCCGCCTGTCCGTTACCTTGAGGTCGGCGAGGTGATGAGAAGGTCAGGCGAATATTCCACTTGTCACAAAATATTTTGAAATCGTGGGATATGAATTGTCCTCCATTGTCAGTTACGATTTCGTATGGGACGCCGTGTCTACACACGATTTCTTTCCATACGAATTGCTCGACCTCGACTCTGGTTATCTGTTGGAAAGCTTCAGCTTCTATCCATTTCGTGAAGTAGTCTGTTAGGACTAAGAGGAAGCGTAACTTCTTCTTTCCACTTCCTGATGGTACTAGTGGTCCCACGATATCCATGGACCATCTCATAAATGGATAAGGGGCGGATATGTTAGACATCTTTTCCGCAGGTTGGTGTATAATCGGTGCATGCCTCTGGCATTTGTCGCATGAAGAGGAATAGGCCTCACAATCTGCAATAATGGTGGGCCAGAAATATCCTTGTCTTTTGATTCTGATGGCTAGAGCTCTTCCTCCAGAGTGGTTCCCGCAGGAACCGTCGTGCATTTATTTCATGAGTCTCATAGCAACGAGACCATGGACGCATTTTAGGTAAGGTCCGGAAATGCTTCGTTTGAGGAGGACGGATTCAGTTACGCAATATCTCGCGCTTAATGCTTTGAGCTTTCGAGCTTCCCATTTATTGGGTGGAGTCTTTTGTGAGGGATTAAACTCACCTCCTGGTTTTGAGATCAGGTTAAGATTAGGGAAAGATTAGGGAAAGATTACGTGGGCTGAATCCCGTAAGAACTTTGTAGAATGAATGAATGATTTATTGATATTTTTGTAAGAATTGTATACAAGAGATGTTTATAACGTTTACAAGGAAAGTAATGAATTTGAGAGCTATTGCTTATGAATCGTAGAGAATGCGGATCCCTTAATTATTGTTTGATGTCTTCTTTAAATAGCCTCAGGTCCCGCTTGATCGTAGCCAACTGGTTCCCGAGATCCCCTCCGTGATTTGAGGGATTTGTAACAGCTCCCCTTTGACCGGGTCCTGCGCCTATTTATTTGTCCACGAGCTACCTTTTTGACCGGGTCCTGCGCCTGTTTACTTGTCAACGAGCTGCCTCTTTTCCTTGACCTCTCTGATGAACATCTCCAGCTCACAGCCTCCGGATCTGACTTAGCTGTTTTTGAAGATTGAATTCATGATGGGCCTTTCGCGGCCCGTTATCATTTCTTATTGTCTATCACTAGCTAGGGGGTCATATTTGGGCCCGACAGTTGCCCCCAGCTTTCGAGATAAGATTCCTTATCTCGGAAGCTAGACCTTGCCGCCGAGCATCAATCTTTTTGTTGAGATCTCGAGCAACAGTTATCTTTATTGAAGATTTCTTTTGCTTAATCTGATGGCTACGATTGCGTATGAAAAGGAGCAAGTATCCGACTTCTCGGCCAGCAAGCTTCCCATTCCTCGATTCTCAGAGAGTTCAGGTACTTTCGAGATTAACATGTTTAATCTATCCTTTTCTGGAGAGTATGGTTCTAACTTAGGTTTGGTGGGTCCTGATTCAGCTCCAGTCGAGACGTCCCAGATGGGCGATGACAAAGAGGCAGATGAGGGAGATCCAGCCAAAGAAAGTGATCCAGTCGAGGGAGACAAGGATGTCGGGATGAGCTCCCGTGATAATGATGGCTAAGAGCTGCAGCTCTTTTTGAATTGTAATGTTGCTTTTCATGACTTTTGCCCAATGGGCTTTGTTTACGTTTCAGACTTATAGCCTGAGGAGGCTTTTAAACCTTAGGGTCTTCTGAACCCTCGTTAGCCTAGGAGGCTTTTAAACCCTTTTATTCAAATTTCGGTTTTGTTTTTCATATTAAGTCATTTGACTTGGTTTGATCGTTTCTTGGATGAGATTGACTTTTGTCAAGTGGAAGTTTTGGTTAGGACATGTATCGTGATTATTATATACAATGTCCAATGACTTATCAGGTCTCGAAGATTTCGAGTACATTCGATTACGAGGATCCTTAGAAAGAGTTCCTGAAACATTGAGATTAGCTCCGGGTTTTTAGGAACCTGAGCTACTCTGAAGACCTTAGGAGGGGGTTCTTGGGAACCTGAATTTGTTTGTGGGATTTTAAGATCCGTTGAGACTTGCTTAGGATTTTAAGACCTTTGTGATTTGATGAGGATTTTAAGACCTCGGAGATTTGATAAGGATTTTAAGACCTTAGAGATTTGGTAAGGATTTTAAGACCTTGGAGAATTGACAAGGATTTTATGACCTTGGAGATTTGGTAAGGATTTTAAGACCTTAGAGATTTGGTAAGGATTTTAAGACCTTAGGTCCGGGTTCGTCGAGACCTGATATTGCTTGAAGGGTTTTAAGACCTTAGTTTCAGGTTCATTGAGACCTGAATTTGTTCGAAGGGTTTTAAGACCTTAGGTTCAGGTTCATTGAGACCTGAATTTGTTCGAAGGATTTTAAGACCTTAGTTTCAGGTTCATTGAGACCTGAATTTGTTCGAAGGGTTTTAAGACCTTAGGTTCAGGTTCATTGAGACCTGAATTTGTTCGAAGGGTTTTAAGACCTTAGGTTCAGGTTCATTGAGACCTGAATTTGTTCGAAGGATTTTAAGACCTTAGGTTCAGGTTCGTAGAGACCTGAGTTAGTTCGAAGGTCAAGGTATCGAAGATAATTGCTTTATTGATAATAGGATACATGGTATCACAATAATCATACAATCGCTGTTTGGGCTATATGTTCTCTAACATATGCCCCCTTTCGCCATGGTGGAAATAGTGTTAAAATGAGATTAGGGTTACACTCATAACACAATTGCCTACGTACCCAGTCAAGGGGTCAAGGCTAACATAATTCGAGGAATTTAAGTACCTAATGATAGTATTTCTTCAGATTTGTGGCATTACACGATCTGATTTCAGGTACCTCGGTTCGTACCTTCAGGAGCTTATAGACGCCATATCGTACCACGTGGATAATCCGGTAAGGACCTTCCCAATTGGTCCCTAGTTTCCCAGCATATGGTTCCTTGGTTCCTTCGAAAACTTTCCTAAGTACTAGGCCACCTACAACGAATTGTTGGGGCCTGACTTTGGAACTGTAATGTTGAGTCATTGCTTGCTGATAGTTTTGAATCCGAAGCAAAACTTGGTCTTGTCGTTCCTCGATTAAATCGAAGCTGTCTGATAAGAGTTGGTCGTTAGCTTCGGGATCAAACGTACAGAGCTCTCGACGGAGGCTCCCAGTGGAGGTTTCCGCCGGAACGACAGCTTCCATTTCGTAGGCTAAAGAGAAAGGGGTTTCCTCTGTAGCCTTTCTCGGGGTGGTTCGTCATGCCCAAAGTACTTCATGTATCTTTTCAGACCAGGTTTTCTTGTTGGTTCCGAGGCGTTTCTTGAGGTTTGCTAATATTGAGTTATTAGCAGCCTCCGCCTAACCGTTACCTTGAGGTCGTCGAGGTGTTGAGAAGGTAAGGCGGATATTCCACTTGTCGCAAAATGCTTTGAAGTCGCGAGAAATGAACTGTCCTCCATTGTCGGTTACGATCTCATACGGGACGCCGTGGCGGCAGACAATGTCTTTCCACACAAATCCTTCGACTTCGAATCTAGTTATCTGTTGGAAAGCTTCAGCTTCTATTCACTTCGTGAAGTAGTCTGTCAAGACCAAGAGGAAGCGTAGCTTCTGCCTTCCTCTTTCTGACGTTATGAGTGGTTCTACGATGTCCATGGACCACCTCATGAACGGGTACTGAGTGGATATTGAGGATAATTTATCCCCAGGCTGATGTATAATCGGTGCATGAATTTGGCATTTATCACATGAAGAGGAGTAAACCTCGCAGTCAGCGATAATGGTAGACCAGAAATAGCCTTGTCTTTTGATTCGGATAGCTAGAGCTCTGCCCCCATAGTGGTTTCCTCAGGAGCATGCGTGCATTTCTTTCATAAGATTGATAGCATCGAGGCCATTGACGCATTTTAGGTAAGGTCCGGAAATGCTTCATTTATGGAGGGCTGACTCGATTATGCAGTATCTTGCGCTTAATGCTTTGAGTTTTCGGGCCTCCCACTTATTGGGGAGGGGGATCTTACCCTACAAGATGTACTGCATGATCGGTATTCTCCAATCCTCTCTCCCAATGATTTTGTCATGAAGAGATGAGGGTGGGTCTTGTTCAGGTCCCTGAGTGTCGTGACCTGATGTGTCTTGTTCAGGTCCCTGAGTGTCGTGACCTGATGTCTTATTGCCCCCGGAGATATTGGTCGGATTAGGCTCGAAGGAGTCTGAATTCTGAGGAATATCTCCAGTTCTGGTGTTGTTCTCCGGAGTCTGGGTCGTTTCTTCGGATGCGATTTCAAAAGCAGAACGACTCCTGGTCCTTGCTGCGTGGACAGGTGAATCCGAGGTCTGGATCTTGCCCCCGGAGGTATGCTTTTTAAAGCTACGAATTCTGGTTTTTGGGAACCAGTAGGTTGTAAGAACTTGGGTTGCTACCGTCTGGGGGTAGCTACCTTCCGTTTGCTCTTTCGGCTTGCTATCGATCTCAGCTTTGGTAGCTATGTCGATATTTGGCTTTTCGATTCCCTTTACAGGTATGATCCGTTTTACGAGGGGGTCTGATGCTGACGTTAAAGCAGCCAGCGCGTCTGCTGAGGAGTTCTCTCCTCGTGGGATCCTCGTTAGTTCAAATCTGTTGAACTGCTTAGTGGGGTTCCGGACAACTTCTAGGTATGCCCCCATTCTTTCGTCTCTTGTTTCATACTCGCCACGGAACTGGCTAGCTACAAGATGTGAATCACTATAAGTGTTCAGCTCTCGAATTATGAGGCTTAGGGCGAGTTTTAATCCTGCAATTAATGCTTCGTATTCATCCTCAAGCGCTGAATACGAGCCTGTAGGATTGTTGGATGGTTTCTCCAGCTGAGGAGGTCAGCCTTAGACCGATGCCGGAACCTTGTCTTGGCGAGGCTCGTCAATGTACAGACTCCACTTCGGAGCTTCCGTTTCCAAGTCTAGTTGTTCGCAAGCTAGCTCGATTATGAAATCGGCAAGGACCTGAGCTTTTGCTGCTGCTCGAGGTCTATACTCGATATCGTATTCACTGAGCTCTATTGCCCATTTAGCAAATCGTCATGATTGGCTAGGGCTGTGCAAAATTGTTCGCAATGGTTGTGAAGTCATTACGACGATTGAGTGCGATTGGAAATAAGGTCGCAATTTTCTGGCAGCTGTTACGACAGCTAGAGCTAGTTTTTCCATAGTAGGGTATCTAGTTTCGGCGTCTATCAGACTCTTGCTGGTATAATAGACAGGTCTTTACTCGTTTTGCTCTTCTCGTACCAGCACACCACTAACTGCAGCGGTTGACACAGCGAGGTACAGATACAGTGGTTCTCCCATTACTGGTTTGGCCAAGATGGGAGGTTCGGAGAGGTAAGCTTTCAATTGCTTGAAGGCTTCCTCGCACTTCTCGTCCCATAAGAACTTCTTATTATTTTTTAAAAGTTTGTAGAATGGGAGGCACTTATCGGTGGACCTGGATATGAATCGATTTAATGCTGTGATTCGTCCAGGCAATCTCTGTACCTCTCTGGTTGTCTTAGGTGACGGTATTTTCAGAAAGGTAGCTATCTGTTTCGGGTTGGCTTTGATGCCTCTTTCGGTTACGAGGTAGCCGAGGAACTCGCTTGAAGGTACCCCGAAGATGCACTTAGCAGGGTTGAGCTTCATATCGTATTTGTTGAGGATATCGAAGCATTCCCTTAGGTGGGAAATGTAGTTTTCTCCAATTGAGGATTTGACTAGCATATCATCAATATAGACCTCCATGGTTTTCCCGGGCTGGCCAGCGAACATTTTATTCACTAGCCTTTGATAGGTAGCTCTATCATTTTTTAAACCGAATGGCATGACCTTATAGCAATAGGTCCCTCATTCAGTTATGAATGCAGTTTCTCTTGATCGTCGGGATCCATCATGATTTGATTGTACCCTGAAAAGGCATCCATGAAGGACAGGAGCTGGTGGCCAGCAGTGGCCTCGACCAAACGATCGATGTGAGGTAACGGGAAGCTATCTTTCGGACAAGCTTTATTTAGGTCGGTGAAATCTACACAGACTCCATTTCCCGTTCTTCTTTTCTACAACTACTGGATTAGCTAGCCAGTCTGGGTAATGTACCTCACGAATGGACCCAGCTTTCGTAAGTCGGTAAACCTCGTCGTTAACAGCTTGAGCCTTTTCTAGGCCTAGCTTGCGACGCTTTTGTTTGATCGTTTTGAAAGTGGGGTCTACATTAAGCTTGTGAGTAGTGACGTCGGCGTTTATACCCTTCATGTCACTGGTGGTCCATGCAAAAGTTCCGACGTTGCTTTTTAGAAAGTCGATGAGCTCCTTCTTAGTCCCGAGAGGTAGCTCGGATCCGATACTCACTTGCTTTTCAGGATTTGAGTCGTCGATACTAACTTGCTCGGTGAGGTTCTTAGGGGGACCTCGAATATTCTGTTGTATCTCACGACCCTCCTGGATCTGTAATTGCTATTGGGGTGATTCTTTGAGAATTTCGAATCCTCCCAGGTAACAGATCCTGGAGATCTTTTGGTTACCATGCACGGTAGATATCCCTTCAGGTGTCGGGAATTTCACACATTGGTGATAAGTTGAAGCTACTGCTTTCATCTTATGGATCCAAGGTCTTCCTAGGATCGTGTGAAACGGAGAAGGTCTGTCGATGACTATGAAATTCATCATTTTCATGATTCCGCCAGCTATAATTGGGATCTTAATAGTTCCCAATGAGGTAGTTGTTTCTCCGGAAAAGCCTACGGGATTAGCTTTTTGGTCAATAATTTCGTAGTCGTCTATTTCCATCCCTTTTAGGGTGTTGTAGAAAATAAGGTCAACAGAGCTTCCTGTGTCTATCATGAGTTTAGAGACCTCATATCCTGCGATGTTCAGGGTGACGATCAGCGCGTCATCGTGAGGTCTGTCAAGGTTTGAGGTCTCGCTTTCCTAGAAAGAAATCTTAGTATTGGACTCGGGGTTAGGAGGCTTAGGTCCAGTGTTAGACACAGCCTTCCGTACGTGATTCTTAATGGAGTTGACGGAGTCTTGACATATATCTGATCCTCCAAGGATACAGTTCACCTTGAGTTGGGGCTCGATTGAGGGGACGGTTTGCTCAAGAGAGCTTCGACTTGTAAACTTTTTCCTTGGGGGAATTTTCCAAGAATCATATCGACTCTTTTCTTGGGAGCTGGAAGTGGCGAATCGGTCTCCTTCTCAGGTGACCTATCGCGCTTTGGAGAGGTGTCTCTGGGACCTCTTTTCTGATAAGGTGGTGGCTTTTTAAGGTCCACTCCCTTTATTTCTCCGGCTGCGAATTTAGCTGCCAATTGTCGTTGGAGGTCCCAACATTCCTCAGTTGAGTGCCATTTCCGATCGTGATAAGAGCAGTGTTTGTTCTCATCATATCCTTTTGACCAGGGAATTTTGTTTGCTGCGGCGATAGGTTTTTCTTCCTTATCTTCCTCGATTGCATAGGAATGTTCTCCCTGGGTCTGATTGTTTCGAGAGTTCCCCTTTTTATGAGGTTCTTTTGCTTCTGAGGCTTCACCTTTCGGGTGATTCTGGGGTTTCTTGTGGATCTTATCCAGTGCAGTTGTTTCCTCTTCCAAGGTGACGTATCTAGACGCTTTATGAAGAGCATCGTCGATAGTTGGGGGAGGATTGAGCGTTAGCTCCGACCAAAGTTTCGATTTATACCAGAGAGCTCTTCTGAGAGCCTCGATGGCGACCTGGTAAAATGGATTTTTCGATGTAGGCTCGTAGTGAGTCTCCCACTCCCTGTCTGATTTTCCAGAGGTCAGCCTCGGATGCTTGCTTTAGGATATGAGTCGAGTATTGCTTCATGAAAGCGTTGCTTAACTGGTCGAAGCTATCTATCGAATTTGGTTCGAGACCAGAGAACCATTCGAGGGCTGTTCCGACTAGATTTTCGGCGAATGTCCTGCAGTAACCTGCTTCGCATTCTTCTTTTGTAAAGTGAGCTTTCACGATAGCTAACCGGAAGGCTCTCAGGTAAGCCTTTGGGTCTGAGGTCCCGTCGTATTCGGGGATCCTAATTTTTCGGGTGTCTCTTATGTAAGAGTTGGCAATTCTGTCAGTGAATGGAGTTCCACAGGTCTCTTCGATCAAGCTCTCGATTTCGGGAGCTGAGCTCGTTGCCTTGTGGACTTGAGCACCCAGCTTTTGGAGAGCTGCGTGAGTCTGCTCCATATATCTACGAATAGCCTCAGGTCCCTCTAGAGGTAGGACAGTCAGGTCATCGTTAGGTACCTGACGAACATGTACCTGGCAAACAGGTCCCTGATGGAATCGTGTTCGATCATTTTTCCAAGTGCTCGGTGGGCTCATTTGCTCACTGGCTATTGGGTTATTTTGACGAGTTAGGTTAGTGGGGCGAGCTGTAGGATCAGCATCCGTCCTTTGATGTTCGCCCGGATTCGTGTTTAGGTTTCTGGCCCGAAACACCGGAGCTGACGTTCTGCCCCCGGACGGGTCGGATACTCCTTCTCCTGACCTAAGAATAGGTGGTGGAGGAGGTAAGCGAGCGCTCTGACCAGTAACCTGATCGGGAATAGAGCTAGTCGATGCTATGTTGCTTCCCATAGCACTGGTGAGGGGTGGACTGAGCACGGGAACTGTTCTAACATGAGGCGTTTGGAAAGCTGGTCCCTGTTATCAAGGAAAAGTCGAGACGTCCTCGAGGGAACGAGGGGTCAGTTATTCGATCTCGGAAGGTCACTCCCGAGCCCTGACGTTGCGGTGGTTGGGTTGTTGCGGTTAGAGATCTAGTGACCTCTTCGAATCGTTGCTGCCGAGCGGCTAGCAGTTGCATTGTACGCTCACCTTCTTGAGCTTTTTCTACCAGCTGCATCATCATGCGACGGATCTCAGAGAGCTGAGCCTCCGTCTGGTTCGGAGCAGGTTGGTGCTGAGGGGTAACGAGGGCTGGGAGCCCTGGATCGATCCCACTGGAGGTTCTCGTGTTGGCTGCTCCAGCACTGTTCATCGAGATACTGTTCATCGAGATACTGTTCATCGAGATACTGTTCTTCCAGTACTGTTCATCCGAGTACTGTTCATCGGGATACTGTTCATCGGGATACTGTTCATCGGGATACTGTTCATCGAGATACTATTCATCGAGATACTGTTCACCGAGATACTGTTCATCGAGATATTGTTCTTCCAGTACTGTTCATACGAGTACTGTTCACCGGGATACTGTTCATCGGTTAGATGAATTTGTTGTCTGATCGACTGGATTCATCCTTAAGTTGGAGTAAGGGATTCCATTGTTTCGTCCCCACAGACGGCGCCAATTGTGAGGGATTAAACTTACCTCCTGGTTTTGAGATCAGGTTAAGATTAGGGAAAGATTAGGGAAAGATTACGTGAGCTGAATCCCGTAAGAACTTTGTAGAATGAATGAATGATTTATTGATATTTTTGTAAGAATTGTATACAAGAGATGTTTATAACGTTTACAAGGAAAGTAATGAATTTGAGAGCTATTGCTTATGAATCGTAGAGAATGCGGATCCCTTAATTATTGTTTGATGTCTTCTTTAAATAGCCTCAGGTCCCGCTTGATCGTAGCCAACTGGTTCCCGAGATCCCCTCCGTGATTTGAGGGATTTGTAAAAGCTCCCCTTTGACCGGGTCATGCGCCTATTTATTTGTCCACGAGCTACCTCTTTGACCGGGTCCTGCGCCTGTTTACTTGTCAACGAGCTGCCTCTTTTCCTTGACCTCTCTGATGAACATCTCCAGCTCACAGCCTCCGGATCTGACTTAGCTGTTTTTGAAGATTGAATTCATGATGGGCCTTTCGCGGCCCGTTATCATTTCTTATTGTCTATCACTAGCTAGAGGGTCATATTTGGGCCCAACATCTTTCCCTCCAGGATGTATTGCGTGATTGGAATTCTCCAATCCTCTCTTCCTACAACTTTGTTATGAAGAGACGAGGGAGGTTCCTGTTCGGGACCTGGTGGCGTGGTGCCCCCGGAGGTATTGGTAGGATTAGGCTCCAGGGAGTCTGAATTCCGAGGAATACCTCCAGATGAATTTTTGAGAGCTGTACGGCTTCTGGTTTTAATTCTGCAGATAATTGGGTCTGAGTTGGTGCCCCCGGGGGTATTCTTGAGATCAGGCTCTAGGGAGTCTGAATTTCGAGGAATATCTTCCATGATTTGGATTGTGTTCCCGGAGGTATGTTTTTTAGAGCTGCATATTCTGGTTTTTGGAAACCAAAATGTTGTGAAAACCTGGGTAGCTACCGTTTCAGGGCAGGTACCTTTGAGTTGCGCTGTTAGTTTGCTCTCTTTCTCAGCTTTAGTAGCTATGTCGATGCTTGGTTTCTCGATTCCTTCTACGGGTATGATCCGTTTTACAAGGGGGTCTGACGTGGAAGCTAAAGCAGCCAACGCATCCGCTGAGGAGTTCTCCCCTCGTGGGATTCTCGTTAGCTCGAATTTGTCGAACTGCCTAGTGAGGTTCTGGACGACTTCGAGATATGCCCCCATTCTTTCGTCCCTCGTTTCATATTCTCCGTGAAACTGGCTAGCTACTAGCTGTGAGTCACTGTAAGCATTTAGCTCTCGGATTCCGAGGCTTAGGGCGAGCTTCAACCCTGCGATTAGTGCTTCATATTCAGCTTCGTTGTTTGAGGCGCTGAATCCGAGTCTATATGACTGCTCAATGGTTTCTCCTGCTGAGGAAGTTAGCCTTAGACCGATACCGGAGCCCTGTTTTGATGAGGCTCCGTCGACGTATAGGCTCCACTTCGGAGATTTCATTTCGGAGTCTAACTGCTCGGATGTCAGTTCAATGATAAAATCAGCAAGGACCTGAGCTTTCGCTGCTGCTCGAGGTCTATACTCGATATCATATTTGCTGAGCTCTATGGCCCATTTAGCCAATCGCCCTGACTGGCTAGGGCTGTGCAATATCATTCGTAATGGTTGTGAGGTCATTACAATGATCGAGTGCGATTGGAAGTAAGGTCGCAATTTTCTGGCAGCTGTTACGACTGCTAGAGCTAGTTTTTCCATTGCGGGGTACCTTGTTTCGGCGTCTATTAAACTCTTACTGGTGTAATAGACGGATCTTTGTTCGTTTTGTTCCTCTCGTACCAGAACGCCGCTGACTGCAGCAGTTGATACAGCGAGGTATAGGTACAATGGCTCTCCTACTACTGGTTTAGATAGGATCGGAGGTTCGGAGAGATATGCTTTCAATTGCTTGAAGGCTTCCTCGCATTTCTCGTCCCAAAAGAACTTCTTATTATTTCTTAGAAGCTTGTAGAACGGGAGACATTTATCGGTGGATTTGGATATGAATCGATTCAATGCCGCGATTCGTCCAGTCAATCTCTGTACCTCTCTGGTCGTCTTAAGTGACGGCATTTCTAGGAAGGTTGCTATCTGCTGCGGGTTGGCTTCAATGCCTCTTTCGGTTACGAGATAGCCTAGGAACTCGCCTGAGGGTACCCCGAAAGTACATTTAGTGGGATTGAGCTTCATATCGTACTTGTTAAGGATGTCGAAGCATTCCCTTAGGTGGGAGATATGATCTTCTCCAGCTGAGGATTTGACTAGCATGTCGTCGATATAGACCTCCATGGTTTTTCCAAGTTGTCCAGCGAACATCTTATTTACTAGCCTCTGATAGGTAGCTCCTGCGTTCTTTAATCCGAATGGCATAACCTTGTAACAATAGGTTCCTCGTTCGGTTATGAACGCAGTTTTCTCCTGGTTCTCAGGATCCATCATGATTTGGTTGTACCCTGAGAAGGCATCTATAAAGGATAGGAGTCGATGGCCAGCTGTTGCTTCAACCAGGTGGTCGATGTGAGGTAACGGGAAGCTGTCTTTAGGACAAGCTTTGTTTAGGTCTGTGAAGTCTACACAGATTCTCCATTTCCCGTTTTTCTTCTTTACCACTACCGGGTTAGCTAACCAGTCGGGGTAATGTACCTCTCGAATGGACCCCGCTTTCGTAAGTCGGTCAACTTCGTCGTTAACAGCTTGAGCCTTTTCGAGGCCTAGCTTACGACGCTTCTGTTTGATCGGTTTGAAAGTATGGTCTACTTTTAGTTTATGGGTGGTGACGTTCGGATCTATTCCTTTCATGTCGCTGGTGGACCATGCAAAGGTTTTGACATTGCTTTTCAAAATATCAATGAGCTCCTTTTTTGTCTCAGGAGGTAGCTCGGACCCGATGCTCACCTGTTTTTCAGGATCAGAGTCGTCGATGCAGACTTTTTCGGTTAGGTTCCTGGGGGGACCTCGAATATTTTGTTGCATTTCGCGACCCTCCTGGATCTGTAATTGCTATTGGGGGGACTTTTTGAGGATTTCGAATCCTCCCAAATAGCAGATCCTAGATATCTTCTGGCTACCATGTATGGTAGCTATCCCTTCAGGTGTTGGGAATTTTACGCACTGATGGTACGTTGAGGCTACTGCCTTCATTTTGTGAATCCAGGGTCTTCCCAAAATCGCGTGGAACGGGGAAGGTCTATCGATGACTACTAAGTTGGTCATTTTCATTATTCCACCAGCTATGACTGGGAGCTTGATAGTTCCCAATGAGGTAGCTGTTTCTCCGGAGAAGCCTACGAGGTTAGCTTTTTGTCCAATAATTTCGTAGTCGTCTATTTCCATCCCTTTTAGGGTGTTATAGAAAATGAGGTCGACAGAGCTTCATGTGTCTATCATGAGCTTAGGAACCTCGTATCCTACGATGTTCAGGGTGACAATCAACGCATCATCGTGAGGTCTGTCAAGATTCGAGGTCTCGCTTTCCCAGAAAGAAATCTTAGTATTGGACTCGGGGTTAGGAGGCTTAGGTCCAGTGTTAGACACAGCCTTCCGCACGTGATTCTTAATGGAATTGACGGAGTCTTGACATATGTCTGATCCTCCAAGGATACAGTCCACCCTCGAGTCGGGGCTCGATTGAGGGGAGGGTTTGCTCAAGAGAGCTTCGACTTGTAAACTTTTTCCTTGGGGGAATTTCCCAAGAATCATGTCGACTCTTTTCTTGGGAGCTGGGGGTGGCGAATCGGTCTCCTTCTCAGGTGACCTTTCGCGTTTCGGGGAAGTGTCCCTGGAGCCTCTTTTCTGATAAGGTGATGGCTTTTTAAGGTCCACGCCCTTTATTTCTCCAGCTGCGAATTTAGCTGCCAGCTGGCGTTGGAGGTCCCAACATTCCTCGGTTGAGTGTCCTTCGCAATCGTGATAAAAGCAACGTTTGCCTTTATCAAAGCCTTTTGACCAGGGAGTTTTGTTTGCTGCTGCAACAGGTTTCTCTTCCTTGTCTTCCTTGATTGCGTAGGAATGTTCTCCCTGAGTATGATTATTTCGAGGGTTACCCTTTTTATGAGGTCCCTTAGTCTCAGAGGATTCACCTTTCGAATGATTCTGAGGTTTCTTGTGGAGTTTATCCAGTGCAGCTGTCTCCTCCTCCAAAGTAATATATTTGGTGGCTCTATGAAGAGCGTCATCGATAGTTGGAGGAGTATTGAGTGTTAGTTCTGACCAGAATTTCGATCTATAGAACATACCTCTCCTAAGGGCCTCGATGGCGACTAGGTTGTTAGGATTCGAGAGCTTAGTTCTTATTGCCCTGAATTTCTCAATGTAGACTCGTAATGAGTCTCCCAGTCCTTGACTGACCTTCCAAAGGTCGGCCTCAGAGGCTTGCTTCAGGATATGGGTTGAGTATTGCTTCATGAAGGCGTTAGTTAATTTATCGAAATTGTCTATCGAGGTTGGCTCGAGACCGGAGAACCACTCAAGGGCTGTTCCGACCAAATTTTCGGCGAATGTCCTACAGTAACCTGCTTCACATTCTTCTTGTGTGAAATGGGCTTTAACGATTGCCAATCGGAAAGCTCTCAAATAGGCTTTCGGGTCGGAAGTCCCATCATACTCAGGAATTCTGATTTTTCGGGTATCTCTTATGTGAGAGCTGGCGATTCTGTCCGTGAATGGAGTTCCACGGGTTTCCTCGATCAAGCTATCGATTTCGGGAGCTGAGCTCGTAGCTTTATGGACTTGAGCTCCCAATTTCTGGAGAGCCGTGTGAGTTCGCTCCATATATCTACGGATAGCTTCAGGTCCTTCAAACGGAAGGACGTTTGGATCGTTCGCAGGTTCCCGACGGGCAGGTTCCTGACGGAATCGAGTTGGCTCATCCTCCCATGCGGTTGGTGGGCTAAGTCGCTCGCCATTTCTTGGGTTATCGGAATCTATCCTTTGATAACCGTCCCCATTCGGGATTGAGCTTCTGGTTTGATAAACCGAAGCTGACGCTCTGCCCCCAGATGGGAAGGATATTCCTGCTCCGGACCTAGGATCAGGCGGCGGAGGAGGTAAACGAGTACTCCTGTCAGTAACCTGGCCGGGTGTGGAACTAGTTGTCGCTATGTTACTTCCCATAGCACTGGCGTTAGGTGGATTAAACACGGGAGCTGTTCCAGTATGAGGTGTCTGGAAAGCAGATCCGCGTCCTTCCGGGACAGTGCTATCAGGGGAAAAGTTTAAACGTGCTCGGGGAAATGAGGGATCGGTTAATCGATCATGAAAAATGACCTCCGGAGCTTGACGTTGCGGTGGTTGGGTTGTTGCGTTTACAGATCTAGTTATCTCTTCGAATCGTTGCTGACGTATAGTCAGCTGATGCATCGTGCGCTCACTTTCCTGAGCTCTGTCTACTAATTGTATCATCATCTGGCGGATCTCAGAGAGCTGAGCCTCCGTTTGATTCGGGATGGCCTGCTGCTGAGGATTCTCGGTGATCGGGAGCTCGGGAGTGTTTCCACCCGATGATCTTGGGTTAGTTCCTCTGGTTGTAGTTTGGCTCGTTTGAGCGCCAGCCGTAAGCTGTTGCCCAGATCGGTGGTCGCTACGTTGAGGCTCTGTGATTACGAGACTAGAGCCTCCGTCGTTCAGTGAGCCATCGCTCTGAATCAGGAGGTTAAGGTCAGACGGGTTTGTTGTCTGATCGGTAGGGTTCATCCTTAAGTTAGAGTAAGGGATTCGATTGTTTCTTCCCCACAGACGGCGCCAATTGTGAGGGGTAAAACTCACACCTAGATTTTAGATCAGGTTTTATGTTTAGGAAAGGTTAGGGAAAGATAATGTGGGCTGAATCCCGTAAGAACTTATAGAATGAATTGGATTTGTATTGATAATGTGATAAAAGAATGGTTACAAGAAGATGTATCTCTCGATGAATATAAAAATTACAAGAGTATTATGATAAGAATGTTTTGGTGAATGTTGAGTAAAAATATGAGTTGGATCGGGATCCTCTTCTTAGTCTTCGACTCTCTCCTTTTATAGCCTTGGACTTCTCTAAGTTGTCTCCAACTGACCTCCGGGATTTTCTCCACTTGAGATGGAATCCGCAACAGCTTCCCCTTGACCGGGTCCTGCGCTTCTTCTTGTTGTGACGTGAGCTTCCTCTTCGTCGTGACCTCCTTAGTTAGGATCCTTAGCTTTCAGCCTTCGGCTCCAGCTTAGCTCTCTTTAGACTTCGAACTCGCGATGGGCTTATCGCGGCCCATCATCATCTTTTATTATCGAATAATCAGCTCCCGGGCCATATTCGGGCCCAACAATGATCAGTTCTTATCTCGACTCCTACAGTGACTGAGAGGACAACAGAAGCGGATAAAACGCAAGAAAATATTGTGCAAGAGCTGCAAAACGTTACTGCACAATACCTCAGTTGCGCTGATCCTATTGAAAATGTGGCTCGAAGATAGAGAGTTCTACAGGGAGACACAGAAGGCTTTATGGAGGAAACAACAAGAAGAATTCAATCTGCATCGAAATCTCCAAGTCTGCCCCCTCCTGTTGTGGAGAATATTTCAGAGAGCCAGCCTCCTCTTGAGATTTCCAAAAGCTCCAACAATCAGGCCCCTGCAAGGATTACACAAGATGGTCAATCGACTAGAAGAAGAGTAAAACCAGCAAGGCTCAACGCCTATGTAACAAGCCCTGGAGCTTTAAAAGGAGCTAGTACACGTAAGAGAAACTTGGCTACAACACACCGTTCCCCAGCTATATCTCAGTCAACTAAGAAACGTCAAACCTCCCTTTCATCTAAAGCTAATACCGGCACGGCATCTTCCTCCTCAGTACAACCTAATACGGTGATTATCCCTCCTACCAACAAGAAGCAGAAGGATTTTCACAGATCCCCTCCCCCGGCTCCTTAGTCGTGGTGAGCTGGAACTGTTGTGGGTTAGGAAACCCCCAAACAGTCCAGCATCTAAGGGAGTTTCGAAAAGTAAACTACCCTGATCTAGTGTTCCTAATGGAAACGAAAAATCAAGAGAGTATGGTACTTAAAGAACTGGAATGTATGCAACTAGACCACCACTACATAGTACCACCACACTCTGCAGGAGGAGGAGGCCTTTACCTAGGATGGAAGAAGGAACTAACGGTCTCTATTATCTCCGCCTCTGATAACTTCATAGATGCAAAGATTCTCCACAAGGGCATATCGTTCCAAGCCACATTCGTCTATGGAGCACCTTAGCATTTAAAACGACAGGAAGTGTGGAATCAAATCAGTAATCTAGCGCCTGCCTCAGATGAGCCATGGTTCCTCGCAGGGGACTTCAACGACATCATCGATAATGGGGAGAAATCAGGAGGAGTTGAGAGAGCAGAGGGTACCTTTGGGGCTTTCAGGACCTTCATCTCCAGAAATGACCTCTTCGATATAAAGCACACGAGTGACTTCTTGTCCTGGAGAGGAAAAAGAGGCAACCACCTCGTTCACTGCCGGCTTGACAGGGCAATGGGAAACATCAACTGGGCAGATGTATTCCCTCCTGTAGAAGTCACTATCTTCGGTACGAAGGCTCAGATCATAGGCCCCTCCTCTCGGTTTTGGATCCTACAAGAGGAAAAGGAAACCAAATTTTTAGATTTGATAGGAGACTAAGAGATAACACAGAGGTTAAGACGATCATATCTGATATATGGGGACAGTTCTCCCACCTAGACGTTGAAACTAGACTATCTATGTGCCGAAGAGCGATTATCAGGTGGTGCAGAAAGTTCCAAGAAAACAGTATGAAGACAGTAGACACACTAAAGGAACAACTCGACTCTGCTATGTCATCAACCACCTCAAACGATTCTATCATCTACGAACTAAATGGGAAGCTTCTAAAAGTATACAAGGCGGAGGAGGAGTTTTGGAAACAAAGAAGCCGGCAATTATGGCTTGCCCTAGGAGATTCTAACACGGGGTACTTCCACGCAGTTACTAAAGGTCGTAGGGCACGAAACAAACTCTCTGTTATCGAGAATAAAGATGGACAACCTATCTATGAGGAAAAGCAAATCTCAGAGGTTATTTGTGACTACTATCAGGATTTATTTACCTCAGTCCCTTCAGAGAAAAGCCACATTATACAGAGAGCGCTGCAAGAACGAGTCTCCCCCTTGATGAATCAGGAACTGATAAAAGACCCCTCTGCAGAGGAGATACGAGCAGCTCTGTTCGAAATTCACCCCGACAAGGCTCCTGGTCCAGATGGGTTTTCTGCAAGCTTCTTCCAAGCAAACTGGGACGTCGTCGGAGCATCAGTGGTGCAGGAAATCCAGTCTATCTTCTCCTCAGGGCACCTGCCAAGTTCACTAAACACCACGCATGTCAGGCTTATACCTAAAACCACAGGAGCTAAAAGTGTTGCAGACTACCGACCTATTGCTCTGTGTAACGTGTTCTACAAAATTATCTCTAAGGTGCTCTCTATCCGCCTCAAGCAAGTGCTCCCCTATGTTATTTCAGAAAACCAATCAGCATTCATACCAGGAAGAGCAATAGCGGATAATGTGCTAATAACTCACGAAACACTACACTACTTAAAGCTATCTATGGCGGAGAAAAAGTGCTCCATGGCAGTGAAGACCGACATGAGCAAGGCCTACGACAGAATGGAGTGGGATTTTATTAAAGTGGTCCTCCTAAGGCTTTCATGAAAAGTTCTCAGAGATGATCCTACAATGCATCACTACGGTATTCTACTCATTTTTAATTAATGATGGTGTCTATGGGGATGTGAAGCCTTACCGGGGAATCAGGCAGGGAGACCCATTGTCTCCCTATGTTTTCATCCTCTGTAGCGAGGTCTTGACAGGACTGTGCAAGGAAGCAGAAGCAAACAGCTCTCTCCAAGGGATCAGAGTAGCCAGAGGAAGCCCGGGAGTCAGCCACCTCCTCTTCGCAGACAACACCATGTTCTTTTGCCAATCAAGTCCAGAGAGCTGCTCCACCTTAGCCCTAATCCTCAAGGAGTATGAACAAGCATCGGGTCAGAAAATCAATACATCAAAGTCATCAATTATGTTCTCAAAGAAGACCTCTCAGGAAAAAAGATCAACAGCAAAGAGTATCCTTGGAATAAGTAAAGAGGGGGGAAACGGCAAGTACCTAGGGTTCCCCGAGCACTTTGGGCGCAAAAAGAAAGATCTCTTCACAGCCATCGTCGACAGGATCATACAGAGGGCTTCAAGCCTAGCATCCAAGCGACTCTCAAAGGCGGGTAAACTGACAATGCTCAAGTCCATCCTGCAAGCAATCCCCACGTACAGCATGTCTTGCTTTCTCCTCCCTGCAAGCCTATGTAAAAGGATACAATCAGTCCTAACTCGTTTCTGGAGGGACAAGGATGATCAGATTCGTAAAATGAGTTGGGTGGCTTGGAGTAAATTGACAAAGCAGAAAGCGGAGGGGGGGCCTAGGCTTCAGAGAAATTCAAGACTTCAACCTAGCCCTCCTCGCAAAGATTTCATGGAGAATCCTAAACAATCCATCATGTCTACTGGCAAGAGTACTAACCGGCAAATATTGTAGGAACAATAGCTTCCTGGACACACCAACTGCCATGTCTTGCTCCCACGGTTGGAGGGGAATCCTACTAGGCAGAGACCTCCCGAAACAAAACATGGGAAAAGTCATCGGCAATGGTCGATCAACCAAGGTCTGGAAAGACTCATGGGTCTCACTAACTCAGAGGACATTACCGTGTGGAACTACTACTGAAGATGATAACGATTTGAGAGTATTTGACTTGCTCACTACAGAGCTTAGCTGTAACCGCAAGCGAATTGAGGAAGTCATCCCTGCCTTAGCTCCGATGATTCTGAGCCTCCAACCGAGCATCTCAGGAGCAGAAGACAGTTACTTCTGGTACCCGACACGAAATGGTATCTATAGTGTCAAGTCGGGATACCACTCTATCAAAGGCCCAAGCGCAACGCCAGCAAGTAACCAGAGTGACTTCAACTGGATAAAAGACGTCTGGAACGGAGCCTTCTCTCCCAAGATGAAGACCTTCTTGTGGACTACTATCCAAAAAGCGATACCACTTGGAGCAAACCTGCAAAGTAGAGGTGTTACTCAAGAAGTAAAATGCATCAGATGTGGACAAATAGAAACGGAGACTCACATTTTCTTCACGTGTGAGTTTGCTATGAAGGTGTGGGACTACATTCAACTGAAGCAACTGATAGACATCGCAATCCTCCGAGATGTTGCCTCTGCACTGGTCGCCTTCAGAAATAACCGATGCCTCTCACCACTAGGAGTAACAACTCCAATCCTTCCGTTGATCCTTTGGGCGCTCTGGACTGCTAGGAATGTGGTTATCTTCGAACAACGGAGCTACACTGTGGAAGAGACAGCTATTAGAGTAATCAAGCTAGCAAGAGAATGGAGTCAAGCTCAATCGCACAAAAAGGAAAGCTCAACAACGACACAAGGATCGAACTTTGTCTTACCTCACCTAGGGTCTCCTCTGCCTCCGCCGATCGGGACTACGATCATCAAGACTGACGCAGCCTGGGACAAGAAGTCACAAACAACAGGACTCGCGTGGATCGACGCCGGACCTCCAAGCTACAGGATCATGCAAGGGGCTAGAATCCATCGTAATGTCGCCTCTCCACTGGCAGCTGAGGCGCTAGCAATCCGAACCGCTCTTCAGGACGCTACAGCTTCAAAAGTCTCCCTCCTCCGGACTTACTCCGACAATCAAACCCTGATCAGGGCAATCAACGGCAAGCTCTTCGAGAAAGAGATCTATGGTATTTTAAAAGATATCGAAACTCTCTCATCTCTATTTGTCGAATCATCTTTCTGCTTTCTTTCACGGGCCAAGAATGGACAAGCTGACTTTTTAGCAAAATCTATTCTTAGGAATCTTCTTTGTGTAATGGGCCGGTCTTTATCCATTTAAATGCAAGTTTAGTTGACCAAAACAAAATAACTGATAAACAAGTCATAAGTAACAAGATTCGATGCCAAAAAAAAAAAGTAACAAGATTAAGGTCAAATTTACGCCATCTTTCTCTTGTAGTTGTATGTTTTAGGATTTTTTACACGTTTCATAACACAATTTATAAATTTGTAATACCAAATATAACATTTCTTGTATTAATATATCTGTAGTTGTGCACTAATTGACTCTCTCTCCATTTTTGTGTACAAAGATAACCTCCCTACATTTACTTTGAGGGGTACGTGAAACCTAAGAAATAAAACATCAAATTTACATTGAAATTCGACATTTATATGTGCACAAAACTAAATGAAAATCTAAAACTTTTAATTTGAAGAAACAAACATTTTTTTTTAAAGAAGAAACAAACATAAAACATCGGTATCTTTCTAAGATATGTTTTCCGTATATTCGACACAATATACAAAGCATATGGATCTGAACCAAAATAAAAATAAAAAGCCTATGAACAAAAATGATCTTGCAATTTTCTTCCGTGCGAAAACTAAACACGAAGATAACCAAAGTGTTTTTAGATTGGGACTTTTAATATGTACAAAACAAGACAATATCCATAGATAAAGATACATAAATATAATATATCCATAGAAATTAAAACTATCGTCGACGGGACCAACCGTCGTCGAAATTCAGATGATAGCTCCGGAGATCGTAGCTGCACTGAATATTATGATTATCAATCTTCCTCGACAGTCTCAAACGCGATTTCAACCTCCAAACAAACTGCTTCACGAGAACGCGAGGAGGTTTCCCAAAACATGATGATGAGAACGCAAACGCCACAATTGTTCTTTCCTCTGCGTTTCCTAGCTTAGTTGAGGCCGTCGTGGTTGAGCTTCCGATTCGTTTTCCCCATCTACGGAACTGAAATCTCTTCAAACTCTGTCGGTTCATAGCTGTGTGCCTCTCTCTTTTGTTTGATTTGTGAGACTGAGAAAATGTAAATGTAGCTAAGAAGCAAAGAGTGAGATACATATTTAAAGGGGGAGAGAGAGAGAGGTTTCGACATTTGCAACGTGTAGTCAACGAGTAGTCAATGTGCATCATTCTCAACGGTATATCCAATTGTTTGATAAAAAGTTGATATTATAAAATTAACTTAACCTGTCACCACTTTAATAGACTACTTTTTGTCTTAATTTTGGTTAAACGAACTCATCTATAGGTCGCAAACTCATGGTCTTAGGTAGGCCTGGGCACGGATCGGATATTCGGGTTTTTGAAGGTATTTGTGATTTGCTTCGAATGTTACGGATATCTGATTTTTCGATTTGCTTTGCTTCGGAAAAATACGGATATTCGGAAAAACGGATATCCGGAAAATAAATAGATATTTGCGGATATTCGCGGATACTTACGGATCTCTCATTTGTTTTGATTAATACAAATAATCTTAAAAATTTGATACAAATTTGTTTTGTAAAATATATTTTTTGCATGATATAAAAGATAAAAATTAAAAAAAGCAATGAATCTTCATATTTTGTAAATTTTTAAACTTAGTTAAAATTATAATAACACAAAACTTAAAAAAAAATTATAATTATCGTAAATATTTTCTCTTCCTTTTATGTAATACTTTTATATAAATAATAATATGAATAGAATCTATCAAATAATATATTAGAATAATAATTATATAATTTTATACATTTAAAACTTTAAATATAATCAAAATATACATGTATTTATATATTGACGGATCGGATCGGATATTCGCTTCCCAAAATTTTAATATTTGTGATTTGCTTCGATTTTGACGGATATTGAATTTTAGTATTTGCTTTGCTTCGAAAGCTTACGGATATTCGGAATTTTCGAATCGAATAGCAACGGATAACGAATCGAATCAAATTTAACGGATAAAATGCCCAGCCCTAGTCTTAGGTTAGCAAGGTTTGGTGTTAAAAAAAAAGATTAGCAAGGTTTAAAACAGCATAATAACAGCAAAACAAATAAAAGGGTTTAACGAGAAAATGGCACGAGTTTTTTTTTTCTTTTTCCAAGGATGGCATGAGTTAGTAGATAGAACATCAATATATTATCAAATGTTAAACAACAAAAATGTATTGAAGTGAAGTGTTCCATACGTCAACTTAGGACTTGCTCATGCAGTACATAAAATATTACTTATGCACCTTTCATTTTATCCGATTTATTGTTTTTTTTAGATTTGAAAATAACCAGTACTTATGAAGATAGTACTTAACAAAATTGTTCTGTTTAATAATTTTATATTTGGTAATTCACACAACCAACTAAATTTCAAATATCGGTTTAATGTAGAGTAATTACATTTAATACACCAATGAGCTACAAATTCAAGCTTTGTGTAGTACTGTTATTATATTTTATTTCTCTAAAACATATATTGAGATGTTAGTTTATTATATGTTTGATTATTTGGTTAGTGTCAGCTCCACATCACAAAGCCTAATAATGTATGGGTCATCGATAAACCCGTTCCATTTTCGGGTGGAGGAGAATCAACGGACAATGGTGAAACCGTGAAAGCAAAAAGTCTCAATGAAAGAATCATTTCAACTTTTGAAAACTCCTCTTTTATCAAAAAAGCATAGTAATAATCTGACGCGAACTCGTTTTCAATCCAGTTGTTGATGTTCTGTCTGAAACTATTGCTTGAAAGATTCGACTGAAGTGAGTTTCGACCGTTAGTTTTTATTACATCCTTTTCTAATAATTCTTTTTTACGAAATCGAACCATGATAGTCATAGGAGTTGTATAAGTTGTAACTCAAGTGAGACTCAACCCGATTTGACTGTTAGTATACACCGTCCACACCATAAATGATAACTATTTTACGATATACAATTGTTACAAGAGAAAGAAAAGAATATACCAAAAAGAGCAAAAGATTATGCCTAATACCAAAAACAGAGGCCCCACGCGGCAAGTGCTTTCACTGTTTTACCTGACGTCAAAGTAAAGAAACGTGGACAAAGACAACGATGTCTAACAAGAATGGACAACAACAACAAAGAGAATTCAATTTCATAACAACTATAGGAAATATCTCGAACCAGCAAATACAATTCATTTACTTATCCATCATTCATAACCATTTATTGAATCCGATTGCGACCGAAATTTGAAGTCATACCACTCGATTTTTACTCGCAAACGCAAGTGCCAGAAATCCTAATCTTTCGTAATATATGCGACAAAACATCTGCATCAATGTGAAGTTACCTTGAAGATGCTGTTGATCTTCTTGTATGATCTATGGCCATTAAGTTGTTTTGTGGCATTTGCGCAAAATATTGAATACGTACAAGCACCAAACTCTTTCCTCGTGCTCACGTATTACATATAAACACAGTACTATCAATGTCACTGCATAAAATATCTCGAGAGGGAAAAACATATTTGTTGAGAAAATGATTAGAGAGGCAGGTATGATGAGAAGTAAAAGTACTACGTAGTTGTGTGTAAATTACTGCTTACAGTCCTTGTGCTCGTTTAGATCTTCATTGCCGCTACAACATCTGCAAAAGATAAGGAGACAGATTTACAGATGTTGGTTTCTAGCTTCTTTTTAGATTCAAGAACTTCAGTGAAACTCATGCTTGAGGAGAAAATTAACCTTGCTGTTGAGACGTCTATTTTCAACTATGACACCCGTCATCTCTTATCCAGAGAACAGTGTGCCATCAACAAAAATATTGTATTATAAAAGCCTATATACCCAATTACACTCACCCAGAGCCCAAAATAAAATCCAAAGAAAAAGTTCAGTAAGACTAATCGGTCCAAATATCATATACTCGTCTGTCTCACCTGAAATAGAGAAGAAAGAGGGGTGAACAACAGTGGAGTCATTCTGTGACAACCCGCCCGTGGAACACCTGCCCATGGACCTCAGGTTCATAGCGCTGCAGCGCACCGACCCCAACCCCTCTATTATGAGTTCTCACTATCTCCATAATTAGGTTGTTGGTGAGACTCGAACCCAGATCCTCACCCTTTAACAACATTCCCACAGGACAAGCTGTCACCAATTGATCTGCATGTCAATTGGTGACAGTTTGTCCTGTGGGAATGCTGTTAAAGGGTGAGGACCTGGGTTCGAGTCTCACCAACAACCTAATTATGGAGATAGTGAAATCTCATAATAGAAGGGTTGGGGTCGGTGCGCTGCAGCGCTGTGAGCTTGGGTCTATGGGCAGGTGGTTCCACGGGACGGTCACAATATTGTTCTAATATTGTGGGTTAGATTTGATGTCCACTATATATAAACTATCCTTTAACATCTAATATAATAGTAAAAACTAGATTTTGATCCGCGCTTTCAAAGCGCGGGATTGTATCTTTTAAAATATTTTGTTTTATAATTATTAAATTTTGTAACATATAAAAATAGCATATGATGTGTTTTATTGTATATGTGTAGTAGTTGTTTTATATGTTTAGGATGATAATTATTGAGATATAAAGGTAATAATATATAATCTAATGCTAATTGAAAGCGATTGAATATTAATATTTTTTGAAATTAAACAATCCTATTAAAGTTAAAATTATTGTTCTGTTATTTTTGGTTCCATTTTTATATTAAAAAATAATTATCACAATTACTAAAATAATCTACCACTATAACTATCCAAATTTTTATAATTAACAATTCTATATGTAATTTTTATTAATTTTAAAATTAATCTCTATATTTAATATCAATTAATACATTCAAATAAGTTAAATTTATTATTAGTGTAAACGAATAGAGTTATTTTCTTTATAAATTTTACATCTAATATTGTTTTCTTTATAAATTTTACATCTAATATTTCATACAGACATTATTTAAAACAAAGTAAATGATGATAGTTTTAGCCTTACATTCTCATCATATAAGAAGATTTCCTGGTCTTCGCCGGATAACTTTGTCTGTTATCTCCAAGTGTGAAGCACCATCACATGCACAAACCAAGTTGATTTCCAAGGCTTCATATAATTTTTAATCGCAGTAACTTTCACATTAGAAGCCACATATGTTTTGGTAGTAGATTTGTTTTTTAAGAGCCAGCATTTTCCTGTTTATAATATAGATAAGAAGACACCATGAGGCGTTTAGGTTTTCTGAGAACTTTGCTGCTACATAAAAGAATCGTATCTCATAAAATTTTGCAAATTTAAAATATAGGACCCATCCAAAAAAAAAAAGACATATTCGGCTTCCATATTTTTAATGACCATGTTGTTTATATTTCCATTAACCGAGATTGCTCTTAAAATCCGTATAGACAGTTGTCCAAGTTATTTTTTTATGGCAACTAATTAATAGTGTGAAGAACGATATTTAAAAGATATTGTGTTTTCCCTATAGCTAAAATCTAGGTAATCGTTTGGTTAGTTTTGTAGTAAATGATATTGCTTGACCACTAAGTTATAAGAATTCAATAATTTTAATATCCAGCATTTTTAAAGTAACTTAAAAAAAGTTTAAATATTTACTAATGCTAGAAACAGATTTTGTTAACGAATATACTGGTAATATGGTTGGAAGAATACCTAAATAGCTATATACTGGAAATATAATTAGCATAAAACCATTACAAAATTATTTTTAATAATATTAAAGGCATAGACGTTGTAAGATCACTTGTATAATATATGTTATAGGGCTTGTATAAATTATTTGTATAAATGAAAGGGGTTTGATTATCAAAATGATTCCAATGGGCTGAACATTCAATGTGATAGGCTTTAAAAACGCATAGGCTTACTCGAACTGGGCCTAAATTGTTCGGCTGGAAGTTTATCGTTAAGGTCATAAAAGCAAAAGAGTTCTATTGGTCGAAAAACATTGACGACAACTATTTTTTTTTAAAGAAAAACAGATAATGGCAGAGACTTGTAAATAAAAACAAAAGTAGGGACAGAATCCTACGAGGGATTCTGCTTTAATAGTATAGATGTTACTCCTTCCTACTAATGTTAGGTCATCAAATAGAGAAAGGAGGGAGAGACACGTAGCAACAAGGAGATTCAGTTTTCGTAATGGACTCTTAACTAATGGGCTTTGAGGTTTAGACATATGCTAGCAATCTATCTACAAGGCCACAATGACGTCTTCTCACTATCTCTCACATCGTTGTCTTCACACCTCCTCTGCAAACCCCATTGAAACGCTTCCTTTCAACTTCACACCATGTAATTACTCTTCTGTATTATGGCCTTTATTCCATGAGCCCCACTATTTCTAATTATTTTTTGATTCTTCACCTCCTATGTTAAATAAGATTTTTGGATCCTACAAATAGATATGCAGACAATAACGAATCTCATTGCTTCATCCACTATCGCTTTTTGTTTACTTTTCAAACAACAGGCTACGACAAAAGTGAATTCCCATCTGCTGCAGACGATAGAAATGATGTGGTGTACTTGAATCGAGAAGCAGAAAGGCAGTGGAGATGCATAGAAATTCCATCATTTTCATTACTGCGGCAAAGATTCACCAAAGACATAAACGTGGATTCCTCGGGTCTCTATTTGTGACTCTCTTGGGGTTTTCTTAGAGATAGATGAATCACCGGATAACCATGGATTCTGGCCAAAAGCTTGATGTGATTCACTCTCGATGCATATGAAGTAGAAACGGCAATGAAGCAAAGAGATATGAGCGTCGAGATTCAACGGTGAGGTGGGTTTCAATTAGTAAAGGGAACAGCCAGAGGATGAGACATGTCCCGTAAGCATATTGGAGATAAACGTCGTGCCATGGTGGAACGTTAACATATAGATCTGAAGGAGTGGCCAAGCGAAGCTTTTCTTTAGTCGATAGAAACAGAGTCTTTTGTCTTGGTATGGTCAATGAAGAGATTGTAAGAGTTGACTAGACCAAATCAGCAGGCCAGCGGTACAGTATAAAACAATGTGACAAATCATATATCCCCTATATATTAATGAGAAGTATATGTTGCTAGCCATGTGTCATTATCACAATGATTTTTAGAATTCTTAGAGACATATATGTCGTCCATATAAATATATAATAAGTTTTTTTATTAAACTAACCATAAATTAATTGCTAATATTTTTTATTCCTTTCTTAAATAAAACTACGGAATTACCTAATATGGCTAAAGTATATATGACAATTAATGATTTTAATAATAAAATTTAATAGAAATTAGAGTATCATTTATCCTTTTCAAAACAATTTTAGCTTTAAAATAAATTAAACAACCACAATTAACTATATAATAAAATATAGATTTTTCCGTATATGTTATATTTTGAATTCTTAAAAAACTATAAATTATTAAAACGGTTAAAAATCACACATTGAAATTTTTTGTGATCCATGGTTTAAAATTTATGTTACGACAAGATACAAATAATTACCAAATCATATAACTGGGAAGTCTCGTTTAAAAAATATTAATTTTAAATATATATATATATCATTTAAATTAAACTATATACCAAAAAGATATATTTAATTTTGAAGATTCGAACAATTTGTTTATACAAGCTTTGAAAAAATATTAACATTTAAATTTTAAATTTTTCATTGAATTTTTTTTTCTAAAATATAAATTATTAAGTTTTTCAAACATCCCAAAATGAAAAATTTGTTACCAGTGATTTAAAGTTTTTTATAAAAAGATATAAATCATCAAAAATATGACTAAAACATTATTTAATATATATCAATATTAAAATATACTATATATGTTTTAATATCATTTAAATTTAATTATTTATCATATAAAATAGAAATAAAGTTTTCTGGATTAATAAAATTTATTTAACTGTTCACACCAATTTAATTATATATATAATAGTTATTGAATTTTTAATTATTTAATATATATTTATTATTTCATAATTCATTTCGCGCAAGATCCGGATTTTAAGGTAGTACGCATAATAAAAATAGATTATTTAAAACAATGAGATCAAAGACCAGCTATATTTTCTTTTTGGATATTTACCATTTTCGATCAGTATTTCACCACCATTAATTACCATTTTTTTTATTTAGGAAGTGATTTATAATTACTACAAAATACAATCAACTACTCTATTTAATCAAATAAATTATGTTCATTGGAATTTCGATTTCTAGGATAAGTCATACATATCTTAATCGCATCATTATAATAATAAAGTAATTGCTATTATAAGTACACACATTTTTCTGCCATCTCAACAAACGAGAAAAGAAAATATGACACATCAGTGTAAATTTTTAAAAATTTATATTAAAATTTTATAATAAAATTCACATTTTTTTGTAACATTTGAACCATATATATTAACAATACATCAAGTGCTCCATAAATACTCTTTATAACTAAGAATAGATTAAATAGTTATGTTTTCTGTTATTTTTTTATTTAGCTTAAATATTGGTGGTCAAAAGAGGAAAACTATTGTTGCATTCATTATTTTCAATTTTTTTATGTGAGTCTGAAGAAACATAAAAAATACAGTTTTCTAAAATATAATAATACATAACCTAACATGTTATTTATAAATATTAAACAGTAACAATTATAAATTGACTTTTATATTTCGAATAATTAAATTATAAATTGAATAAAAATCTATTAAAAAATATTAAATTCTAGAAATGAAAATATTGTGAAAAAGTAAAATAGTTATAGTTTTTATGAAGTTAATATAGCAACAAATACATAATATCTATAAAATAGTAAAATTTGTAAAACAAATAGTGAAATTTATAATGAAAAGAAATTAAAAATAAATTAAAATTTAAAATATATTTTTATGATTTCGTTCATTTATTATTTTAAATTTTAAAATAGCGTTTGGCGCTAAATTTTAAAACACTATCTTTATATATAAAGTAGACTTCTCTAGCATCTCCTTCCTCCACGTCACTATAGAAGAGGGGGCTTTTGATGCCACGTGGCTTTTTATTTTGTCGTTGTTACAGTTTATTTCTCGCTAACTGGGCTCTTATGGTTTGTTGGTTAACTGGGCTAATTCTCTTGACTTTCCACACGTGGCCTATCTGCTATTAGGGTTTGCGGCCTCAGTTGATATCACACTGAAACTTAGCTGTAATAACTCAGTGACTCTTCGGCTCTTATTCATATTATAAACCCTCGATCACAACAAGATCCGACCCACATCTATTGCTTCAATTGCCCTTCAGTCTACCTAGATCTTCAATTCAGAAGCCTGAAACCTAACGCTTCTTTTTCCACCTCTCCATCGATTTAATGCTCCACCGTTATGGTATACAATCAACACAACCCAGTAGTTCCTCTTTCTCTTCTTTCACTGGATGTTTAATTCTTCGTTCCTGATCCTTTTCCAGAGTATATATAACCTTTTCATTGGCCTCTCAAACGCATGTACTTCCTTCTGTTTCCTTTTTATTTGCGCGCTTAGAGATTCTGTACAAGAATGGCTACTTCACAACTCCATTCGTCCAACTTGAAGGTAGGCGGGTGCAGGCAGGTTGTACAGACGCGACTCCTCCGTTTTTGGGAGTCTCGCAATGTCGAAAAAGGAGGTCAGTTTGATGTTGGTATCATATTACTGATATTCTGATAATTAGTTTGTACTCTAATTAACGCTTTTTTAAACTTTGATGTTTCATACTTCCATTTCCCATTTTGGGACCCTTACGTATTTGTAAAAAAAATGGTCACTCAACTAAAAAGCAACGATCACAAGCTCTCTGCGGTTAAACTTACCTTGCTTGATGTTACTTATGAGTACTGATCGTTTTTGTTTTTGTATCCACAATCGAGTTTTTTTATTACAAGGTCTTGGTTTGTTTTGCTCGGTGAATCTAGAACATGCTTTCAGATTTGTAGGATAATCATTGAGACTCTAGACAATTACAAACTTATGTAATTTTGATGTTCTGTAATAATATAACATGTTTCGGCTATTTTTGCTTTGCTTTCATTTTTTCAGAAGAGAGAGTTCTTTCATGATTTGGCTCTGCTATTGTGGCACTCTGTTGGTTCCTGCTCTTCTACAGGCACTCTTCGTCCATTGAAGCTGTCTGGAACCTTTACATGGCGAAACAGAACCAAACTATCACAGTGACACTTTAGTGGTTGGGATTAGGAAGAAGGCGATGGAAGAAGTTCTCTTGAGCTGGTATAAACAAAATTCTTAAAAGTTCATAACATATTATTAGCCTAGATTTTTCCATGCATTTTCTTAGCTTTTCGAAACAGATAATATTAGCCTGGGGAAGGCAGAGATGGGTGCATATCAATGTAGGAAAGCTCAAGAATCACTGGTCAGCCACTTTTCACTTCAATGTCTTATAACTGTTTGAGTAATGGTTACTGACCGAAAATGTGTTCAGTCTCAGGCCACGCTTCCCATAAGTTTCTGAGACAGCTTACTGGAAACTTTGGAAAAAACAATGAGGTCAAAATGGATTTTAATCCCAACCAGAGGTGTAACTATCTCATATTATTTCATCCTAATTCGGCTTGGTTACGTTGGCTTAGAGGAGGGTCCCATTTCTCGCGTAAAAGTGATAGTTAACCATTCAGCCTTTCTCAACCAAGTATCCCCTTCCCTTATTAAAGAAATTTGATAATGAAATGAGGCAGGCTGTACTAGCACTAGCAGTGTGTTCAAAAGAGTTTGGCTCTTGGTAGGCAAGACGGTCTTTTTTTTTGTTACGAAATCCATGTAAAATGCTAAATTGTTCAACAGATCAGGACGGTACTCTTTTCTGATTGTTGCTAGGATGGTAGCACATGCGACAGAGTTATTGATAGTTGGAAGCGATGAAGGAGAAGTGTTTGCACATGAGGAGCAGCAAAATTTGGGTGGAATCAACATGGAAAAGCTCCATAGACTTGACTATGCTCAAGTCTTTCTTCTTATGCTCTGACTCTGAAGTCCTTTTTTTGCGGATAGCTCCTTTTATCTATCATCTTGCACAAAACAGGAATTAGGCTTTTTAAACTGTTGTTCTGTTGGCAGCCACCACAAGAAAATCAGTTGCTTTTAGTGTGAAAATTGTCTCTCTCATACATTGTTACTTTGTCAAGTTATGCCATTTTAATTAAAAAATTGTGTGTTCGTATACTTCAAGAAAAAAATAGTAGGAAGTGTTTACGCGATATTTAGAGTGCAAAGATTATTCTATACATCTTGCTTTGCGGCGTTCCTCTTTTTTTTTTGGTAATATAAAGTTAACATATTCTTTGATTGTTCTATTTAATTATGTAATTTGTATATATTTTACAATATTGTCTTTATTATTATGTTAAAACATGAAAAGGGGATATTTGATGAAATATGAATTATAGGCTTTTGTTCAATACAGCCAACACTAAAAGTTACAGAATATATAAGAACATTTATATGTGGTCGGGTTCATCTTGCTTTCCAAATTATTAATGGTTACATTACATTTTAGTTCCTTTATGTTTTGCTTTACTCTAATTTCCTTGGATAAATTATTTGATATAAAGTGGTAAGTAACTAAAGTAAAATCTACTATAGAAGTATATTATATTATTAATTTATCAAATACTATTTTAAAATTGCATGAGAAAACATGTTTTAAACAAATTTCAACAAAAGCTATAACAAATTACAAAAGATAACCAGTAAGCACACAAAAATTAATTAGTATTCCAGATGTAATTATGATCTAAAACAAATATTTTCTAAAACATAATTTCCTATTAAAATAGAAAAAATATATTACTAATGGAGGGTTCCAAAAAAAGTTATTACTTATGATATTATTAAACTATTTATATAGTATTTTAATTTTTATATTTCATTATTTTATCAATTTGTATTATATTTTAACTGATTTATCCTAGAATTAGTATAATTTATTATCATGGAAAATTAGTTAGTGTAAATAGTTTTCTATAAGTTGAAACTTCTTGAAATAAATATAGTAATATTTATTTAAATTTTAGTTTTTCTTTTATTATGTCAAAGTGAAATAAAATAATAAGAAGATATCTTATACATATATATATATTACATCTTCCAAATTATTTTTGCTAATTTTATATTCTCCAAAAATAGAGAATAATAAAATTATTGTCACTATAATTCAAACCAAAATGATTATTAAAAATAAAAATATGATTAAAGAATTTTATTTATTATTTATGTAATAATATCATTTTCATTCTAATATGTTTTTTAAAATACTTCATAAAATTAATATAATTTTATATAAAATATGTTTTATTATAACTTCCCGCCCGTAGGGCGGGCCAACCTCTAGTTAAAATAATAAACATGCACACAGCATAGAACTTTAGAGAGAGTTTGTTTTATTAAGAAACAACAATGCTTTTTGGTACAAGACCAAAGTTTTTTTTTTGGTCATTCAGTGACCAAAGCTATGATCTTTAGTATTCATTTGTTAAAAATTAAAACAAAAAATATAAAATTTAATTATTAAAAATCAAATCATCTATAGTTAAACTAAATCTATAGTTGAAAGAAAGAAAAGTAATAATCTTCTATAAAACTTTTCATAATTAAATAAGTTTACCATTTTTAATTGTCAAATAAATTGATAAACTGATGAAAAAAAATAAAAATTTATTTAATTTATTTGAGAATAAGTTAAATATTTTAAATACATTTATATTATATGTTCATTTGTTTACCCATCCTTAGAGTGGCTTACTCTAGGGATACTATAAAAGGAGAACAAGATCAACACTTCAAGAGACAACGAAAATCCTAGAGAGAGAGCATATCACCCATTTCGACTTCTTTTACTTTGTCTTACGACTCGATCTTGTTCGATCTCTTTGTTATAGTCGATCTATTTGTCATTCCTTGTAATCGATCTCTTATTCAATAAAAATCCATTTTTGTCAACCGATTTCCAATAACAACGTTGTGTTCTAAAGATATCGTTGTCTACATCCTTTGTCACTCCCCAATTTACTTTACAAACACTATCAAATATTTAGTGTATATTTTAGGTTCTATGATATCACTCAAATTACTCTAAGGAGTGATTTTTACTCTCATCAAAAGAGGTGAATTGTAGTACTTAGGGATCGAATCCACAGGGAGCTAGGGCACACACTAGATCTAAAGTTATATGATTAAGCTAGGCTAATAGATTTTAAGACAGTAATTAAATAAATAAACAGTAAATAAAATAGTAAACAAGTTGAACAAAAAAATTATTCTACGTCGCATGTATCGATCGATATGTTGTCGCATGTATCGATTGTCATGTACCCCACGTCTATCGATCGATTAATCTATAGGAATATCATCGATGCGCTACTAGTAAGCTTTATCGTGCGTAAGTTGAATACAGTTTACCAAGCAATCACCCAGTCTATCGCTTGTTCCAAGTGAATTGCTGACTCAGAGAAGATAGATCCAAGGATTATTATCTTTGTATTCATGTGTAGGTTAGCTACTCCTACACAAGCATTATGCATGTCTTCTAAGATGAATATAACATGCTCAGAGATTCATATTTGGGGCTAATTCCACATAACCTTTCTGAACCCTAAATCTAACAGGTGGATCTATTCAGATATGAAATTTGTCACAGAATTCATAGATGAATAGATATGAAATTGCATGAATAAAATAAAATCAAACCAATAGAGTTCCAGAAGGACTCTGAATGAGTTCCTCCCTTCTCTCCTAACTAAGAACAATAGAACAATAAAGTAAAAAGAGCGTAGCCGTCAACAATGGCTTAGAAAACACATAAATAGGATTTATGGTCGTCCAGAGGAATATTGGTAATTTGTGGTTGCTTCTCGGCTTCAGTCGGTCATTAAACATACTCGGCCCGCGTCTTGGCATCCAAATCGATCGATATGCACTATGTTTCATCGATCGATATGCATTACTCTTCTCGACAGCTTCCTCTCGCGAGGCAGACTGACCATTCTCAATAAAACGGGTATAACTTCTGATCAAATCGTTAGATTGACCTCAGACCGGTGGCATTGGAAATCTAACTCAAATATCTAGCTTGTGTAAAACGATTAGCTCAATCGCACCGTGGGAAGGTCTCCATCCATAGGTAAACATCTGATGCGTCTGTGCAGCTCTTCACTCAGAAGGCTCCAAAAGACACCAAAATCACCACTTTCTTCCAAAACGTCCATGAACCTGTAAATACTCTAAATAGACTCTATGTAGTAGTAAATAGTATCTAAAACACTTATATACCATGGGTAAAATAGGGTCAAAATCATGGTATATCATTCTACAGTAATTTTAACTATATACTAGAGCTGGGTTACGTGTTTCAGAAGCAAGAGTTGTTGTAAATTCATAAAAGATTATTATAAGTATCTAAGAGTTACTGAGATCTGAAGTGTTACCATCATTGGCAAAAACAAGGATAGAGCTACATTTTGTTGTCATGTCAGATAAAAGCAGAACATCAAATACTTATGGAATTATATCACCCAATATACTTCTTCCATAATGGAAACCAGATTTTGACATGCACGCCCGTGCGGGTGTATATTTCAAATATATATTGCTATTTATTTTTCATGTCAATATCAAAGATGGATAAAAAATTCAAATCCGAAGAACCGAACCGATCACGATCTGAAAGAGTAATACCAAACCCGAACCAAAATTGATTAAATATCCAAATTATTCAAAATTTTGATATTTAGACAACCAAAAGAATAACCAATTCGAAACCGAAGTATTTTAAATCAAAATGTATCCGAAAAAGATTTATATACTTATATATATTAATTATTTTTAGTTTTAATGTATATAAAAACATCTAGAATATACATGATACTTTTAGGTTGGTTTAAATAATTGAAAATATATAAAAATAGTCAAACATAAATATCTAACATAGTGGAAGTACACTCAAAACACCAAAAATATTTAACATAATTATTGACTTTTGATCCAAAATTTAAACCAAATCAATTTATATGTTAAACTTAGGTATTCTGACATATGTTATTCAGATTTATATACAATATATTATTTTATTTATAGATTTTAAGAAATCCAAAATATATAATAAATTTTAAAAAATAATTTAAATGGATTATCCGAACCCGAACTGAACTCGTAAAGATCTGAATATAATTCGAACTGAAATCTAGAAATATCTGAATTGGGCTGAAATACTTGACCCCGGAAACCCAAAACCCAAAACCCAAACAGATCCGAAAGGAACCCGAATGGATACCTGAATGCCCAATCCTAGTCATAAATCGAACTGAAATTTAGAAATATATGAATGGGGCTGAAATCTTTGACTCCGGAAACCCGAAACCCAAACAGATCCGAAACGAATCGGAATGGATACCTGAACGTCCATCCCTAGTCACTATTATGTATCATATATATGTCATCACATAATTAATTGTATTGGTCCATCATATAAATAATCATATAATTAATAGTATTTTATATGTACCATCTTATAAATAATCATATATATTATATTCTTAAAGTTTAATGTGAAATATAAAAACCATAATTTAAGCTGGTATATGAAATTAATCTTTTGTTGTATTTTTCTTATATATATTGAAAACATTTTTTAATAATGGTTATTGGAAACTATTTTAGTAAAAATAAAATTTTGAATATATGCATATTTTGACTCAATTTTTGATATAAATAAATTTTAAATTATTATTTTGATTTGAAATATGTATATAAATTTAAATTTTATTTTATGATTATTTTAGGCAAAACAATGTTTTTAGGTAATTAGATTAGTCCATTTTGTATATTTTAAAACTGATATAATGGATTTCCAATTTTTATTAATAACATAAGCCATTTCTTTTTTCTTCTTGACATACTTTTGTCCATGTTTCAGAATTTTAATTTTTTCATTAGTTTTCTATGAACTATTATTAGTTTTATGATTTTTTTTTTGAAAATTGAAATCTTGAAATGTTTATATTTGACTAAACTAAATAAGGTAATAATAGTGTTTTAAAAAATTGTTTTATATAATATACTATTTATATTTGAGTTTGTGTTTTTATTTTCACCATAAAGAATTGTAAATATAATGACATAATTGTAAATAAAAAATATAGAAAAAATGTTGTTTAATTTATTGTAAAAATAATGGCTAAATGTTTAAATAAAAAGAAGTATTAAATATGTTATTCATCATTCATGTTTCTAAACAATTCTCATTTGTTATTAATTTATTGAAAATACAATGGCTAAATGTGAAAATAAAAGAAAGTATATCCATGTTTCCAAACATATCTCATTTATTCTAATATCTTTGTTTCCAAACAATCCAATTGTGTACTTCAACTTTAATAATATAGATGGGATCATGTAAAGTAGGTTTCCTTATAGAACTATGGAAGGGAAGTTTCATGAAGAATAATGTATGAGCGATCATGGACCGTCTTGCTAAGTTAAACTCAAGAGGCACCCTCAAGACTTGTGCTTAGCTCGCAAAAAAAAATGAGGAAAGCATCTACCGCTGGAATAGTTCATGTATAGAAAGCTCTTTATGGAAGATCAATTGCACGCATGCTATGATTGGACCAAAGTGGGGGAGTGCTATGACTAAAATGAGCAATTTTTTTTCAAGAGACAATAGAGCAAATGGAAATGCTCAAAAGTCGACTGAAGAGATTACCGTAAAAAGAGATATACCGATAAAAACATTAGAGATTTAAAGTTTGAGGTGGTTGATTTCATATACCCAGAAATAAGGACATTTCAAAGAGGAACTATGACTTGAAAGCTTCAAAAAAAAAAAGAGAACAACTTAAGTTGAGGCACTATGGACCATACCCAATTATGGAGCGGATCATATCAGCAGTTTATCATCTAGTTTATCAGCAAAGTTGTCAGATTTCTATGATTCTTTTTCGTACTAGTTTAGGGAAAGTCAATAGAGAGCCAGTTTTCATTAATTCTCACAGACACCAAGAAACATCAAAAGAATTTGTTTATGTCCAACCAATCAGTATAGATTCTGGAATGACAAGGAAATAAATTTTAAAAGGCAGTTGCATAGTTGGTTAAAAAATGTATATTTTTTGGGGAGAGAGATATAACTTAGTACGACACCGAAAGACCAAATTTCATAAGATGATAGACTACCAACAATTTTATTAGGCCAAACCGAGTAACCGGATCAGATTTGAATTCGATGACGAATTCCAGTTAAGTGGAGGAAAATTGTAACGACTGGTATCTCTAAACCGGGCTTGGAAATTGGTTTGATTATTTATCTGGACTAAACCAAGCCATTTTCTTAACCGATGATATAAAGTTGTATACATATTAATTATTTGCTTAACCTAGTACGCAAAGGAGATAAAATGAGTTGCATCGGGAACCGCCTCCACTAACCTCCATTATGTCTTCTTCCTCTCCTCCACGTCTTCAAGTCCTCAGCCATGTTCTTCTCCATCAGTCATCTCCCTCTACGAGAAGAAGAAGCACAGACCGCCATGACCATCGCCAATCACCACGTACGGCTCAAAGCCTTGAGTCATCTCAGTCCACCGGAGATAAATGCCTTGATCGTCGCCGTTACCGCCACACACCACCGTCATCATCTCACCTGAGGAGGGTCCGAGATCCTTGCTGTGCCGGAGCGTTGTTATCCACTGGTTATCACCACCAATACGTGTTCATCTCGGAGCCAGTAACCACACCAGTGATGAAGCCTCAGTGCACTAGATCCCTAAAATGGAGAACATGAGGATCCGGAGCCGTCGCGTTAGTGACCACCGATCCATGCTGCAATGAGATTAGAGTGGAAGTACATCCCGTACCAACGAAGATGCAGTTCGTATAGCCGGAGTCAAATATCCATCGTCGCAAGTCAAAGCCTTGAAGGTTCAAATGATTTTCCTTTGTTTCTTGTGATACAAGAAACATATTTAACGTGCACTTTTATTATGGCATGCGTAAGAAGCGATCATGGACCTTATGGGTGACTTGTTTGCCAAGTCATTTTCTCTAAAGCCTAGATGTTTGTTGCGGCATATCAGTTCCCAAGTATGACCTGATCAATCTGCCATCTTGACTAAGGTGAAGGTTCATCTCGTAATTTTTCGTACACGCTCCAGGATTTCGAATTAAACATAGTTTAGTTCTAATATATATGTATCCGTCTTCATGAATTGAGTCAGTCTACTTGATAGTTTAGGTTCTTTGCTTAAACCGGATATAGGTGTCTAGAAGGTTCAACTTTGATTGTTTCATTTAAAATTGATATATTATAATATTATTAATATAACATTTATTTATTATGATTGTCTATGAGATTTTACCGGGTACAGAGAGTTTTATCTGTAGGCCGGATTTTGTACTGGTTACGGTCAGATTTAGTCGACCGGTTGATCGTAGCCGTTGGTCGATAAACCGTCTCTGGGCGTGTGTTGCCGAGCATATATTCGGTGGGTTTTGGCATGTTAGTGGGCCGGTCGCCAGGGCCATTGTTTGATCTTTGGGTACTTTAGGTGCCGTGTTTGTTATATATTAGTATTAAATTATATTTATTTGGAGTGCTATGTCTAAGTTAATGGACTTCGGGTCTAGCATCCCACACCTTACTGAATGTATGACAACCCGTCCCGTAGAACACCTGCCCATGGACCCCAGGCTCACAGCGCTGCAGCGCACCGACCCCAACCCCTCCATTATGAGATCTCACTATCTCCATAATTAGGTTGTTGGTGAGACTCGAACCCAGGTCCTCACCCTTTAACAGCATTCCCACAGGACAAGCTGTCACCAATTGATCTTGTCCTGTGGGAATGCTGTTAAAGGGTGAGGACCTGGGTTCGAGTCTCACCAACAACCTAATTATGGAGATAGTGAGATCTCATAATGGAGGGGTTGGAGTCGGTGCGCTGCAGCGCTGTGAGCTTGGGTCTACGGACGGGTGGTTCCGCAGGACGGGTTGTCATAAATATGTTATTGACTATTGAATTTTTGTCAAACTTAATAATGAATTTTTTTTGATTGATATATAAAAACATGTTTTTATAATAGTCAAAAGGTATATGAAACCGACTAATCTATATGAGTATACCAGTAATTCATCTTGCATATATCAATATCTTCAATTTTTTATCGTCCACTTATACCACTCGTACTGCCTAATTAGTGTATAGAGAATCAAATATATGTCAAGTTACATGTATATATTTCTTAAGGAATTTTAAGTGATAACATCACTTGTGTTAGTGTTTTCTTTTTTTTCCACATGTTTTAATGAATCAAATTCTGGCTGCATACAATCGATCCTCTTGCTTATTCAGTGAATTCAAAATTTCATTTTGGTTGGAGTAATTTCTTTGCTACCCCTTATTTGAGAAGATTTCCTGTAGATGATTCGATGAAGCTTTCCTTCAGTGGTCGCCTAGAAAGTTATTTTGGGATTCTTTAAAGGTGGATGTATGTAGTCTATGATTCTATTGAAGGCACTGATTTTTGTGTAAGGGGCTTGGAGTGGCGTTTCAAAGTGGCCCAATGTCAGTGATGAGGAGATTGTGGATCCATTGGCCTATGCCTATACATGTGTGAATCGTGTAGAAACATAAGACTTTTCGGTAAATTTTAATCAAAGATGTAAATGATGGGAGACTGGACCTCTCTAAAATCACTTGTAATGTCTGTTTTGTGAGTTTACTATTTGTGGGGACCGAAATTCACACCATCGAGTTTTGTTAATCGGAGAAAAGCCAAGTAAACCTAGCTTCCTCTAAAGGTCCTGGTTATCTGCTGGACCACGCACAACACAATCAATATCATAGAAAATATGAAGTAATAAATTGCAAGAACGAAAAGAGAGAGAAAAATATTATTTCCAAATCCGCATTTGAGCGTGAACAACAGGTGAGAGCCTTTGCTACGAGAGCTGTCGGCAAGTTCGCTAGTCTAGCAACCTAAGTTCTAACCTAGTTGAATCGCAGCTCGATAATAAAAACGAAAAATGCCTAAGTCGCTCTAAGTGCTGACTTTGTTCTTAAGAAAGTCTCCCTTTTCTCCCGCCCTAAGCTCTCCTTATATACTCCCTCAAGGTCGGTTTTCCCTTTTCCTCTTCTTCCCTTGGGCCGAATCTGTCGTGAGGTAGGCTTTTTCCATTTTCATCGATCTTCATGTCTATCGGGAAACTTGACGTTTATCTTCGGAAAACTTAACATTTATCTCCTCCTATAAAATAAAAATAGACCGTCATATCCATCTTGGGCTCAATCTTATTTTAAAATCGTAAATGTGCCGTTTGGTCGCGTTCCAGGTCCTACCAGGACGTTTTGGACTTCAGACGTTTTTACGATTTTTCCTAAGAAATCACCTTCGACGTAACATTGGTTTCTCAAAAAGATCTTTAATCCCTCGTATAGTTAAGACGACGGGTGTTCAAGCTAACCATAATCGTTTTATACGATGAATCAAAATCCATTCGTCGAACGAATCTTTCATGATTTTTTCCCGGACTTTTCCTCGACGATCCTAATCGAAACGAAACAGGAGTATTAGGCTCACGGATTCAAGGATCGAGTTACGAAAACTTAGGGAAGGATGCATGGTATCGGGACAAGACCGAGCTCACCCTAGGGTGAGATGGCCGGGACGGACCATCCTCGCCCTAGGGCGAGGTGGCCGAGACGGAGAGGTCCTCGCCCGTGGGTGAGGTGGCCGAGTCACGGCGGTCCTCGCCCTAGGGCGAGGTGACGTGGACGTGGTGGTCCTCGCCCGTGGACAAGGCAGTCGAGACAGGGCGATCCTCGCCCTAGGGCGAGGTGACCTAGGCTCCGCAGTCCGTGTCTGCGGGCGAGGTGGCCGGGACACTGCGGTCCTCGCCCTAGGGCGAGGTGACCTAGGCTCTGCGGTCCTCGCCCTTGGGCAAGGTGGCCGGGTCGCTGCGGTCCTCACCCTTGGGCGAGGTGGATGACCTGTCCTGACCCGTGTCTGCTCTCGGATAAGCCCTTGGCTAGGCTGGACCAATCCTCGATATCTCTCGGGGCAATTAAGGACCATCTTTTGCTTGGCTGACTAATTTTCGGAAATATTTGATAATTTAAAAAGAACCAATTCGTGAATTGGTGGAACTTCCAGGCATTGATTTCGTCGTGACCGGTTTTGACCCCAACACTATTAATGAAAGAGCTAAAATGCATTAATATTTTTAGTAGAGGATCCATTGTCTTGTAATTTTTTTCGGAAGGCATATCCATCTAATTATGAGGCGGGAATGGTCCATGTCCTCTCTATATAAATATTACAACATATTCAGAAACACAATTTATTGATATTAAATAAATTTTGGTATTTCTAAAAGATACATTTTTGACTCGACACTTTTCGGTAACTTGTTAAAATTATTAGTCAAAACTCATATCGGAATAATGAATTAATATCGTTTCACCTATAAATACTGAACATGAAATTTGTGGAATTTTTTTTTTAAATAAAGATCGTATAAGAAAACAAACTTGTTCGAACAAAAATAAATAACAGATCAGTGTTTCAATAAGAGCTGATGGCGAGTGATCAAATCATGCATTGGCAACCTGGATTTTTAGGTATAAGCGAGGAATTTTTAGATTTGATTTTGGTTTTTGATTGATAAAAAATATATATCCATAATTGTATTTTTTTCTCGCTGTATAGCTACTGACGGACAATGTTTTAAAAACTGGACTGGACACCGACTCGACGTATTTACTGGTTGATTGGTCGGACCGGTTCAACCGGTCGAACCGAGTTTTTTATTTATTATATATTTTAATATATATATATACATATACATATACACTTATATATTTATAATTAATCATATATAAAAGAAAAGACGGCTGTGTCATTTTTACGACGAACTGAAGGTTGAGAAAAAGGTACGCCTGAATCTGGTTCATTCACTGAACAATTCCCCTCCATTAACTAGTAACAATAGCAAAACCTTGTGATAATGAAAAATTCAGATGGAGAATAGTGTAAGAGACAACGAGAAGAGGAGAAGATGTACGTTTAGGTTTCTTTTTTTTCCTCGAAAATTATTAACAAAAGAAAAGACGGCTTTAAGTATTATTAAGTATTTAACTTATTATTAGTTATTATCCCTTAATATAAAACTTAATTACAATTTAAAATGTGACAAAATTAAAAAACCGGGTTTTGACGTCGAACCGGGTCACCGGTTCCACCGGTTTTGAACCGAATTTTCCGAGTTTTATAAAATCCGGGTTTTGAACGGAACCGAACTCGGCTTACAAAACGAGTAGCGGTCGAACCGGTTCATATAGAGCAGGCAATACATTTTTTATTTTTTACAAATTTGTTATATCTTTCACATATGTTTTGATTTGAAAAACTTACCCAAAATTTTGATGGTATAATCAGCTTGCTACATCTATGAATGATGAAATATGTCAACTAAAACCAATTTTTGATATTCCTTCAAAAATTCTCTGCAATGTTTTTAGTATCAAGCTCAAGGTATTTTTCATTGATTATTTATGTTTCTTATTTATTAAATGCACATGAGATATACTGACTTACTGTAAATTATATTTCTTTGGGTATAATTTTATGTATGGTCTTAGGTTGAGGCTACAACTGATGAAATTTATGCAGAAATTTCATTGTTGCCTGATACATCTGTGAGTGGCAAAATAATATTTTATTCCTTTAGTAACTTAATTGCAGGTCTTCTTATATCTCTTTTAATTAATAATAATATGAATTTTTATTATTGTAGGAAGTTGAAATCCCAATTCCTAAACATGAAAACAACATACAAAACATTAGCTATTTTACTAAGGTGTTAAGTGCTTCTGATACCAACAAAAAGGGTAGTTTTGTTTTGAATAAAAGACATGCCATTGAATGTCTTCCTCTGCTGGTATTAACACTGACTTACATTCACTCAAATTGTAAAATTTTATATAATATTTTGTATCAAATAATTCTTTAGGATACATCTCGGCTGACACCAAGTCAAGAGGTAATTTCCAAAGATATTCATGGTCATGAATGGAATTTTAAACACACTTTAAGAGGTAACAAATTTTTATTGATATCAAAATTTATGAGTATTACTTACTATCTTTATTTTCTTACAAACAATATACTAGGTAAACCAGAGAGACATCTTTTCACATCTGGTTGGAATGAGTTTGCAAAAAAAAAAGATTTGGTTGTTGGAGACTCTTTTGTATTCCTTCGGTATACATTTCTTTCATTTTATATCTTATTTGTTTATTGGACTTTGGATTTTAACTATCTTTTTTTAACAGAGGAGAGAATGGGGAATCAAGAGTTGGAGTCATAAAAGCAGCTAATAATGAACAACACAACATACCATCATTATTAATTTCAAAACAGAGTATGCACAATGGTACAGTTGCTACTGCATTGAATGCTATTAGAAAAAATGTACTCCCTCCGTCCCACTTTAAGTGGAGTTTTAGGAAAATTTTTTTATTCCATTTTAAGTGATGTTTTCAAGTTTCTAGGTAAAAAATAAATGCATTTTAATATTTTTAATTATTTATATTCTGTAGTATAATTGTTTATTGGTTGAAATTACTTTAATCATTATTATTTTTAGGTAAACAAAAAAATAGAATAAAAATTTGTAATTTCTTAATCAACGTGCAAAAACCTCAAAACTCAATTATTTTGGAACAGATGAAGTATATTCGTTGTGTTCTATAAGTCCAGGTAAAGAAAATATTTTGTTAATAAATTAAACATTATAAAAATATTTTCTTCAACAAATACACTTTTATTTATTACTTTATATGATGATATCAGGTCGAGTCAATTCCTTGTCAACTTTGATAAATTTATAGATGGAGTGAGTAAGAAATTTAGTATAGGCTCCAAATTTTTGATGAAGTTTGAAGGAAAATATTTTAATGAAATAAGGTAAATCTTTAAATTTATTTTACTTTTAAAAATATGATTACTTACAAAAATGATTTTACTATACTAGATACTGTGGAACAATAGTAGGAGTGAGAGATTTCTCCCTCACTAGAAAGATTCAGAATGGCGAAGTCTAGAAGTAAGATTAGTACTAGTTATACTTTAATTATATTATTTTAAAATATATCTTTTATGAAAGTATATATAATATACACTAATTTTATTTTATAGGTACAATGGGATGAAGCTGCAACAATTCCAAGACCTGATAATGTATCTCCATGGGAGATCGAGCCTCTCATACATTCACCAAACATTCTCAAATCAGTTTTTCTAAAAAATAAACGTAAAAGCGAAATGCATGAGTTTGGTAAGTAAAAACTACTAAATAAGTTCAAATTCTTTGTGAATTAGTTATCATTATTTTTTCTTATAGGTTCAAACATGTGGGTTCCTACATTGACTCGAGGCCAAGAAATTGGACAGTCAAGCATACAATCTTCAATGAGCTACTCATTCCCTACCATGTCCAAGCAAAACTACAATGATCAAATGGTTCAAGAAATGAAAGAACCGTCAACTACCACTACGACTACTAGCTGCAGACTGTTTGGAGTTGATCTAACAATTCCTGCAGAAACAAAGGATCCCATCATACCAATTGAATCATATAAAAATCTAATATTTCTAAAATCTCTGCAGAAGAAAAGGTTGACTACATCCAAACCAAAAGTCATATCAAGGTATGAAATAGATACCATCTTCTTATTTTATACTCCCTCCGTTTCGAATTATTTGTCGTTCTAGAGGAAATTTTTTGTTTCAAAATAGTTGTCGTTTTCGGTTTTCAGTGTAAAACTTATTGACAACATTCTCTATTCTATTTTTCTATTGGTTGATATATGGTTAGGTGTATTGGTAATAGTGTTTTTATTTTGGAAATATGTAAAATTAAATGTTTTCTTAAGTGTGCATAAGCTTAGAACGACAAGTAATATGAAACGGAGGGAGTACTTATTAGTCAAGTTTAAAACTAATTATTAAGTACAATTTAAACATGCTTTTCATAAAAAAAATAGTTATTAATTAGAAATATATATATGTTTTTATATATATATATATATATATATATATTATATATATATATATATATGTATATATGTGAGTGTGTGCGCGCACGCGCGCTCGCATCTGTAGTTTATTCTGATCTTTGATTTTTTCAATATGAATGTTTTAATAAATTTAGATGACTTATATAATTCATATACTTTGATATGATTCTGGACCAGCATGCTAATAAAGACAGTATGATCATGGACCAGCTTGTTGATGAAGATATCTTAGCCATTCCTGAAAGTTCCAACACTTCTTCCAGATCACAGAAACTTAATGAAGCTATTGGAGGCTCACTCAAGACAGCATTGGAGCAAGAAGAAGGTCTTGGTCGAGGCTTGATCAACCAAGACACACTCTTCACCATTCAAGCTACTCTACCTTCAAACTGATCATCATCTAGGCAAGTAGATTGTGTGTGCTCTTTTTCTCTGCTTTGGTTTTTTCTCACTGGATTTTCCAAATGGAGGTTTTTAACGAGGCCACAAGTCTACTTCTCCTATCTCCTAGATGATGATCATGGACCAACCATATATCTATCTTATATTATTTTTATCCTATGTTTTTATGTTATGTTTTATTTTCGAAAACTCTAGTATTTGTTGTATTTCCAAGGGAGCCTTTCTCTTTATTTCCCTTATATCCTTGAGACTTTGTGCATGTGCAAGTTTCTCCCTTAATTTATATGTGCAAGTTTCTCCCTTTATTGTCTAGAATTCTAGCTGAAAAATTAAAAAGTACTATTAAAAAACAATCAAAATATGATTTGTAACTAACCACCTAAAACAACTATAATTTGTGCTGTCAAACTACAAACAACCCATAAAATAACTAATTTATGTTCTACATAGTTGTACCCAAAACAATTTAGTTGTATTCCCTTGTAAAACAATTAGATTTTCTCGAATGTATTGTTTATTTCATATGTGGTAAAATCTTTATATCCCCTTAGTATTAAAATGGAAGCAAAAAAAGAGAATAACCTTTAAAGAGTACTATATTTTCGAGTTTGCCATTTTGATGACGTGTCGGCACGAGGTTCCTTCTCAGACCCTTTATGAAAAAGGCTTACCCACCTTAGGATATTACGGCTATTGCTATTGGACAGACATGCATATTCGTATGAAAATGATATATAGTTTCATGTCCGCATATGTATAAAAGGAAAGAAGTCATTTTCGTTATTGGAGTGTATGGTCCACGAGATTTTTTCATTTCTTCCCACTTTCTATATTTTGAAATAATCTTTAAGAAGATTTTGTAATTTTGTTTTGCATATGGGAACCGAATTATGACTCATATTAAATAGAGAGTGGAAAGAATTTCTTTTTTGGCAATGAAAATCGAATGATGACTTATATGGAAATCGAATTATGAATCATATTAGATAGAGAGTGAATTATGATCTTGATATTTCGAAATCGAATTTTGATTATTCTCTTCCTTTCCACTTTCCATTTTTTGAAATTATCTTTACGAAAATTTTCCAAATTTGTTTTGCATATGGAAACTAAACCAAGTCAAATATTAAATAGTGAGTGAATTAAGAACTAATTAGATTCATTTTTCCATGATTTGCATACGAAAGTTACTGCATTATTTTCACTTTCTATATATTTTGTTATAAGATCAGTCATTAGGGATTACAAGTATATATTTCATTATGGCAACGTGGCAGACAGAAGACACTTCTCAGTCTGTTTATGAAAAAAGCTTCACTGACCTTAGAAAATTACAAATATTGTCATTCGACAGACCTTCCATATATATTTGTCGATTACTTATAACAATGTTTCGTATATCGTACATAATGTGGATGCTAACGGCAACATATTTGTACGCATACTTCACATACATCGATATCCCTTTTTCTATTCGATTTCATTTGAACTCTATTAAACACAATTTTTTCTCAAAAAAATTGCTAATGTTATGATTTTCCAGTACCGGTAATATTTTATTTCTTATATTTTTTATATGAATTTTATTATTATCATTTACATAAACTGAAACAAAAATTCAATCAAATAAAAGTGGAATCGAACATGCAATTTGTTTAACTTAAAATTGCAATATTAATTTCCAATAATAACAAATATAAGAAACAAGAATAAGAATAAGAACTATCAAAATGAATTGTTTTCAAATATAACCTAATTTCACGAAATCAAAATTAATATATATTAAATTTGATTCAATATACTATTGTGATTTCGTAGTTATGATTTTGTAAAAACATTAGTGATTTCAAATATAAATTAGGGATATTTTTGCGACCTGCAGATTTTGAACGCAATTTTAGGTAATTGATTTGGCCAATATTATATTGTATTGGAATGTATTGATCGCAATCATAAATTTTTACATGGAGAATAATTTAATTCTGATTGCCGTGATTTATATTACATTCTCAATCAATATATCACCAACGGAATTCTTGATTCGAAAATTTAATATTAACCTAACATATTCTCTATATGTATTTATAAACTTCCAAGAATAAAAACACAAAATTATGTTTTGGCTGATAAATTGGCAATCAGTATTGAGTACCGTATATTTGATAAATCAATCTCATTTTAATGAAAGATAATTTGTAACTTATATAAATATAAGTCGTGGAAGTGCTTCAACTATATCGTGTTCTCTCTATTTCTTTCTCTCTAACGTTCTTTGATATACAATACAGAAGATCAATGGTAGGTTTAGATTTTGTTGGCGATTTGAAGCATTTCAAGTCGATGTGGAAAATCCGTGTTAAGGTGATTCGTCTTTGGAAGCAGTATTCTGGTGTTGTGGGAGAAACGATGGAAATGGTGTTAGCTGATTCAAAAGTAAGCACTCAGAATTTATATTAAAAAGTTGTAAATTATGTTCATATTCTTGTGTTGCTATTTTTTCTTCCAGTGCGATATGATTCATGGTACTGTCAAGAAAGAATTGGTTAGTCAGTTCGTGACCAAAATCAGTCAAGGTGAAACGAAGTTGATGGTGAATTTCACTGTCACAATGGCTGCTGGATCTTATCGCACCACAAAGCACCCTTACCGAATTGTGTTCCTCCCCACCACTCACTAAGAATGTGTGATGCTTTGCCTTCAAACTTGACTGGTTTAGATCCGGTCAAGTATGAGTCCATTAAGGATGGTTGTCTGAATACGGACTACTTGGTTGGTGAGTCTTATAACAGTTGTATCTCTTTGAGGGAATTTTGTATCAGAGATGATTTGTTTGTTTCGACCTATAAACTTAAATTTATATAGGTTTCTATTTAATTAATAGTATAATTGTGAAAAAATAAAATGTCAAACTTAACAACACTCAATCTAAGTAGCATGCTATTTTCGTGGTCATTATCCTCTTTCAGGTAATTTGATTTTTTGTACATTTTAAAACAATTTTCTTCTTGATTTTAGGATATTGTGAATTAAGACATAACAAAATACAATTATTTTATAGATCAAAGTCCACTAAATATAAACTAATATATACAAGAATGAAAGTCCTTTACATAAGACTCAATATATTATGTACTCCGGTCTATTTCCTTTTTTAGAAATATATACTTCTAAATTCTATATAATTCACTTTAAATAATACAGACCATGAAAAAATATGTATGTTTAAATTTTAATTGATCCTTTTAATGTTTATCTCACCCCGCGCAAGGCGCGGGTCTCAACCTAGTATAGAATACAGTTTTCTCCCTCCTAAGACTGTACACGTCAGACGCCAGCCTGGAAATTCGTGCGACGAGAGCATGACATGTGTCGCATTAAATGAAACGCAGTGCACTGAGCTTCATCTTTCGTAATCACTTCGAACGGGCTTCGACTCGCGCTCTGTCTAAGCGGCCCAGTGACCCTACGCGCAGAAAGAAACCATAATTCCAGTACGTTGTACGTCTTTGTGTTCTACCTCTCTTAGATCGGCCGAAGACGATTCAGTCTCTGTAACAGAACCGTTGTGATTTAATGTCTTCAAAGCTTCCTTTCAATCATAGAGGCGGTGCCAGGATCTGTATAAATAGAGGTGGGATTCCTCCCCTTGAACCCATCTCCTCTTCCTATCTCTTATGTCTTATACTGATTGATTTTGAATTGGCTAATTCCAGAGTTTTTCTCCCCGATCTGAAGTCCGGGATGCGTTTGTCCGTCGTGGAGGCTAGGTTTTTGAGGTGGCCAGGAACGTCAAGCATGGTGGGGAGCTGGTGTTGGATCGACATGCTCAGCTGATTTCGTATTTGAATACATGGATCATGATCTTACTGGCCTTGCTTCAACCCCTGGGATTAAGTTCTCTCAGGCACAGGTGAGAAATAAATAAATAAAACATCGGAAGTTTGTAGCAAATTGAGTTTTGTGTGTGGTTATAATCTTTTTATAACATTCTGAATTTGTTTATTTTGTTATAGATTAAATGCTATATGAAGCAGTTGCTGCTTAGCTTAGAACATTGCCATAGCTGACATCAGTGGATCAAATTTTCTGCTAGATCGTAACAATAATCTCAAGATTTCTGATTTTAGTCTTTCTACTTTTTACCAACGGAAACAGCCTCTGACTAGCCGTGTTGTGACCCTGTGGTACCGCCCGCCTGAGCTTCTGCTCGGCTCCACAGACTACGGAGTCACTACGGCTGATCTGTGGAGCACATGATGCATACTTGCTGAGCTCTTTACTGGAAAGCCTCTTCTTCCCGGAAGAACATAGGTGTTTTTCCACTATGAACCCATTTAAAATATAATGTCAGAGCAGAAAATGGAGATATTAAAGTAGAGTTTTATTTCTGGTATGAACAGGTAGAACAAATGCATAAGATCGTTAGACTCTCCGGATAACCTTCTGAGGAGTATTGGAGAAGATCAAGATTGCAGCAAGCAACCATCTCTAAACATAGACATCAGTACAAGCGACGTTTAGCTGATACGTATAAGGATCTTATCCCTTCTTAAGCTTTGGCTCTCCTTGATGTCCTAGCTGTAGAGCCAGAAGCACGTGGAACCACATCCTCTGCCCTTCAAAGCGAGGTTCTGACTTATGAACTATTCTAGATTCGGTCTTCAATATTTACGTACTGACATTTTCCTCAGTTCTTTACGACAAAACCTTTTCCAAGCGACCCATCAAGCTTACCGAGATATCAGCCAAGGAAAGAATTTGATATCAGGCTTCTTAAAGAGAAAGCAAGACGGTAAGATTAAGATCATTCTAACCCTTCGGATTTGTTTATTAGAACCATCTCTGTGAACAATTAAAACACATCCAAAATTTTCTCATGAGCAGAAGGAAAGGTGCGAGCAGTAAACAGAATGAACAAAAGCGGTTTTCAAAAGAATCAAGAGCTCTACCTGCTCCTGGTGCCAATGCAGAGCTACTGGCATCAATATAGGTATCTTTCAAGACTTTTAGATGCATACATGTGTATATGAGCCTATGATTTCTCTATCTTATTTATCGGATTGTTTTGTTTTATTTTTTTCTCTTTATTTACAGAAACAACTAGGGGAGACTAACCAGACAAGCATGAGCGAGACGTTTAATCCAGAGGGAGATTCTGGCTCTGGCTTCCGGATCGAAACCACACAACAATCCCTACCCAGTTTACACAAATGGCGACAATCATCCTAACCGGTCAAGCCATCTGAGAACACGACGGTCCTATGTCAGACATTAGATAGCATGACTGTAAAGATATTTAGAGACAATATAATAAAGCATTAACATATTATTATCATCGGTACAAGAACTAAGAACTAGGCTCTAGCTACCAATGATGCTCATGATGCTCATAGATGCTACTCTCTATGTTTTATGTGAAATGATACTGACGGTATGAGTGACAATTTATATCTCCTATTGAACACTGGTTTACAAGCAAGAATGGATGAGCCACTTTAATAAAAGCACATGCATGAAACAAGAAAAAGCAAACGAAAGCTGACTTGATCAAAAATAGTGTGTGTAATTATATTTTTATATTTAATTTTTAACATATATACATATATATATATATATATATATATATATATATATATATATATATATATATGTGAAATTATATTATGTAAATGTAAATAAATATAAATTGAAAAAATGTGTCAAGCCACCGACGGTTTTAGAAAGTTATTCTACTTACAATCAAAGTAAAACAACTGACAAAGTAAGAAAATAATATATCCAAAAATTTTAATGGTGAAACAAGCATCTGAGTAGAAATAAAATAATAAAATAGATAATGAAAATTGTTGTAAATTTTTTAAAAAATTAAAAATACTTATAATTAGTAATAATTAATTCACTAAAGATTAATGGTAAAATATATATGATATGTAAGTACATCTTGCTAATACAAAAAAATGAAAACATTGGTTTGATGATATATTGATAAATGTGAAGTTATTATATTCAAAAATATAAAATGGTTTTAATAAATTATGTATTGAATTTAAGAAGTGAATTATGCTTTTAATAATGAAAGGATAGTCTGGGCTTAAGATAAGTCTTGAGAAGTCCACAATATATATGGCTGGAGTTTCAGATGGTGAGAGGCAAAGAATTCTAACAAATTTTCCGTTTGAAGAAGGTACTTTACCTGTCAAATACCTTGGACTTCCTTTGATGACGCAGTCGATGAGGACCCAAGACTATCAGCCATTGTTGGAAAAGATTCGTAACAGGATTAATACATGGACTTGCCGGTTTTTATCATATGCAGGGAGGTTGCAGTTGATAAAAGCAGTCATTCTAAGCATTGTTAGCTTTTGGTCTTCGGTCTTCCGCCTTCCTAGCAGTTGTATTAGGGAAGTGGATAAGATTTGCTCTGCTTTTCTCTGGTCTGGGCCTTCTCTAAACTCTACAGGGGCCAAAGTAGCATGGAGAGATGTCTGTACAGAAAAGAGTGAAGGAGGTTTGGGCATTAGAAAGCTTAAAGAAGTCAATATGGTGTATGGTTTGAAGCTGGTATGGAGAATGCTATCGGGTATATCTCTGTGGGGGAAGTGGATTAAAGGAAACTTACTAAAGAAAAAGAGTTTTTGGGAAGTGAAGAGTACTTCGCAAGCAGGATCCTGGATGTGGAGAAAAATGTTGAAGCTAAGGGATGTTGTTAAGAAGTTCTATCGGAAGGAAATAGGAAATGGCAGACACACTTCTTTCTGGTTCGACAACTGGTCAGAATGTGGAGTGATTTTTGATAAATTGGGTGATAGAGGAATTATAGATTTGGGTATACGCAGAGAAGCTACTGTGGAGGAAGCAATTTTGAGTAATAGAAGAAGGAAAAGACACCGATCTCATGAGCTAAATTTTATAGAAGCGGAGTTGAGAAGAGTAGGAGAGAAGATGAATGAAACAGAAGATATTAGCTTGTGGAGAAGGGGTCGGGATATAAAGATAATTTCTCGACTTATGAGACTTGGTGCCTTACACGGGAAACAAAGAGTGAACAGAGTTGGGCGTGCAGTGTTTGGTTCTCAAATGCAACTCCGAAGTTTGCGTTCATAACCTGGCTTGCTATGCTCAACTGTCTACTCTAGACAGAGTTGCGCAGTGGAGCCAGGGAGTGGATACAACATGTTTGCTTTGCAAGAATGAAGTGGAGACTAGGAATCACCTATTTTTTGCTTGTTCTTACTCGTCACAAGTATGGGAGCATCTCACTAAGGGTATGATGGGAGAGGATTATACTAATGACTTGAGTGAAATTGTACAAATGATCTCAGAAGTGTCTATGGACAGGAAGAGATTATTTTGTCTACGATATTCATTTCAAGTCACGCTGTACATGATTTGGAGGGAGAGAAACAAGCTCAAACATGGAGATAAAAAACTTCCCATTGTTGCATTGAAGAAGATGATTGAGAAGGGAGTTAGAAACAAGCTGAGTATACTGAGATCAAAAGGGGTGAAGGGTATGGAGAGAAGTCTCCAGTATTGGTTTGAAACTAGAATGTAATTTCTGGTTTTTAATTTCTGGTTTCTAGATTGTATAGAATCAAAAAGTTTATTCAAGTTAGTAGAGGAAGCACTTGATGTAAACAGGTTTTTTTGGTGAATAAAAATTTAACATTCATTCAAAAAAAAATAATGAAATGATAAAATATTTAAATATATAATTGCATAATATGAAAGGAAGATCAATAAAAAGTGACTATATGATTTAAAAAAAAACAAGCTGATAAAAAATAACACCACCATAATAAAAATAGAATATACTCTCATTAAAATCATTAAAAAATCAGTTAACTTCAACGAGACTAAAACTAAATCTTTTTACAACAAAAAAAAATTAATAGTAAAAATTACAAAAGAATAAATATACTAATCATATAAAGAACAATTTATACATAATACAAAATCAAAATTTTTAAGAAAAATATAATTGTAGAACAAAATATATAAAGAACATTTAAAACTATTGCTAACAAGCATACTATATGTTATCACATATAATCCCTCTTCACCTAAAACTTTCTAAAAGACAAAAAAACTATTTTTATACACATTTTATTTTTGCAAATGAAACCAAAAACATAACACAGAATCATAAAATAATAATAATTTAGATTACAAATAATGTATATCCCGTCCGTAGGCGGACCGACCCTAGTTATTATAGATTTTATTGTCAAGTTCATATGTAAATTTTGTTACTCGACTACGATAGATATCTTTAATAATAGTCATATTAATCTTGTAAGTTATACCAATCATACCAGTTGAACGAAAGCATATGAATAAAAATTGATAGTTTAAAATCATATCATTTGTACCTACAGTATAACATCTTTAAATTAATAATCGATAGATTAATATCTCTATAAATTAATATAATTTCATAGTCCCAAATTGAGTTTTTGGTTTAATTAGTATCTCGATAAATTAATAATCTCTATAAATTAATAAATAATTATAGTTTTGGTGTAGTCTCAACATTATTAATTTATAGAGGTTTCACTGTAGTATTATCAAACACAAATAATATCCTCAAACACTACACTAATAAGAAAGATAACACAAAGGTTTTAGGGGCAAAAATATAGTAGTTCTCTTTTTTAACATCATATAGTAATTTTCTTCAGTTCAGAGGTTTGCTATTTTGGAGATTTGTCTCACGACTGAAGTTCAAATGTTCTCTTTACCTTATTTTCTTCTTATGAATCAAAATTATATATTCTTTTCACAACTATCCATATTTTTCTTAAACAAAAATAATTATTTTTTCTGTTCTTTCTCTTCTTTTTATCCATTATTATTCACTAATTTTCAGCTGAACCATCACATCCATTATTGATCTATGTAGTTTAATTTTGACTTTCTATTTACCTTCTAGAGGCATGAAGGTAGACGAAAGATGTCAGATTTGTGGTAATGAAGGGGAGTCGATTAATAATGTGATCTTTCAGTGTCCACTGGCTAGAAAAGTTTGGACTGAAGCAGGTATTCCGCTTCCGGAGAATGGATTCCATGAGTCGTCAATTTATCAGAACTTAAACTATCTGTTGGGGATAAAAAGAGAAGGATTGGAGAGCTAGAGAATATAAGAGCTTGGCCGTAGGTAATCTGGACTCTATGGAAGAGTATAAACGAGCTTTTGTTTAAAGGCAACAGATGGTCTGCGGTGGATCTTGCTAAGAAGGCCTTTAAGGACTCGGAAGAATGGTTTCTGGCTTAGATTGTGGAAGAAGAACTAGTCCAAGTAGAGCCAAAAGTGACATCAAAACAAAGTCATAAATGGTCCCCATCTCCTAAAGGCTGGAGTATGTGTAATATTGCATACGAATGGAACAAGAAATAAAAAAATTATGGGAGTAGTGTGGGTGATAAAGAATTACAGAGGGGTGGTTTTATTCCACAGTAGAAGCTCCTTTGCTCAGGTGACAAACAAGGAAGAAGCCAAATTCTGATCTATTATGTGGGCGGTGGAAAGCATGGTCAGTCTCCACCTCAATAAGATTGTATTTGCAGGGCAATTTGAGAAAGAGTTTGGAGCGGCTCTGAGACCAGCGGAGTGGCCGACATTTAGGTATCAAAGTGATGAAATCAGAAGATCTCTTCAGATGATGAATGATGCCCATCTATTGGTAATTTCTCGAATTTTTAATAGAGGTACATCCTTCATAGCTCAAAGCGTAATTAGAGAGGATCATCATCAGTCTTACGTCGCTACGGGCCCAACTAACTGGTTATTCGAGTTGTTTGTTAATGAGAGTCAGTATCTTTGAGGCTGGTGTCTCTCTCTGAATGTAGGAAAAGAGAGTTCAAACTGGAAAGAGTTTTGATTTCTAGTGGGTGTGGTTGGTTTCTGGTTATGGTATGGAGGTTAATTGATTTGTCTGTTTATTGTATTCTGACACTTTTCTTTCAATCAGTTTTATCCTCAGTTAAAAAAAAATCATATGAATGATTCACATCTATGATTTTCTTCTTAGTAAAATTAAATTTGGGTTTTATCAATTTCTTTTTTTTTTAAGTTCTCATGCATGTGACTAAAATGTCTTGTTTGTCTATATTCAAATAAAAATCGATCCGGGTTTTTTGAATTTGTTTTTATTCGTTTTGTCAACTGAACCTGTTAATTTGATTAATGATATTGTTTTATGGAGTAGTTAACATGACATATGGAATGAGCTGTGATGTTCAATAATTCTCAACTCCATCGTAAATTATAATATCTCTGGTGAATAATAAAATCTTAAGAAAAAGAAGAAAATTTTGTATTCTGAACATCCCTTCACAGAACTGAAAGCCAATCTCGATATGCCACAAGAGAGCATAGTCAACTCCAAAGGCTGATCTAATAAGAATATCTCTAATGTATTACTCTATTTTGACTCTAAAAAGTAAAAGGATGTAATGTCAAAATTAGTTGAGTTTTACTCCAATATATTACTCTATATTTTACTCCAAAAAATATTCATAAATGATTCTTTTTTATTTAGTTAATAATTTTAATAATACCTTTAACATATAAAATTTTAACAATTAACTCAACTATTTTATGTTTAAAAAACTTCCATAAAAAAAAATATATATATATATATATATATTTTTAAAAATTAAACATCTGTTACTAAAAAAATACGATAAATCATAAAAGAAAATATATAAGATACCATATTTTTTTTAGTAATGAGAATTTGGATATTTTCCCACAAGTGATCAGTTAATGTATTTCTTAATCAACAATGAGATCCTTTAACTTTAATTTACTAAATCGAACAAGAAAATTCTAAAAATAATATTTTCATCTTCTGGAATTTCAATATATAGAGGTAGATTTTCTTTTCCAACTTCAATTAGTGCAATTTTATCATATGAAATTTTCCTAATTTAAAAAAAAGAATCATGCATTAAAAGAACATAAAAATTATTGTTTTGTAATTTGAATTCCGTACATGATCCAAATGTTTGTGCATATATCAAACTCAAATTTATCTATTTCGGACAATACTTCACCTATCTTGGTAGTTCCGGAAGTAATTTACCAAATTATTAATTCATTTATTTTATATTATTTTTATTTTTATATTATTTATGTTTAGTTATGATTTTTATTAGTTTATACATCTTTATGTAAAGTTATTAAGAAATATTTTATGGAATGTCATATTTTTGTGTTATTGTATCATTTTAAATACTATTTAAGTATGAAATAAAAATATCTAACATTACAAGATCATTTCATTGTCAAAAAAAAAAACAAGGATCATTTCATAAATGAAAAAGTTCAAGTCAAAAATAGAATACTGTAATTGGTAAGATTACTCCATGGTCTTTCTTTAGTAAAATCTTTTTTGACCAATTTAGAGTAAACTCAATTTTCGACATTGTTAAGACATATCCAATCCTACTCCATTTTGTTTAATATGGAGTAAAAAATGGAGTATATATTATGTTTTCGAATAAAATCTGATCTTATAAGTATGTAATTATCTTTTTTTTTTTGTTAACAAGTATGTAATTATCTAAGCACACATTTATATAGACGACCGAGACGGTTGGTTATATTAAATCGTATGAGCTGGAGTGGATGTTTCTTGCCTATTTCACATCAAGACATGGTGCCCACTGTCCTCACAGCTCTATCTAAAATGTGCTGTCATTCACATTTATCCCATAGTTTTTAAACTTAAATTATTTGTCACATGAACATGATACGCTTTATCTAAAATATCGAAAAGGTACTTAGACAAAAAAAAACTGTATAAAATTACATTCCAATTTTTTTGTAACGTATTCCAACATTTTTTTTTTGTTTCTATTGATAGTGAAACAAATTCGATAGACAAACTAACATAGTGCAGCAAAATTTTGTTATTTATCAGTTTGAGAGACTACCTCAAAAACTACGTCAGCGAATACTTCAGAGATTTCGTCAGAATTTGGTGATGGAAATCAAACAAGATCGCATAACTTAAACTAAGACAAGGACGTCATATTAGAAAAATGAAATATCACTTTATTGAAGGTGATAGGTTCCTGGAAATATTACTTCTCATGGAATCATGGAAGTTGCAAGTATTTTGGAATATTTTCTAATAGGTTTATGGAAAAGGGCGAATGACCTAATCCAACTAGGTTAATGTAATAAACTCCTACTATATAAGAGGAGCTCGTGTGCACTCTTCTCTCTAACACTAAGAACTTGGCAAGCCGTAATAAGGTGACAAGAAATGACCTAGCTTAGTTGTAATATTTGGTTGAGAGAAAGAGAGAGATGTACTATATCTTGTACTTGAGATTATAGTGATTTGCTTCATTGCCAGGCTCCAGGGACGTGACCACATTTAGGTGAACCCTGGGATATCAAATTCTTGTGTCTATCTTCTATAATTCCGTGTTCTTCTTCTGTTCTCCATAGATCTACAAACTCATACTTTCTAACGTACTACGACAAATGTGTCAGAGAGTGCTTCAGCGAGTTTTGTGTGGTGAGTTTTCCCAACAAAGTGGTATCAGAACCTTAGGTGGTGTTCTCAATGTCTAATAAAGTAAGGATTGAGGTGGAGTGGTTTGATGGGAAGGGAGACTTCTCGTTGTGGAAGAAGAGGATGCTTGCGCATCTATCTGTCCTTGGTCTAAAGGATGTATTAGAAGAGTCTGAGTCACCTCCTGTCTCAGCAAGGAAGAAGGATGAAGACGAGGATGTTTACAAAGACAGTTGGTGAAAGAGGAAGCTAAAAGGCTTGAAAGATCAGAGAAGGCGATGAATCTGATCATTCTCAATGTTGGGGATCATGTGTTAAGGAAGATCGAGTTGTGTACTATAGCTGCTTCTACATGGTCTACACTGGAGAGGTTATATCTTTCAAAGACTCTACCCAACAGAATTCACTTGCAGCACAAGTTCTATACCTTCAAGATGGTTGATACTCGGAGTATGGATGAGAATATCGATGAGTTCTTGAAGATTGTCTCTCACCTGTCAAGCGTGAATGTAACTGTGTCAGAGGAGGTACAAGCGATTTTGCTTCTGAACTCGCTTCCTTCACGGTTCAACTCTCTCAAGGAAACGCTTAAGTACAACAAAGATACATTATCGTTGGAAGAGGTGACAAGTGCAGCAAGGTCTAAAGATCAGGATCTGAAATCTTCTTCGGCTTCACATGATATTGGTGAAGGTCACTATGCTAGAGGAAGAACTGAGAAGAAGGATCCTGTGAGGAATGGCAAGGGCAAGTCTAGATCGATCTCAGGGTCTAGGATAACTTGCTGGTTCTGCAAGAAGCTGGGACACACCAAAAGGGAGTGTTATGCATACAAGAAGAAGTATGGCAGAGATGAAGAAGAAGGTGAGGCAGCGGTTGTGATAGATCCTGATTCAGACGATGATGCACTTTTGGTAGGAGATAAGTGGCATCATGATAAGTGGGTGATTGATTCTGGATGTTCCTACCATATGACGTGTAGGAGGGATTGGTTTCACATGTTTCAAGAGCTGACTTCAGGACAAGTTCTTCTTGGTAATGATTGCACGGTTGGAGTGCAAGAGATTGGTACAATCAACATCAAAGCTTATGGAGGTTCGGTTAAGACACTCATGAATGTCAGGTATATTTCGGAATTAAGAAGGAACTTGATATCCACGGGAACCTTGGATTTATTGGGCTTTGAGCATAGCGGTGGACATGGGAAGACTAGGTTTTACAAGCATGGTAAGCTAGCACTTCAGGGAACTTTGTCCGGGTCATTGTACCTGTTAGATGGTGAGACTGTATCAGGTGAAGTAAACTGCAGTGTCAAGAAGAAACTATCTAAGGATGAGACAGTCTTGTGGCATAGACGTCTTGGGCACATGAGCATGAAGAATCTACAGATTCTGGCCCAGAAAGGGGTGATCGATAAGAGGAGGATTGGTGTTTTGGATTTCTGTGAGAGCTGTGTGATGGGGAAGCATAAGAGAGTAAGCTTCAGCATCGGGAAACATGATACAGGTGAAGTTCTCAAGTATGTACATGCTGATTTATGGGGATCTCCAAGTGTGACACCAAGTCTGTCAGGGAAGCAATACTTCCTGTCTATTATCGATGATTATAGTAGGAAGGTCTGGGTATATTTCTTAGCTGCTAAAGGAGAAGCCTTTAGTAAATTCTGTGAATGGAAGAAGCTGGTCGAGAATCAAGTCAAGAAGAAGGTGTGTTGTCTTAGAACAGACAATGGACTTGAATTCTGCAACACAGAGTTTGACAGCTTCTGTAAGCAACATGAAATCAAGAGACATAGGACTTGTGCATACACACCACAACAGAACGGTGTAGCTGAACGTATGAACAGGACTCTGATGAAAAAGGTGAGATGTTTTCTGGTTGAGTTGGGTCTAGAGGAAAAATTCTGGGCTGAAGCAGTATCTACGTCAACATATGTGACAAACATGAGTCCATTTTCTTCCATAGATGGGAACATTCCGGAGGAACTTTGGTTGGGCAAGAAGCCCGGTTATCTGCACCTGAGAAGATTTGGATCAGTGGTTTACGTCCATGCAGATCAAGGAAAGCTCAAGGCCAGAGCTAAAAAGGGAATCTTCATAAGTTATCCAGTGGGTGTGAAAGGATACAAAGTTTGGCTTCTTGATGAGGAGAAGTGTGTTATAAGCAGGAATGTGGTATTTACAGAAGATAAAGTCTACAAGGATTTGAATGTCTGCAAGAAGAAAGCAGATGTCACAAAGGAGCTAAGAAATCAGACGGTGCTGGAAGATACAGCAGGATCTACGTCAGGACCAGAAGTTGATACTTCAGGTGGAGATGTTGAAGAAATAGTTGAGTCAGCTGTTGACGCAGATGACAAATAAGGTGAAAGTCTTGAAGGATATCAGCTAGCAAGAGATAGAGTTCGGAGAAGAATAGTGCCACCTGCACGGTACTCTGACTCAGATGATGTAGCAGCGTTTGCACTATATGTAGCTGATGATGTATGTGCTGAAGAACTTCAAGACTATCATGGAGCGATGAACATCAAAGAACAAAAGTAGTGGGCTGAAGCATGTGGTGAAGAGATGACTTTACTGGATAAGAACCAAACCTGGAAGCTTGTGAGAAGGCCTAGTAAGCGGAAGGTGATAGGCTGCAAGTGGGTCTTTAAATTGAAGTCTGGTATACCTGGTGTTGAGAAGCCTAGATTCAAGGCTCGTTTAGTTGCTAAGGGATACTCTCAGAGAGAGGGTATTGATTATCAAAATGTATTTTCACCCGTCGTGAAACATGTATCCATAAGGTTCTTGTTGTCAATTACAGTGAATCAGGATTTGGAGCTTGAGCAACTTGATGTAAAGACTGTGTTTTTTCATGGTACACTTGAAGAAGAGATTTACATGGAGCAACCAGAGGGATTTCAGGTTAAAGGGAAAGAGGATCACGCCTGTCTACTTCAGAAGGCTCTTTATGGACTAAAGCAGGCACCAAGACAATGGAACAAGTGTTTTGATCAATTTGTGGTTAGTCACGGTTTTGTAAAGAGTGAATATGATCACTGTGTTTACATCAAGGAGGTAACCAAAGGTACATACATCTATTTGTTGCTATACGTGGATGATATGTTGGTTGCATCAAAGGATGCGGCAAAGATCAGGAAAGTGAAGCAGTTGCTGAGCAGCAGATTTGAGATGAAGGACTTGGGTCCAGCAAGACGGATTTTGGGAATGGATATTGAGAGAGATCGTGCAAAAGGGATTCTAACACTGTCTCAATCTGGTTATATCAGGAAGATTCTCAAGGTATTCGACATGGATGAGTCAAAGAGTGTATCAACACTTATTGGTGCACATTTCAAATTGTCAACTGTAGTAGATGATGAAGCAGAGACATGTATGGATGATATTTCATATGCTAATGCTATCGGAAGCATAATGTATGGTATGATAGGCAGAGCCGGTCCTAGAATATAAGTGGCTAGAAGCAAAAATAAAAAATGGCTTATTCTCCCAAGGAGAATCGAACCCGCGAGGCTAAACCTTTGTTACCTAAACCTTAACCACCAATGCTAATGAGGACTTTCTGTCAAAGCAAGGCCGAAAATTTTTATATTCTCTGGCGGCCGGAAGCAACAACTTCTTCAGCTTCTACCAAGGGCCGCCTCTGATGATAGGCACAAGGTGTGATCTGGCGTATGCGTTAGGGTTGGTTAGCAGGTTTATGAGTAAGCCTGGGATGGTTCATTGGACTGCGGTTAAGTGGGTATTGAGGTACCTGAAGGGAACACAAGATCTGAAACTGTGCTTCAGGAAGAATGAGGCGTTTAGTGTTGAAAGTTTCTGTGATTCTGATTTTGCTTCGGATCTGGACAAGAGGAGGTCGATCTCAGGTTATGTTTTCAAGGCTGGTGGGAATACAATCAGCTGGAGATCGAGTCTACAAAGCGTAGTGGCTTTATCGACGACTGAAGCAGAGTATATGGCGCTTGTTGAAGCAGTCAAGGAAGGAATTTGGTTAAGGGGCTTAGCGGAGGAGCTTGGATTCAAGCAAGACACAGTGGTGATATCGTGTGATTCTCAAAGTGCATTGTGTCTAGCCAAGAACAATGTGTATCATGAGAGAACTAAGCACATCAGCAGAAAGATGCACTTCATCAGGGATATCATCGCTCAAGGTGATGTAAGTGTGAAGAAGATATGTACTTCTTGGAATCCTGCTGATATATTAACCAAGGTTGTTCCGGTTAAAAAGTTTGAGGAAGCAGTGAACTTCCTTGGGATGTCCAAACACTAAGGAGCATTCGGCATCGCCTGGCAAAGCACGAGTTTGCTTAACCTAAGTAGTGGATCATGTTTGATGTCATCAAGGTGAAGTTTGTTGGGATTCGAGACTACTTCAGAGACTACCTCAGAAACTACGTCAGCGAATACTTCAGGGACTTCGTCAGGATTTGGTGATGGAAATCAAACAAGATCGCATAACTTAAACCAAGACAATTATGGAAGTTGCAAGTATTTTGGAATATTTCCTAATAGGTTTATGGAAAGGGGCGAATGTCCTAATCCAACTAGGTTAATGTAATAAACTCCTACTATATAAGAGGAGCTCGTGTGCACTCTTCTCTCTAACACTAAGAACTTGGCAAGCCGTAATAAGGTGACAAGAAAGGACATAGCTTGGTTGTAAGCTTTGGTTGAGAGAGAGAGAGAGGTACTATATCTTGTACTTGAGATTATAGTGATTTGCCTCATTGCCAGGCCCCATGGACGTAACCACATTTAGGTGAACCCTGAAATATCAAATTCTTGTGTCTATCTTCTATAATTCCGTGTTCTTCATCTGTTCTCCATAGATCTACAAACTCATACTTTCTAACGTATTACGACAAATGTGTCAGAGAGTGCTTCAACGAGTTTTGTGTGGTGAGTTTTCCCAACAGTTTCAAAAAAAAAAAAATTTGTTATTTACTTATTTTTTTTGTTACGTTGACACTTATTTGCTACTAGATACTCTATATATTATATATAGACATTACCATATTAGAAACAGATCGCAAAACAAGTAAATCTTCTTCATCGGTCAACTTGATCAAGTCATCATCGACATGGCTAGATCTTTGTTGCTCTCGCTAACCCTAGCGTGCTTCTTCACCGCAATGGTCTCAGCTCGTGACTGGAACATCCTAAACCAGCTCAAAGGAGGCAAGCCAACCACAACCACCAGCCAAAACGGCGTAGGATCCTTGAAAGTATCAAACCTAAACGGATACTGCGAGAGCTGGAGAGTCAACGTGGAGCTTCACAACATCAGAGACTTCACGGTGGTGCCACAGGAGTGCGTCTGGTTCGTCCAAAAGTACATGACGTCATCTCAATACGAGGATGACGTGGAGAGAGCCGTTGATGAAGCCGTCCTATACCTCGGAAAAACTTGTTGCGAGAAGAAGAAATGTGATGGCATGGATGCTTGGATCTTTGACATTGATGACACTCTTCTCTCCACCATTCCTTACCACAAGAGCAACGGATGCTTCGGGTAAGAAAAATTAATATACCATATAGATTAGGTCCTGTTTGATTGATTTGAGAAAATCTTAATTTGAGTTTTTGGGGAAATTTTTTTTTTTTCTTTTGAGAAAGGGTTTACAAGGGTGAAAGTAATTATTAAAGTATATATAAATGTTTTAAGATGAGTGGTTTTATTTTAATTTCTTATATATAATTTTATAAATGTTGTAATATAGTTTGGATTTGACAAAAATTTTCGTTTGTTGTTTTTATATGAGTGGTAGAACTTAACTATCAATATATATAAACAAAAAACTTTGGTTAAAGCAAACAATCTTGCTTAACGTATGAATGTTTTTTTTAATGTCTATAACCAAAATATGGTATGATTGGATCTGAATTGGTTTGCTTACACTAATAGATCTCACATCAGTTGGATCTGGTTGATAATCATAAGACATTGGAACCGATCGGGTTATAAGAACAAAGCTTGGTTTGAGATTTGGTTTAGTAGCGATTTAGTTCGGTTTGTTTGTTTACATCTATCATTCCTCTCTTCTGGTTCGCTTTGCTCCGGTTTATAGTAACAGGGACTGAAATGTTACAATGATTTGACACAGTGGTGAGCAACTAAACACGACCAAGTTCGAGGAATGGCAAAATTTGGGAAAGGCACCAGCGGTTCCAAGCATGGTGAAGCTGTTCCACGAGATCAGAGAGAGAGGCTTCAAAATCTTTTTGGTCTCTTCTCGTAAAGAGTATCTCAGATCCGCCACCGTCGAAAACCTTATTGAAGTCGGTTACCACGGCTGGTCTAACCTTCTTCTCAGGTATATACTCCTCGGTTCAAGTCCTCTTTTGATTGTTGTAACTGAATTAAAGTTATAATCATGTAAAACAGAAATTCCATTTCTAATTTCTTTTAATTCTTGTCATAAAACCAAAACTAAAATACTTGTTCAAACCACTAAGTTGCATGTCAAGGTTCATATAAATCTATGATGAGCAATCAACATATTGGAGCTTTCTGGTATAATACTATGAACCGTGTATAATAGAGTTTTCAAACCGAAAATTTACAGGGGAGAAGAGGAAGAGAAGAAAAGTGTGAGCCAATACAAAGCAGATGTGAGGACATGGCTTACAAGTCTTGGATACAGAGTTTGGGGAGTGATGGGTGCACAATGGAACAGCTTTGCAGGTTGCCCAGTTCCCAAGAGAACCTTCAAGCTCCCTAACTCCATCTACTACATTGCTTGATCAAATCATATTTACTACTCTAACCAAAAAAAAAAAGATCAGAGATTCAATCTGATTCTTGAGTCTGCTTATTATCTCCCTTCTTTTCTTTTTGTCATTTTTGGTTTATATAAAAGTCAAATGCTTATGAGTGATATTATGAACCACGATCATCTTTGGTTCTGTTGAATTCAGCTGTTTCTCTTTCATTGTATTACAATTTTTGGGCCTTTGTGAAATTGATTATGGGCTCTTTTTAATAAGTAATCTCATCTTTTTATATCTGATTGGATCTGCCGATCTGATGAAGTTCAGGTATAAGATCAAAGTAAACATTCAGCAAGACTTAAGTAGGTATACATAATAACTTGAAAGCTACTCTAAATTATAAAAAATGGTAAAGAACTAAAAAGAGTAACAAACAGCAGAAGAAGTTGGAAGCGCTCAAGCAAATAAATGTATAAAATAAACTCTTGACTAAACTGATCTGTCCCCTTCTTCCACCAAATCTTTTCTTTTTGCTGTCTCTTGAAGCTATCTTATGACACAAACCTCAGACCCAACCTCACCTCACAGTTTGGTACAACCTTTACTTTCCCCTTAACATTTTCCCCTTATATTACCGCCAAAGTTCACTCTGATTTATTCAGTTATCAAACACACATTTTTTTTTCTATCTCTCATTTTGCTCTGCTTCGGAGCTTAGCTTGCCTCGCCATGGAACCAAACACCATGGCCAGCTTCGACGATGAGGTAAAACTTAAAACAAAAACAACAAATATGGAAGCTTGTTTTGTTATTTTACCAAATGCTAAAAGTAATTATGTTTCGTGAATGCAGCATCGTCATTCCTCCTTCTCAGCTAAGATCTGTAGAATCTGTAGCGACGAGGTTAAAGACGGAGACAATGGGCAAAAGTTCGTGGCGTGCCACGTGTGCGCGTTCCCTGTTTGCAAACCGTGCTATGAGTATGAGCGTAGCAACGGTAACAAATGCTGCCCTCAGTGCAGCACTCCCTACAAACGCCACAAAGGTAAGAAGTAGATTAAACCCTGTTTTGGTCTTAACAAATACATAATAACCTAGCTGAACTCTCGAATCGTAGGCTCTCCAGGAGATGAAGAAGAACAAGAAAATAGTGGTCCTTATGATTCAGATGATGAGTTGAATACCAAGAATCGCAAGGATGCTTCCTCCATTCACCAGAACTTTGCCTATGGATCGGTAACTTAATGACTTTGATCCATGCTTTCAATTTTCTTTGTTGTCACTCCTTCCCAATTGAAATAAAGATACTGAGTATTTTCTGGGTATTGCAGGAAAATGGAGACTACAATAGTAAGCAGCAGTGGCGTTCAAATGGCCGGGCCTTTTCTTCCACCGGAAGTGGTACGTTTACAGTCTACTATACATATAAAATGCATAAGAGCAAAACTTTTGAGACCTTTTCTTTGTGTGATTTAATTTTAAAGTGCTGGGGAAAGAATTTGAAGCTGAGAGAGATGGCGCCACAGACGCTGAGTGGAAAGAACGAGTTGATAAATGGAAAGCGAGGCAAGAGAAGAGAGGTTTATTGGTTAAAGGAGAACAAACAAAAGACCAAGACAACCAATCCGATGAAGAAGAATACCTGTAATAAAAAGAAATAAAATAATCTTTCTTTTTAACCTAGAATAATAAAAGACTTGAAGCGCAAGTAAATAAGTTATTGTTTGTTTTACCAGAGATGCTGATGCAAGACAACCTCTCTGGAGAAAAGTCCCAATCTCATCGAGCAAAATCAGTCCTTACAGGATCGTCATCGTTCTCCGTCTCGTCATCTTAGTCTTCTTCTTCCGTTTCCGTATCTTGACGCCAGCAAAAGACGCGTACCCACTCTGGCTGATCTCAGTCATCTGCGAGATCTGGTTCGCGCTCTCTTGGATTCTCGACCAGTTCCCGAAATGGTTCCCTATTAACCGCGAAACCTACCTCGACCGTCTCTCTATGAGATTCGAAAGGGATGGCGAGAAGAACAAGCTCGCACCGGTTGACGTGTTTGTCAGTACGGTGGATCCGCTAAAGGAACCTCCGATCATCACAGCCAACACTATTCTCTCCATATTAGCCGTTGATTATCCGGTGAGTAAGGTTAGCTGCTATGTGTCTGATGACGGTGCTTCCATGCTACTGTTCGATACGTTGTCTGAAACGTCAGAGTTTGCGAGAAGATGGGTTCCGTTTTGCAAGAAGTACAACGTAGAGCCAAGAGCTCCAGAGTTTTACTTCTCTGAGAAGATTGATTACTTGAAGGATAAAGTCCAAACTACATTCGTCAAAGACCGCAGAGCAATGAAGGTCAGTAAAACAAAAACAAAAAAGAAAAGAATGATCATTGCTTGCAATACAAGCAAACGGATCTTTATACATTCTTGTCTCGATTGTTTTGCAGAGGGAGTATGAAGAGTTTAAAGTGAGGATCAATTCTTTAGTGGCTAAAGCTCAGAAGAAACCTGAAGAAGGATGGGTGATGCAAGATGGTACACCATGGCCTGGGAACAACACTCGTGATCATCCCGGGATGATTCAGGTCACATTCACGGAGAGTCTCTTCTCTTTCCGATAACACCATTACATTTGGATCTAAAACAAAAAAAAATACTTTTTCAGGTGTATCTAGGAAAGGAAGGAGCTTATGACATTGACGGTAACGAACTGCCACGCCTTGTGTATGTGTCGAGAGAGAAGCGTCCTGGTTACGATCACCACAAGAAAGCTGGAGCCATGAATGCAATGGTAAGCATAGCAAGCCCATCAAAAGAAGTAACTGTTTTTTTTTTACTGATAATGGTTTATGGATTGTGCCAGGTTCGAGTGTCTGCAGTGCTCACAAATGCACCATTTATGCTGAATTTGGATTGTGATCATTACATCAATAACAGTAGAGCCATTAGGGAATCAATGTGCTTCCTGATGGATCCGCAGCTCGGGAAAAAGCTTTGCTATGTTCAATTCCCTCAGAGATTCGATGGTATCGATCACAATGATCGATACGCCAACAGAAACATCGTCTTCTTTGATGTAAGTCATCATCAATCATTATCATCATCATAAAAAAAATCACTCTAAAAAAAAAAAATTAGAAACCTTTAAAATATGTTCTGTTTTATTTCTTCTAAACCGGTTCTGTATTGTCAAACTTTGCAGATAAACATGAGAGGGTTAGATGGGATTCAAGGACCAGTCTACGTCGGAACAGGATGTGTATTCAACAGACCAGCACTGTACGGATACGAACCTCCAGTGTCGGAAAAACGAAAGAAGATGACATGCGATTGCTGGCCGTCGTGGCTTTCCTGCTGCTGCGGCGGAGGCAGCCGTCGAAAACCGAAGTCGGATACCAAGAAGAAGTCAGGGATCAAGAGCTTGTTATCTGGACTAAGAAGGAAGAAAAAGAAGGAGAGTGCAGCGACGATGAGCTATTCAAGAAAGCGATCCACAGAAGCTATATTCGATCTTGAAGACATCGAAGAAGGGCTCGAAGGGTACGACGAGCACGATAAATCGTCTCTAATGTCGCAGAAAAACTTCGAAAAGAGATTCGGTATGTCCCCCGTGTTCATCGCGTCGACGTTGATTGAGAAAGGAGGGTTACCGGAGGCGACGAACACGAGCTCGCTCATCAAAGAAGCCATCCATGTCATTAGCTGTGGATACGAAGAGAAGACTGAGTGGGGCAAAGAGATCGGATGGATTTACGGATCAGTGACGGAAGATATCCTTACGGGTTTCAAGATGCATTGTAGAGGTTGGAAGTCGATTTACTGTATGCCTAAAAGACCAGCTTTCAAAGGTTCAGCTCCCATCAATCTTTCTGACCGGTTGCACCAAGTGCTTCGATGGGCTCTTGGTTCCGTCGAAATCTTCTTTAGCCGTCATTGCCCACTCTGGTATGCTTGGGGAGGCAAGCTCAAGATTCTTGAACGTCTCGCTTACATCAACACCATTGTCTATCCTTTCACTTCTATTCCTCTCCTCGCTTATTGTACTATCCCAGCCGTTTGCCTTCTCACCGGCAAGTTTATTATTCCAACGGTTAGTCTGTTTACTTTTTTACCCTTAAACTCCTATTTTTTTACCCCCAAAGTTTATATATTTTTTTTTATTTGATCAGATCAATAATTTTGCGAGTATATGGTTCCTTGCGTTGTTCCTATCAATCATTGCGACGGCGATCTTGGAGCTGAGGTGGAGCGAAGTGAGCATCACTGACCTCTGGCGTAACGAGCAGTTCTGGGTGATAGGAGGAGTCTCCGCTCACCTCTTCGCAGTCTTTCAAGGTCTCCTCAAAGTCCTCTTCGGCGTCGACACAAACTTCACCGTCACGTCGAAAGGAGCCTCAGACGAAGCCGACGAGTTTGGAGATCTTTACCTCTTCAAATGGACAACTCTTCTCATCCCTCCCACCACCCTCATCATCCTCAACATGGTCGGTGTTGTCGCAGGAGTTTCCGACGCCATTAACAATGGGTACGGCTCGTGGGGACCGCTTTTCGGGAAACTGTTTTTCGCGTTTTGGGTCATCGTTCATCTTTACCCGTTCCTCAAGGGTTTGATGGGTCGACAGAACCGAACTCCGACGATCGTTGTGCTTTGGTCGATCCTCTTGGCGTCTATTTTCTCGCTGGTTTGGGTTCGGATCGATCCGTTTTTGGCGAAACAGACGGGTCCGTTACTGAAGCAATGTGGCGTCGACTGTTAATGGGGGAAACTAAAGACTATAAATGTGCGTTTTGTATCGCGTTTGCGTTTTGGCCGTCCTTTTGAGCCATCTTGCTTGAGAGGGCTAGTTTTACTCTTGTTTTTGGGTGTTATATTTCTTTTATTTGAGCAAACAAGTTATGATAAAAGGATCATATAAAATACAAACAAATAAATTGAAACACACCACATATGCTGCAACAAACACAACGATTTGGTTTATAATACACAGAAAAACACATAAAACCAATTAATTAATCTTAAATAAATGAAAAAAAATTAACTCATTGTAACCAAACCTGTGTGGAACCGTAAGCCATCATTAGAGCTTGGACATCATACTTCTTCTCCGCTACCTGCTTGTGGCCATTGAGTGACTGTTCCAGTAGCCACCAACTGTTCCGATAATAGGTGATTCAGGGCTTCTACTTGGAGATTTCCTTGGAGAGTTGGTTGCTGAGAACTGTTTTATCTCCTCTGTAGTTAACCCCCCAAGTATAGGTCTTTCATCGTAGCTTTGATCCGGTTTTGAATAGCTGGTGGTGGTCTGCGATGTAGATAACCATGTCGAGAGACTAGCGTCAACAGCTGGTACTTGTTGGGATCTCTGTTTCTTGATTTCATCTCTTGATTTCGGTTTCAAGCTGAATGATGGCAACTCATCAACAACCTGAGGCTCCACTAAGCTGAAGGATGCATTTAGTTTGTGTCGTTCTTGGTCGGAGATGAGATCCACGTTCTCCTTTCGAGACTGCGTCTGCATTGTTCTTCCTTTGGATTTCACAGCTTTCCACTGGGAGAGATTCTCGATGGGGTTCAGTACGGCGTTGACATATCCGGTTCTGTCTCTAGCACTCGTGTTAGACTTGTCTTTATTCAAAACATTATCCGCTATCTCCTCGGTGTAAACTTTGTTGTTATCCCAGTTGTGCTGCTTCTCCTCATAATCATCATCATCATAATAGTCTTCATCAAGCAGACCACCATCACCATCATCATCATCTTCTAGATCACTTTCATCACAATCTGTTACAGCATCATCATCCTCTTCTTCCTCATCGTCACTTTCTCTGCAATTCTGATATCTATGGTTTGAAGGAAAAGAACTTGACGAGTTGGAAGTAACATCGCTTCCCTCTGATGAACATGGAGCCTGACTCGACTTCAAAGGCTTCACCTCTTCGTCCTTCTTCTTCTCCTCTTCAAAGAGCTCAACAGATTCATCTACTGCAATGTGTTCATAAGTTTTTACCTTGGAGTCAAAAGTCACTCTCTTACGAGTTGGACTCGGACTGATGTTCTCCTCAGTTTTCTCTTCACTGCAAAATTAAAAATAAACAAAATCAATAACTCAAATTCTGTTTAAGCTAAAAACATGATACTAGGTACAAGAACATAAAGAGTCAACAGTTTTATCTAAAAGAATATAACAAAACTAACCAGATGTCTGTGGTCGGAGTGACAGAAACCTTAGTGACTTCCTCAACAGCAGCAAGAACCCTAACATCATTTTTAGACTTGGGAACTTCTTCAACAATAGGAACACTAAGATTCAGATGAACAATCTTTGTAGAACCCTCAGAGATTTTCTACATATAAATTAAATAAAAAATATTACTTTAGTTCAGAAAAAACAAACATAAACTAAAGCTGAAAACTTTGTTAAGATACTACAGAAAAAAACCAGCTAGCTTTAACTGAAGCAGCTCAGAAAGAGAACTTACATTTAAACGAGGCTCCTCCCTGCGTCTCTGACGCCGGCGATTCTTCCGGCCACCGAAGCAACCTGGAAAGCAACCCATTCCTTCGAGAGAGTAGAAGATAAAGTTCCTTCGAGGAGCTTTCACCGATTCTTGATCCAAGATTAAAGACTCGACATTGATTTGGGGTGTGTTTAGGTTATCTTTTATTTATTCTTTTCAGATTTCCTTTTGTTTTAAATTTTACCTTTTATTAAAATGTTTATTTTGAGGGGGAAAAGGAAAAACGACCGTTACAATGTCTGAGTCTCTGAATCTGACCCCACACACATTAGGCTTCGAAATTGGACCGTTGCTCTGTGGGGCCTCGCTTTACTGTAAAGAAATGTAAAAGTAATCAATGGGCCTTATTATCAAATATATTATCGGTCCACTGAAATTTAGCTCAATGAAAATTAAACCGGTTAAAAATTTATATTGAACCGGTTAAAATTTATATTGAACTGTTAAACTCTGAAAACCAGCGATCCAATGAACCGGCCAAAACCCTGATTCGTATACAAACCAAAACTTTACTAGTAAAACAGTTAAATTTTCTTCTTTTTAAATAAAAATATGGTTTGTGAAATAATAATAAAGTATCATCTATTTTTTTTTAACATCTCTGTACTATAGCTTTCATTTACATACAACATGTTAGTTTTTTTTTAACACTGAAAGTTTCATTGAATAAGGAAAACGAAAAATCTGTTCCCTACGAGGACAGAGCCTTAATAGAAACAACTACAAAGAAGGAAAAGAAATAAAGAAAAACCACACCAAACAACAAAGGCAAAGAAACAAAGGAAATAAAAGGAAAATTAAAAGAAAAAGACCACCAGTAGGTAGTATTACAGCACGTCTTCCACAGCAAGTGTAAGGTCACACTAGGAAAGATTTTGTGGAAAGTTTGTAGACGCTTCCTGAGCAAGCAGAGAGTGGAACCAGGACGGACCCCCTGTTGCTACATACGAGTGAAATCGGAGGTCGGAAGTGACACTTTGAGCAATAAGACCAGCAACTCTGTTCCTCCCATTCTCCACATGTTCTAACCTCCAATTTGAAAGGGAATTGAGGCTCTGAAGAATACCTGATACCAGTTGGTTAATCTGTGGAGACAGGGATCTTCTATGAAAGGCCTCTTGAAGCACAAAAGATGATGTTTCAAAGAAAACATTGTCAACTCTTAGACTAGCCATTGCCTCCACCGCCCGTTGGAGAGAGATAAGATCAGCGAGCAATGTAGTCTCCAGGTTACTAAAGGATCTTCTGCTATGGAAAATCACTGCACCTGCATCATTTCTAACAACCCATGCACCTCCACTGAGGGAAATATTTGGAGCCCACGATGAAGCAACGTTACATTTGACCCAGTTCTGCGGAGGTTTAGTCCAAACAACAGGAGTCAAATCTTGCACTGCGGAGACATGAGCTCTAGCTTGCCCTGGGTTCTGAAGCTTTCTCCAAATTTCCGCTTCTACTGTAGCCTTATCCAATATCACCGCTGGGTCCAAGCGAATATGCTCAAAACAGAAGCTGTTCCTAGCTTTCCATATGTGCCACAGAATCCAAGGGAAAATAAGACCTGCCTCCGGATTCTGATCACTCTTTTTACTGCAAGCTATTAGGTGATATAGATTGAGGAACACAGAGGTAGACCAAGAACCAGAAGGCGGCATTGGAACTGAAGACAAAGCCCAAACATCTTGCGCAAACCGGCAGTGAAAGAGGACATGACCAATGTCTTCCGTTCCATCGTTACACGAGGGACACGTTGTGTTCAAGTGAATACCTCTTGTGCTCAGTCTCTCTTTAACAGCCAGAGCTCCCGATCGAATGCGCCAAAGAAAGTGACGAAGCTTCGGAGACGTTTTCGTTTTCCATAGAGCTTGCCAGAGCTGTTGTTCAATTGGAGGGACTGGAGGAGACGGAGAGGCTAGTTCCTCGAGCGAGTCAAGCAAATCATATCCACTCTTGGATGAGTATCTTCCATTCTTAGTGAGGCTCCACACCACTGCATCTGGACGATCAAGGTCGAGCTTCTGCTTCAATATAATCCCTGCATCTTTGTGTGAAAACGTCTCTTCGACAAGCGCTTTGTCCCAGACCCGTGAGTTATGATCAATAAGATCCTCAACTGTAAGAGTAAGGTCAACAACAGAGCCCTCTCTATACTCTGGAACTCGGGGAGCTCCATCGAGAATCCAACGATCCCACCACACTTTGGTACCCACACCATTACCAATTTTCGTCATCAAGCCCTGTTGCAAAAGTTCTCGCCCATGCAATATGCTTCTCCACGCAAATGAAGGTCGCGAGCCTAGGCCACACTCAAGGAAAGAGTTATTTTTGAAATACCGTTGCTTTAGCACTTGGGCTAGAAGAGACTCCGGATTATTAAAAACTCTAGCTGCTTGCTTGGCTAGTAAGGCTTGATTAAATTTCTCCAGATCTTTGAAACCCAACCCTCCTTGTTTCTTGGATTTGCAAAGCTTTTGCCAGGACACCCACGCAATCTTCTTCCGGTTATTACCAGTACTCCACCAGAATTTGATCATCGCACTTCGTAGCTTAGCACATGTATCTTTCGGAAGTCGAAAGCAAGACATGACATAGATGGGAAGCACCAAGCAGATAGACTTAAGGAGAATCTCTTTACCCCCTTGAGAAAGGGATTTCGCAAACCACCCATTGAGACGACCTTGAAGCTTTTCACGTAAGAACCCAAGCAGCTGGCGCTTAGAGCCACTGAAGCACTCAGGAAGCCCAAGATAAGTCCCGTCTCCCCCCTCCGATTCAATACCCAAGGTCTGCTTAACCTCATCCTTAACTGCATTAACCACTTTCGAGCCAAAGATGATCGAAGATTTTTGAAAATTAATTCTTTGACCAGAGGCGTCACTGTACCGCTTTAGGCAACTGATAATCTCCGATGCTTCTTGAGCATTAGCTTTACATATCAGTAAGCTATCATCTGCAAAAAGGAGATGGTGAACTGCAGGACCCTGTTGCCCTATCTGGATGCCATGAAGATGACCAGTAGCAGCTGAGGTATTCAAGCAGTTGACGAGAGCTTCCGAGCATAAGATAAATAAGAAAGGAGATAGTGGGTCTCCTTGTCTCAATCCGTGCTCTGGTCTGATATATCCATGTGAGCTCCCGTTCAACATAACCGAGTAAGAAACAGAGTTGACACAAGTCATGATCCACCGAACCCAGACTCGATCAAAACCCATTCTTTCCAATAAAGTCTCTAGGAAACTCCACTCTACTCGGTCGTATGCTTTCAACATATCGGTTTTGACAGCCATGAACTCCTCCGAGACTCTCTCATTAGTATGCAACGAGTGGATCATCTCACTAGCGATGATAATATTATCAGAGATTAGACGACCCGACAAAGGCTCCCTGAGTCTCTGAAACCACCACAGGCAAGATACCCTTAAGCCGGTTGCACAGTATGTTAGATATGATTTTATACTGCACCGAGCACAAGCTAATGGGTCTCATATCTTGCATCTGAACTGGACTAGTGATCTTCGGAATTAAGCTTAATTGGGTATGGTTCCAACCATCTGGCATGACTGAAGTCTCGAAGAACTGCAGAATCTCCTTTGTAATCGCCAGACCAACAATATGCCAATACTTGTGATAGAAGGAACCAGTAAGCCTATCTTCACCAGGAGCGCTTCCACCCTTCACACACATTGCAGCTTTTCTAATTTCCTCAACCGAAACAGCAGCCGTGAGACCTTCATTCATCTCACTTGTAATACGGCTGGGGAAATCAGTAAACAGAAACTCCAAGTCGAAAGGGTTCGTACTGAGGAACAGCTCTCGAAAATACTCAACCGCTATTTCACCTTTGGAGCCTTCAGAGAAATGTTCTCTTCCCAGATCGTCAAGTAGCATTAGAATTCTGTTTCTCACTTTGCGACCCTTGACAACATTGTGAAAGTATTTGGTGTTGCGATCACCATCTTTTAGCCACTCCTCTCGACATTTTTGTCTCCAAAAGAACTCCTCCTCCATGTAAGCTTCAGCCAGCTGCTGCTTCAAACTTTTCATTATCACACGAGAGGGAAAAACCTTAGAAAATTCAATCTCGTAAGCTGCTTTAAGGCGAACGATCCTCTCATGTGAGTTAAGGTCTGAGGATTTCCTCCATCTGGATATTTCCCTTCTACAGCTAGCTATACGATCCATGAGGTTTGCTTGACCATCACTCAAGCCCCAGCCTTCCACTATCGCCTCCTCAAACCCTGGTTTTGAGAACATTCTATTATCAAGGTAGAATCTCCCCCTGTTAAGCTCCTTTTGTTCCATCGTGAAACCAATGAGTAGATCTCTGTGATCAGATCCCCACATCCCACCGTACTCAACACTCGATCTTGGAAATAGATTAAACCATTCATCATTCCCAAAACACCTGTCCAGTCGACACTGAACCCAGACTCCATCACGCCAACCGTGCCAAGAAAGTACATTCCCTGAGCTTCGTAATTCTCTGATTTTACAGAACAGAGCCATGTTTTTGAAGCCACAGAAAGTGGACTCATCACGCAACACACCACCTAGTTTGTCATCGTTAGACATGTGTTCATTGAAATCCCCTGTCAACAACCAAGCTTCATCTCTTCCAACTCCAATATCAGTCAGCCTATCCCAAACATCTTGTCTTCTCGCTCTCACTGGGTCGCCATAGACGCACGAGAGGAAAAAAGACATCGAACGGCAAGTAACTTTCAAATCAATAATTATGCTATCTCCAGAAAGAATCTCAATGTTGTAACTATCCTTCCAGAGAACCGCCAAACCTCCACTAAGACCACGAGGTTCAACCGTAAAAATCTTATCGTAACCCAAACTCTTTTGTAACCCTGACATGTACTCAAACTTTTGTTTAGTCTCCATCAAAAAACACAATATCCGGAAAGCATCGCCGACGAACTTCTCGGATAGTTTGAACTGCCTCAGTGCTCCCTGCACCTCGGCAGTTCCAGCTCCAAACACTCATTGGGGGAGCAGCGGCTTCAAACCGGAAGCCACCGAATTAGTTGAGGGAGTTGAGAGTTTCTTGGAAGGAGACATGGAGACTGAATCAGGCTTACGCTTTCCACCAGACTCCGACGATGGTGGAGTAAACGCAGTCGATACTGATGCTTTCTGAGGTAACTTGCCAGCTTGTGCACGACGTCTCCACGAGGGGGGGGGGGGGGGCGACGAGCCACCTTAATAGCACTACTATCACCGGCAGATGGTGTCTTGTCAGACTGACCAATCTGGAAACCCGTAGAAATAGAGGACATTAAGTTCATAGCAGCACCAGAGCTTTCAGATTCTGATGAAGCTTCTTGCGCATCTTTGTCTCTGATCCCAGGAAGCGACAAGGTCTGTCTCGGGTTCTGGCGATCATGGGGGAGTTGGTCAGAGTCTGGGTATGAGAAGACATGACCTTTTCCTTTCTCCAAGTCAGAAGTGAACCTTGTAAGGATCGCAGTATGCGATTGTCTTTGGTCCTCAATGGATTGTCGGACACGCATGATCCTAGCTTGTCTCTCCGTACTATCAGAGTGGGAAATATATATTAAGGCTTGCTTTCTCTCTTGAGGGGGAAGCTCAGGAAACAGAGGAGGAAAACCAGGAGGGCTATCCAAGGATGGTTGAGCAACAGGAGCAGGAACTAGTTCCTCTTGGGTCTTGCCGTGAGAACCATTAGATGAAGATGCCGCGGCCTGTTGTTTAGGTCCCTTCTTCAACATAGGACACCTGAACTTCTCATGGGTAAGACGAAAGCAGTGGTAGCATTTTTTATGAATCCTCTCGTACTCAAACTCAATGGTAACTGTTTCCTCTTTGCTCACTGTAAGCTTCTGAGATGCTTTCGCCGGGTTCTCTGTATCAAAAGTGATCAGAGCTCGTATGTAGTCCTTCGTGTGTGACACCTTAGGATCATACGCAATTTCCTCAACATGACCTACTTCAGATGCAAGTATGTACATCGTATCACCAGTGAAGAACTTGCTTGGAATGTTTTTGATGCGGATCCAAATCAGCATGTAACGGAGGAAATCAGGTGCAGGGTTCTCCGTCCATCTCTCCAGAACCATTGGCCAGTGGTTGTATGACCAAGGGCGATCTTTGAGAACAGTTAGGAGATCTTCCTCTCTCTGGAAGATAAACTGAAATCTGTCTCTAGATAGGGCCATACCCCTAACTCTTCCATAGACACGCCACGCCGTCGGCATGTAGTCTATCATCTTCGCCATGATCTGACAATCCGGGTTCAGCAGCCTACCCAACAAACTCAGCGAATTACCATCAACTACTTGGAATCTCGGACTGTCCGGTAGTGTAAGAGGCACCTCATCATCGTCAATAGACATTGAACGGAGACTCTGGTGCAACAGATCAGCCATAGTCCCCAAACAGAAGCGGAGGTGGTGGTGCTGTAGCGGGAAAGCGCCGTGGTTCTTCGGTAAGAGGTCCGAAAGAGTCAAAGAAAATTTTCCTCTGATAGCGCAATATTGAACGCTAATCCTTAATGACATCATTGAACAAGGAAAGAAGATCAATCAATTTTAAGAAAAAAGGAAAGAGGAAAAGATATTGAGAGATCTTAGGGAGCCAAGTAAGGCAAGAGTTGCAGAGATGAGGAAAGGAAATTAACACACAACATGTTAGTTAATTGTGAAGTTTATACAAATATTTGTGTGTTATCATTCATTTTGTAATATGTTAATATGATCTTGAGTCAATTAATAAAACATAATTTTTAATCATGGAAGGAGAAGGAGACGGGGAACTTGTTTTTTTTTTAAGTAGAAAATAAATTTCTTGAGGAATACCGTGAAGATGGCGAAGAACTCAATCATAGTATGATTTTAAATTTTATTTCAAAACTAAACTAATGTATGTATACTTTATTTTTAAAAGTATGAAGATTTAGAGTGATAAAGATCTAAGGAATAAAGTTGAAATGTTCTTTTTAGTATTGATGTTAGATTTGAACAGTTAAGTTATTTTATTATCTTCATTATATATTCAGTTTGTTATTTTTAAAAAAAAATTCTAAACATTACGGTTTTTAAAATATTTTATTTGATATAATCTCTCTTTGCAAGAATATTCATATTATTTACAGAATATCATTAAATTCAATTTAATCCATTTAAATCTAATTGAACCAAAATAATCCATGATCCAAAATATTTTTGATTCGTTAGTCGGTCCGGTTTCAAAAACACTGATTTTTACAAGTCTTAGGTTTATAATCCAAATGTTTTTTGTTTATTCCAAGTTTTGTTTTGTGAACCTGAAATGGATTTTTACTTTATGCTTCAGTTAAAGGTTGTGTGTTTTATATTTTTAGCCAAAAAAAAATTTCGTATTTTACAGCTGAAAAGCACATGTATCTCAGTGCTCTGTATTTTACAACAAAATCCAGGGAAGCTTCCAATATTTTGTTTAATATTCTTCACTTGTGTAAGCCTTCATGAACCTTTCTTTATAAGCGGCGGAGATTGTTACTAGGAATTACAGCAATTTAATTAAACTTTCATGCAGCTTCCAATTTAAATTTTACAGCTGAATATAATTTACAACTAGATTCATACCCACACGATCGTGCCATAGTATTCATTTATATTTTTTATTTATGCTTACAATTTATAAATAAATGATTTTAATATTACCAGTTTGTATAAACTATTATTGCTTTTACATAATTGTATTGAATTATTTACATGTGTGTTAAGCCATTTTGATAAATAAGAATTATTATTTTTATTTTTTATATTTTAAATATTATACTTTGCTTAATATTATTTATTTTTTATTTTTTAATATTATACTTTGCTTAATATTATTTCTTAAATGGCATTTTTTGTTAATGGTATTATTTTTGAAATTTTTTTTATATTTTGAAAGTGAAATAGTAAATTGCATAGATACAATGATATAATATTATTTCCCTTATATAATTTTATTCATATTTTATAGTCATATAATTACAACATAAAATAGTCATTGCAATCACTTATATTCAAAATTCTGATTTCAGCTATTATTTATAAATTTTGGACATCCGTTTTGTCAAAATAATATTGACAATATCAAGATAAAAGAAAGATTGATTCATGCCAACACTTTCCTCACTAATCTTTTGACAGATTAATAAGTTAGTCAACAAATATCAAGGTTAGAGTTTCTCGAATATCGTTTTCTCAAAAGAAATACTCTATGTTTCATAATAAGTGTCATTTTATTTTTCTTGTTATAGAAAAATATCACTTTATAATTCTAATGTAAATTATACTTAGTTTCAGCTAAAAATAATCGGAAACTGCACTGATTTTATAAGTATTTTTTTATTTTAAATACTATTGTTCATAGATGTGTAATTAATAAAATTTTACATATATTTCAGCTATTTTGTTAATTTGTGTGAAAAATGTCAAAATGACAATTTTTAGAAACTGGGAGAATATATTTTAGATCAACTCTGATCAATTTTTTTATATATCTTCACCCATCAGAAAATTTAACTTATCAAACTCTTCAATCGATGCAGCTCCGCTGTTAGCAAGGTTATAGATTCTAAAGGAAGGAACCATTGAAAAATGAATTGTCTTTTTTTCTATAATTTTTTTGGTTCTTTTGTGATAATGAAAAGTTTCAGGAGAAGCTGTATATTTATGGCTATTTTCGTTCATATACGTATTCAGGTAGAATATAAAAGATTATGTCAAGTATTAATGAATTTAACAGAAAACATTAAGTTTAAATTAATTGTTAAGATATATGGAATCATACCATAAATATAGGAAAGTTTTAACGTAGCAACCACTTAATGATACTGACAGAAATCATGGCACGTTTAAAACGGAGTAATGTTTAACTAAATTAATAGAGTTGATTATGTTATATTCAGGATTATATTTAGTTTAATGAAACTATAATTGAATAGGTTCAAATTTAAATGATAACTTTATAACAGGATATAAAAATAGGACTCTAAATTAATAAGATAGATCACTAAATTTTGACCCGCGCTTCGAAAACGCGGGTTTTTCCGGGTTACAAACAAAATTAAATATAATTAATATTTTGGGTTTATTGTACATTCTTATGTTAATCATTCATATCATATTGAAGAGAGAAATTTGTTTAAAATTATATAATTATGAATAAGTTTTTTTGAGTTTTTGTATTCATCTTGTGTAACTTTTTCTTAGACATGCACATTTTATCTGACCCTAAAAGAATATTAAGAAACCAACACGAAAGACATGTTTTAATCTGGGATGGGGGCAAAGTACCTACTGGATTCTTTTGGACCAGAAGATATCTGTTCAAGTTCGGGTATCCCAAGTACCCAAAATATTTTTCTGTGTGTTATTTATATTTGGGTATTTTAGATATATTTTCAGTATTTCAAATATTTTTTAAGTTCTGGTTTCAGGTTTTCAGTTATAGTTTTGGTTTAAGATAAAATTTCAAATTTTTAAAAAAGAAATTTTGGGTAGACAGATAAAACTTTGGATATTTTTGGTTCATTGGGTAAGATATCGAGTAAAATTTTGGGTTTGAGTATTTGAATATTTGCAGGTATTCATTTGATTTTCGGGTGTTTTTCGTGTTTCGACCTAATTTGAGTATTTTCGTCCTAGATACAAAACCGATCCGACGCGTTATGTAGCAATTTACATATATTTTACAGATATTTGAATTATTGACTTGAACTGGATCCAAAAGGAATCGACTTGAACCCAAACCAATTTTTTTTAAACACCTAGTCAGGTTCAAATGTCTAGGACCCCGAAGAAAATGGACTCGAAAGGAATCGTTTATACCTGACCCGAAGACCTGAATGCCCAAACCTAGTTCTCTCATTATATTTTGTGTGGTTTTTATAGGAGTTACATTTGTTTATTTAGTGAAACTTATGATTTACTCGAGAGATTTTTGGTTAATTTAATAGTTTGTAGAATTATTTTCTTTTTGTTGAAAAAAAATCGAACAAAGTTTTTAGGGCTTTAATAATTTTAAAACTTATCTTTAATAACAAATTGCTATAATAAATAATTTTATAAAATAATTTAACGTAGTATATATAATTTTGATTTAACAGATGGTTTACTAAAGTGTTTATCAATTTTTTTTGTAAATATTTAGTTATATAATGTAAAATAACATGGTATAAAAATTCTATGATATATGCTAACTCATTTTTACAATTAATGTCTAAATATTTAAGTCTATATTGAGCATATATATGGTGTACTCAAATGAGGAGTAATAATAAATCATTTAAAATATTTGAAATCTTATGGTTAGAGTAATTAATGGTAGGATAAAAATACTAATTAGTTATATATGGATTTTAAAAAAAAATTAGAGTAGATTTTGAAAATGATTATCTTTTAATAATATAGATAATTAGTAAATATGGTTCATGTTATATATATATATATAATCTAGATTTCTCTCTAAAAAAGAAAATTGGCACTTATACCCATAAAAAGAGTCTCAATTTGAGCTTTACCCATGAAATGACAGTTTCAATATTATTCCGATAATACCCATATTTCCATTTCTCTTTCCTGCTCTCTTTCTTCTCTGTGACCTCTCTTATCTCTTCTCTTTCTTGTGCAACTACATTTCTTCTTCTTCTTCTAACTTTATTTATGACCTTTTTTTCATCTCTAACCTTATTTCTTCTTTAATTTGTAACTAAATCAAAATAAATAAATCAAATTGAAACTCTGAAACATCTAATAGCATATTCTCTTTGTTGAACTTCTTCTTCTCTATAGTTCTCTTGCTTTTTTTTGGTCACTATGAGCCGAAACCCTACATAGCTCTGAAACAGAGCAAGATTTGGTAATTGATTTTGTTTTCAGGAAAGATAACTCAGTCCAAAGCTTACGTAAGTGTTGCTTTCTTCAGTTGGGGGTGTTTGTTTATTGCTTTTGTGCCGGGTCTGTTCTTTGAGTTATTTGGTACAGCAATCAGAATTATTTTCTCAAATAATTTCTATTTGTGCATTCACATCTGGTTCCAAATGATTTTGTTTTGATATGTGTCATTGTTTGTATTCTCAAAATAACTTTTATGTTAGCACTTTAAAGATATATATAAAAGTAAATATTTTTTTTGTAGAATACTATCATTGTTAACATGCTAACTTGTTTTATAACATGGTAATCTTTTTTATTTTGCTCGTTATTTTTAATCTTAATTGGTTAACTTTATGTTTTCGCCATTAAATAATGTATTAAATTGATAAATAATACTAAATTATATAATTTATTAGTTAATGATTTGTTTAAAGCTTTATAAATGAATATAAATCGATAACAAAATTCTTAGCGTGTAAAAAATAGTATTTTATGTAAATAAAATTTGTATCATGTTAATAACTTAATTGTTAATCGCTACATGGATTGTTAGTCATTACATAGTTTGTTAGTGGTTACATTGTTTGTTAATAACTGCCCTGATGTTACGAAATAGTTATCTTTAGATGCTACAAGAATTGTTAGTCGCTAAATAACTTTTAGCGGTTACATGGTTTGTTAATGTATTTTGATTTGTTTTTTTTTTGAGAAATATGATTCATTTTAACCTGGATAAATATTTTGTTGACAACATAAATGATTTGTTTAACTGATAGTACTATTTTTGTTAGCGGTTAATAATTAATGTTTTAGGGATGATATTAACTTCATATTCATAATATATGATAATTAACATATTACAATTAACTTATCTTTTTAGTATGTTAATAAAGCAGCAAAGTTAAAATCAGAAAAAAATTAAGCAGAAATTATCACTATATTTAAAATACAAAAAATATAAAGCTTTGTGATCATCAGAAGTAATGCAATCTGGAAATTTTCAAAAGGAAAAAAAGAAGAAATAGAAGCGAAGGGGAAGAAGAAAGAGGAATGAAGATGAGATAGTACGGATATTTTTGGAAGCTTGGGAGAAAAAAACAACAGTATTCTACCTTTGTGTCTTATTATAGGCAAATATCAAATATCAATCTTCCATATGGGTATTGAGCCAATTATCAGCTAAAAAAACATGTAATTGGTCGATGACACTAAAGTTTCTGTAAGGTTGGTAATAAGTATTGCTTATGGTTCATGGTATATAACATCCAGTTCGAATGTAAAAGGGATAACTTATAATCAATTGACAATAGTAGAGTTTTATAAACACGGAACATATGTACAGTATTACTAATGTTAAAAAAATGTATTACTAATGTTTCACGGTCAAAAACGTAGGAAATATGTTATGGAATCCCCTATATATTATTTTAGGGGCACACACAAAAAATAACTTTAACTTCATGTGTGATTTACATGAGTGCCATTTCCTACGTGGCAGTGTCATAAGTCCTCTCACATCTTTTTTGAAAAACCCTTTGTTAACTAGGATTACTACAACATATGCCATTGGTCACTACAATATATAACTGACCAATATTAATTAATTAACCCACGATTCATGTTTGCTTATTGTAACTTTCTTTGACCAATTTAACACTTTTTAGAAAGTGTATCATTCGGTTAACTCATCAATTTTATATCTGAGATTCTTTAGGAATCTATTATATTGTATCATATGTATAAAATAATGGTGCTGGAGTCTATATTATTTGCATGATGTACATATCAAGAATACAACTTCATTTTATGTGACAAATACAATGTATGACTTTACATTGAAATACAGTATTTTTATCCGATTATAGAACTTCAGTCTATGTGACAAATACAATCAAAATATTATGTATAGACTATGTTTGATTTGTGATTAATATTGTCATGATGTTACATATATGTTGAGAGAATTAATTTTGGTTAAATAACATATAATAAACAATTTTGATTGAATTATTACATATGTCGACGATGATAATATTGGTTATTAATTTGGTGGAACAATTTGCCAGAGACTGATAAACGAATATTCACTCTCGCAAACCACAAATTGTTTTAATTGATTTGGTTTATGTGCTTTCCTAAAACAACCATTATCAACTCTCAATCACGATTTCGCCCGAACAATCATCCATGATTTATAACACTGTCAACCATTGATTATGTATCCAAGCGTACTTTATGGTATTAGGGTAATGATTATAGACGTCGAATCATAAATACAAATGGAAACGTAATATTTGATTCAAATTATATTCCATATTGCTTCTCGGCATTTACTTGAGAATTCATTTATTCGGAATCTTTCCTAAATTACTGGCAATCGCCTTGTGTAAATCGCAAACCTTGCAACAAATATGTGATGTAAATATTTCGACCCATAATTATTTCATTAATAGCGTTGATTGCATCGTAGACCTATGCATGTTGTGTATATAAATACTTGGCCTTATTGCTATATCTCCTCACATTTTATCATTGTCTGGGAAAAATATTTTTTTCTATAATTATTGATCAATTCGGGATTGCCTATATTATTCTTACGCTTGTGTATTACTATATTAATTTGCATAGCCATTTTTTAATAGAAACTGAATTGATTATAGTTAGCATCATACAATATGATTTACCCAATATTCAACAATTTTTAATCATTCTAAAAAACATATGGAGATTTTTCCTACAACCTATAATATATGAGTGCTGTTAATTTTTTTATTAAAACATATACACATATATTTTAATTAAAAAAATTAACTTATATGAATTGATCTTTTATTTTAAGTTATATCAAATAAAGCCCTCCATATATGCAGTATCAATCATAAAAAATATTAGAAAGTATAAATACTCATTCATAGTGTATATAATTAGTAATTAATTGACCACATTAAAGTTTATATCAAAAACAGTTTGAAGCCTTTAATTTTTTTACTTTCGTCCCTGGATAAAAATCCAGGAAAAGGTATTTTCGAATCAAAATATATTTATTTATACACTGATATAAGATCCAATCTCCATATTTATTCAATCACGGCAGATTATTTTTACTATATATAATCAAAAAATCGACAATATTGATCTTAACATATCGTATACTTGCTTATAAACTCATGGCAGATTAAATTACCATATTTATGAAGTGGAGTAGCAAATATCGGATTTACTTGGAAAACAAGTTGTAAAAAAATAATGATAATTAACATCAGATCCCATTAATTGGGAGTTCTCTTCAATTACGATTTATAAATAAGGAAGTATCAATTTAATTAGAAGATTTATAAATTAGAAATTATCATTATAATTTGCCCTAATTGCTTCAACGTTTCTTTTACCATATTCTATTTAAGGTACTCAAAACTCGTGATATTTTTTTTAAACTATATATATAACAAACATGCATAAAGTTCAACCACATGCATACAGTGGCGGATCTAGGATTTTTTTTACTGGGGGCATATATATTTTATATATTATAATTAATTTATAATTATTATTTTAAATAAAATTATATAATAAGTGAACTATAAAACTTTGATTTTAGTCCATTATATAAAATATATTGTGACTTAAAAAAAATATTCAGAATCTGTTGACTAAATTTTTATTATCTTATTTCTTTTAAGTTATTTAATTTTTTAATAAATATTTTTAAATTTTTAATGAAATAGACTAAATTGTCTCCAAGTATATAAACTTAAGTACTACCAAATATATTTCTATAGCATGCATGAGATAAGTCTTTAATTTTTTCTTAAAGAAATCATTAGAGTTGACAAAGAAAGGAAATAATTAGTTGACAAAAAAGATAATTTACAGAATAAGGAAATTATTGATTTACACGGAATACTCTGATCTTGATTATTTATGTGGAACCCAAAAGAGAAAGAAAATGAAAAATACAATATCGAAGATGCATTGAACCGCCAATCTTGAAAAATGATGGGGGCATATTAAAACCACCAGAATATTTTACCTATAGTTTACAGCCTAAATGTGAAATAATATAAATTTTACGGGGGCACTTGCCCCCATGCTGGTGTATGTAGATTCGTCCATGCATGCATATCACCTCATAATAAACAATTTCAACATCAACTCATCTGACATTTTTCAATATTACTGCTGGACACATTTATATACTCATAGAAAGAAAGAATATATAATTATGCCTTGATTGATATTCATTTCTGTGTTATTATACGCAAAAGACAAAATGCAACATTATACGTATATAATCTATTATAGCTTAATTTACGAATTTCCAATTTCTATTGCACAAATATTAAATTCAAAATCAATTTTTGTTTCTAAAATCATCACTCCGCGCATGGCGCGGGTGATCACCTAGTAACTTTATAATTAGATACTATTCAGATTCATGTTCACATGAGTACTGTATTTTTCTTTTTTTTTAATGTTACAGTCAATCTATATTAACTATTAAAATGCCATATCCTGTCTAGGAGAATTTTTGTATATGGAAAGTATAATAAATTTGATTGGATTATTTATAATTTCCGTTTAATTATAGGAGAAAATATAGGGTATGAAGCATTATTGATATTGCATAGTTATAGTTAGGTTAATTATAGTTAGATTAATTTATTATATGGCCAAAAATTAATTAATAAATAGTATTAGACAGGTTCAATAGGTCCAACAACCTTTTTAAGTAGATTTTTAAGACTCCTTCTCTTTTAATAGTATAGATGTACATTGCGAACAAAATCCTAGTATATTTAAAAAAATTACGTTAGCAGAAAAAGGAAGTATGTTATTAGTGGGGTTTTATTTGCACTTCTAATTTGGGTTTGAACTTTTTTTAGGTTTTGGTTTAAGACTAAGAAGAGATTACAAAGTAACTCAGGAAACTTCTAAGTTAAACTTTTAATAAACATTAGCATGTAGTGGGTGTAAATGTGTATATATGTCCATAAATAGGAAAGGGACAAATTAATTATATAGCCAGCATAACTCGCAAGAATCATTGAGTTCCATATTCTTTTCTGGTTGGTTTGGATGACAGTTTGGTCTAGATGCATGAACGTGGCTGGTTATGATGTTGCTCTTTGTCTTGGTTCTGTAGAAGATAGCGGTGTGGTTTCCTCTGGTGGTTGTATCAGCATGACTCCTAGTTTTGATGGCTGGTTCTTCCTTCGCCAATAGAGTGGCTACTAGGATGTCTTTAGAGTGGCTACTAGGATGTCTCACTTCTTAACTTATTATCTAGTTTCTTTTATCTTCTCTGTTCTGGGTTATTTCTGGTGTTCACTCTATGGTGATTTTGTCTCAAGTCTCTATTGATCAGTTTTCTTTGTAGTTTCTTTTGTTTGGATTATGTCTCCATGTATGTTAGAGTTATGTCTCTGGAGGTTCAAAACCTGTCAGCCCATGTATTCTACCATCGATTCCATCACTATATCTTTCATGGTTTAAGTTCTGTGAAAAGAATTTTGGATTGACAAATTTAATTTTGTTTAGAGAAGAAGAAAATCATTCAAGAAAAGAATGAAATTGTATGTTCCATATTTTTTTTATTCAAACCTTACTTCATTAAATTAAAATTAAGTTTCAAAGTCTATCAGAGAAGAAAATATTACAACATAATAAGGCATCACAAACCCGGGAGTTTGCCATATCACTATTAGCATAATAAAACACAAGATGAGCATATAAATCATCAAAACATAATATAAAAGATCGAATAGCCGATAAGATTCAGAGAACATTTAAAAAAATAAATTTCTAAAAAGGTGAATGAGTTCTTAACTGTTTGATTTGCAGACGAGTTCGAGAAGCCAGTTGAAATAATCGTAACTTTTTCATCCAAAACGGCTACTACTCAGCAACAATAGTAGAAAGGTCATAAATTGAACATTACAATACTGGGGAGTCTTGAACATGTACTTGTACATGAGACCAAAAAGCGGAAAATTTTCATTGACACAATACTCATGTAATAGTTTAGGTCAGAACAGAGTAAAAAACCCGTCTAAAATTCACCAAGAGCTTAAGGTATGAGAAATCAAGTCTAAAAGTGATCAAAGGAAGAAAGATCACCTTGAAGGAACAGGATCTCAATGATGATAGAGCTTGCTTTGAAAGCGTAGAGAGGATAAGATGAAGTTGTTATTTTGATTGATACTCTGCAAAAAGCAGTCACACAATACATAAAGTAAGCTCAGCAACGGTCACACATGACTAATAAGCTGTCTAAAGCAAAAAGCAAAAGTAAAATGAATGGGACAAACCTCAAATTATTGAACCGAAATCATAAAGTAAATATGATAGCTAAACCGGGTTTTCGAGATAATCAGCTTGTGAATCTGTCACAACTCCCTTCGAAACTATTGCTCAACCCAAGTGAAAAAATTGGAATAAAAACAGGTTTCATCAAAGAGAACACCAAGCTATGAAAACCCAAGCGAATTTGATTCAACATAAAGAAGCAAATACTATCACTTTTCCTTCTAATCTGCCGCAAATGGAGAGAAAATAACATCAATGCATCTATGGTTACATCACAAACCAAATAAAACTGCCCACTACAATAAAAGATTGTACCAAGGCTATAAAAAGAACGTCCCTTGTACATTGAAACTATATCTACTTATCAAGAACACTGCAAGTGAAAAACTAAACTTGTATAACTCAAAAAAGAAGTGTTAAAAAAATAATTAAACTTGTACATGAACCAACCCATGACCAACACAATCATTGGGAAGGGGGAGGGCAAAACTTCACAGTCCAGACCAGAAGGTATATCTCTTCTTTTAACAAACCCATCTTACAAAGACCTATAAATCTGAGAAATATATCAAGTACAGAACTTGATAGCTTTAGAAGGATCCAAAGAGTAGCGGGTATAGAACATGCGTACTGTAGTAAGTGAGCCACAAAGAGACACAGAGGCAACCAAAAGTTACACAACGAGCAGACAGAGAAGTCACTAGAGATTCAGAGAAGGACCAACAGAGGGAGAGGGATAAATCCAGTGGGCTGCAACTCTTCAAATTACAATACATAGTAGGTTGTGTTAACACAAACCTTCAAAACCTAAAGCCATTAGAAGAAGTGAAATTCCTTGAAAACAAAAAACAGGCAGTATACACTGACTTTCCAAAAAAAAATCAACCAAAATAGATCAAAGGAATTAAGTATTATTATACACATAAAAAGCAGAACCTATAACTATGTCAACAAACAATGAGACAGAAGAGAATTTACCGAGGACAAGAGAGATAGAAAGAGGAAAGTATTTGATGCTGAAAATACAAGAGATGAGCCAAAATTTCTCAAGTCATTGTATTGCTTTAACTTTTGACTCGAAAGAACTTATACTAAAAGCCAGGCACTACGGTAAGACAAAAACATCTGATCTCTAAAATAAACATTTGAGAAAAATAATCTCTCACTCTTAGCAAAAAGAAAGCATAAATTATATAAAAAGATCATGTTGACAAACACACTTTTAGGTTAATTAATTTTGTTCATCAAATTTTCGATAGAAGTTGCGAATAATTATCGTATTATGACTCTTTTCTGTATGCTTCACTCACCTGCAATGTTTTAAAATGTCCACAATATTTCTAAAGCCAGGAGATACTCGGTTCTTATTAATGGAGAGCCAAGAAAAACCATTACACTTCAAAGGGGAATAAGAGAAGGAGACCCAATTTTGCCTTATATGTATATCATCTGCACATAACCATTGTCAAGACTCATTAAAAAGACAATTAAAAAAAGTCGACTTCATAGATACAAGGCTTCAAGAGGAGGTCCAGCTATCTCTCACTTGTTTTTTTCTGATGATTTACTTGTGTTTTGCAGAGCTACAGAGCAGGAATCTCAAACACTAATGAATACGTTTACAGTATCAAAAAATCTCAGGACAGTAAGTTATTTACGGAAAATCGGCAATCACATTCTCCAAAGGTAATTCTGTAAATACTCAAAACAATTTAAAGGCTGGGACGTGGATAAATAAAGTAGGAGGGTTTGAAAAATATCTAGAATTACAAGAAATAATAGGGCGTAGAAAAAAGGCTTTTGAGTATATTAAGCAAAGAATTTTACACAAGTTGGATTGTTGGTATAATAAGTTCCTTAGTCAAGCAGGGAAATAGATCTTTTAAAAAACTGTAATCACAGCAATACCTACCTATGCAATATCCTGCTTTCTTTTTCCAAAAAGGCTACTAAAGGAAATCACATCACGTATGAAACAATTTCAGTGGTCCTCGCGAAAAGATAGAAATAATTCCTTAGATTGGTTGGAACAAAATTATAGTTTCAAAAAGAATGGGATTTAGGAAACTAGTTCATCAAGGAGTGGAAGTTGCAGAAAATTTGAAGAAAAGAGGAGTTAAAATTGATAGCACTTGAAAAGTGTGTGGAAAAAAAAATGAAACCCAAAATCACCTGATGTATATCTGTAGAATATTGAAGGAAATATGGTCTCTTGTACCTACTGAGTATAAAGAACTAGACTTAAATCAGGAAAATATCCTATAATATTAAAGTGCTTTTGGCTCAGACCAAGAAAAAAATCCCAAGATAAGTTTTAAATATTTTTGTTGGTTGGAAAATTAGAAAATATAATCTTCCAACATAAAATGGAGCATATTCTACAGATGGTACATGGTACATTAAGAGACTATATCAGCAATGGCAGAAAGCAAACTACCAAAAAAAGAAAAAGATCAACGTATTACATCCATCCTCACGTTTGCATAGAAAGTACAAGCAAATATTACATTACATGAACTCTCAATATTATTGTTTGGTTGATGCTTCACGGAAAGGATCAGATGAGCATGGAGGAATAGATTAGTCAATCGGACCAACTATTACCAATTGGAACCAGAAGCTCAAGTAGTGTTGATGGCACGGTAGCAATAAAGAACGTTTGGTTTTAAGCAAGTGGCTTTTCTAAGTGACTGCAATATGTTTATAGATGAGTTAAATCATCCAATACTGAAATAACCATCAAAGGAGTCTGTAATACATAGATCCATTCTACGATACAAGGCACTCTAGATTAGCGAATATACTATTACTAACCAAGTGATGGTAGTGTAGTGGCAAAATTTTGGGCTTTGGTGTGTATCCATATCAGTCCTGAGATTGATTTTTTTTATTAGGAATTAAATTATCATTATTTGACCAGTATGTGTTTGGGATTTGACACAAGTGGTTAATGTGATGGACCGTAATAGATGATTTATCCACCCTCATACTAGTCGGAAGTTATTCCAAACTAGGATGGTAATATAATATACTTTCAGGTTAATCAAGTTATTAGTTTTGAATATGTTTTTTTTGGCTGACCGAATCAACCGATATGATTTATAAAAAAATAGTATAACAGTTGCATTAGGACAAAATTAAGTGAATTACTTATACTCGTATTTTTTGGTCAACAATATTAAGTATATTAGATTTTATTACCTTAATGAAAACAATAATCGGAATTAAATAGAAAACATATCTGTTGAGTGTTGACCAAAACAAAATCCAAAAGAGGAGAATCCTTTTTTCTCTACTTATTATGGTAAAGAAGAGAAGGTGTTTGCATCGTATATTAAGGGGCAGAGTTTGCATCGTATCTCTATGTATATCTCTCTACATATTGTCCGAACCCTACAGACTCCCTTTGCCCTTTCATTCTTCTTTTCTCTCCCGCTCTCTCTCAGCGTCTAATCTCTCTCTCTCTGTCTCTCTACTTCTAAATATTATATCTATGATTAATAAACAGAGATAGATATAAAATATTCATCTCTGATTAAATTATCCTTTCCTTCTATTGATTTCAAGATTACTGTTTCACTGCAGTAGTTATATTATTTAAATACTGCTGACGTGGCGTTCATCCAATAACAAACGGCCATGAACACCAGAACGATGCATCTTCCGCCACGTCGTCTGCTGACGTCAGACAAACGAACTCTCCCGAGTGGCGTCGCCGAGAAACCGACTGAGACAACCGTAACAAATCCACCACCGTCCATGAAATCTATTCTCAAGAAAACTCTGATTGTGGCTCCACCGCCAACGTCTGCGACCGCCGAGCAAGCCGGTTCGAATCAGCTCCTTGCCGGTTATTTGGCTCACGAGTATCTAAACAAAGGCACACTCTTCGGAGAGAAGTGGAATCCGGCTCGATCCGAATCGATTGCTGAGGGGAGGAAGAATAAGCAGAGCCATGGTAAAGAGCCGAGTGATAATAAACGGAGGAGATATGTGGAGGTAGCTGATATCCTCAGGGCAGAGGGGTCCTTCATGCCAGGTATCGTCAACCCTTCACAGCTTGCCCGATCCCTTAAATTGTGATGGCGTAAATACAAGTGGAGGAATCAAATTGGTTTGGTCCACCGGAAAATCAAGAAAGTCATAAGACATTCCTCCTCGTTGCCTTCTTCAAAATTGACTCGGAAATATTATGGTGTTTTGTTGTTGTTGCTGTTTGGGATTAGATGTAATGTGTTATTGTAAATCGGGTGATTTTATCGATTAGTCAATGTGTTGAAAAATTGAATGCCGGTTTAAATATCATATCATTTCTGCGAATTTTCCGCTTCCGATGTGCATGATAAATAGATCAATGTTTTTATTCATCAGCGTTTTCATTTTATTTTTATTTTTCTTTGGGTATTAAGTTTACATTTGGTTATCTGAAGGTTTTTTTTTATTTGCTAAAAAATTGTTGAATCCAACCAAAAACTGGCACTTTAAAGCCATTGATCTGAAGCTATTTATTGATTCTTGGTGGTGAAGCAGAATCTTTTTGACTCTTTAAGCATCTCTTCTTTGTAATTGGGATCACGGCGTTGACATTTAACTGCATTTTAAACACAGTCAGGCTCGAATCTTGCTTATACTCTTTTGACCTTATCTTTGATCATATAAATCATGCGGTTTTAGTGTCTCTTCGACCTCTTAGGTACGCAATCTTTAATTTGCTTTGTTTGTAATGAAAACCCACTTACAACTTCCTTATTGACTTTAACAAAAAAAACATCTTACTTATCGTTCAGTTTTTTTTGGACCACCTATCATTCAGTTAAATTAATTGGTGTTCTAAATATTTGTAATTTTATGTATGTATATATATTATTCAACTTTACTATAAATTTGGGAGATTATATAGAGTTCTAAATTATAGAGCGTTAGTGCTGCGGAACAGGTCAAACTGACTTATTTTTAAGTATATGTATTGTTAACATGTAATTCCATTGCAATCTAGTGGTTCGAGCCTTCCATGATATAGTTGAAACGTTTGAATAGCGTGTGATGACCTATAGTGAATTATTCCTCAGTCACGTCGACTGTTGTTGGAACATGGCTTATCACATAAGTCAGGTACATAAAGACCCAAATACAACAGACTGAATTAACAATGAAGATATGATCTATAAAACGGGTTACCTTGAGGCCCGAGGTAACGGATTCTAAATCTAGTGATAACATTTAAGGCCCAATCAATTCGCGGTCAATCGGTTACACAACATACCACAATCTCTGAAGAAAGGCACGACACGTGCATCCTAGATATGCAGAGTAGTTGGAACGAGTTGATCAGTATAAAAGACAAAGTCTAGATCATTATTCATCATGAACCATTTGAATTATTCATCATGAACCATTTGCCTTACCTACTCCATATTTATATTACTCTCTCTGTTGCAATTTCTTATTTTTAATTCTTTGTATTTATTATCATTAATATTAGTCAAATTCATGCAAACTATCTTAGAGATCTATTTATGTAGATCTTTTCACCGTTTTCTAAATCTTATTCAATTCACGTTCAATTTCTGACTGACTGATTTATCTTCCACAATTGTTACCCTAATTCCCGCCTCCAATTATTCTTTCTCACGAGTCCAGCCATTTTTACTTGTTTTAAACGATTTTATCCAAATTTATTAAATTTTCATCCTACTAAAATGACTGTATCCTCAAAATTTAGAAAACAAATGTTGGTTAAACTTTTGAGTTTTTACGCTAGTTGTCTCAAAATGCCCCGGTTGACAAGCCATTGGCGGTTGGTGATTAAACGATTAACGTGGACACGTTTTAAAGTTTGGAGTAAAAGAGAATAAATAATAAAATATAAAATGAAAATAAAAGATATTTTGAAAGGTGAAATGAATTTTTCTTGTAAACCCGAGATCAAACTGGAATTTTGTTTCTTTCTATTTGTCTATAATCATTAGAATAAATAAAAGGAAACAAAACTTTACTTTAATAGCATGGTCGCTGACCAACTCGTGACGTGCCTGATGTGCTTGTCCTACGCAGATTTTCCAGCATTCTGTTGGTTTATAATTAAGTTTGGTCATATATTATTAAAGGGTGTATGTAAAAGTTGTGTCTCTTGGTTGAATAGTTGTGTCTCAATATCAAGAGTCACATTGTTTAGTTTGAATTGTATGTATAAAAGGGTAGTTAGTATGTTAAGGGTTACAAGAGAGAAGGGTTATGTCTCTTACCTTTGCACTCTTTCATTAGTGTTGTTTCATGTCTACATAAAGACATGGTCACTGTTTTGTAAACTATATTCATATTTTCTCAGATAAATAAAAAATTATTGTTTCTCTCTCAAGTTAAGAGTAAAACTCTTTTTCTGTTATTAGTCACAATCATAAGGATTGTTATGCAAATATGTTTTACTCGGTTTTGGGAAACTAAGTTTCTTTTCTTTCATTATTGTAAAACAAACACAATTATCAGCACATTCGTGGCCAACTTGAGGATATGCAACATCTCTCCAGAGATACCTTATATCACGAGTATCACAGGAGAGCACTTAGACCTCATAGTCATCCACAACGACCGCAAAAACATTCTATTTTAGATGAAGCAGCATTTAACGCCTGTGTGCATCCCAGCTTTTAACTACAGAGAGATGGAAGCGAGGCTAAGGGCGATAGTGAAGAGGAACCAGATGGGAATTGACAGTTTTTTTCCAAAAAGTTGAATCAAGTAATAGGTGGTTCTTAAGGGGTCCTCAACAAGGAACAAACGGTGGGCGAGGAAACGGCAGATGATAGAACTATCTTCCTCACATTTTCTAGAGGATACCCAGTTTCTAGAGCAGAAGTGCATGCCTACTTTACGTGGTACTTAGATAAAGTAGGCATGCACTTCTGCTCTAGAATCTGGGTATTCTCTACAAATGTGAGGAAGATAGTCCTATCTCTGCGTTTCCTTGCCCACCGTTCGAAGAAGACTCTTCTTTCTGGCACTGTTACTACCACCATTGGATTTTATCTCCGGTTTATCAGGTAGGTCATCCAGTCTACGTTACGAATCTTACAAGTTCTCCTACTTTTTGCCGGTTGCAGTGTAGAAAAACTTGGAGGACACGAAACGAGACTGAAGAACATGTGTGTTGGGTTGGAGAAGAAGAGAGAACCATAGATATATACAGCCTGGAGGGCGAGGAGGATGAGGATGAACTAAAAGACAGTGTGTCATCACCACGTCAAGTTCAATGTTTCTTTTTATTATTTCTTCTCTGAGATTTGTTTTCTTTTTAATTTGCTTACTTCTGTATTTGTTTCGTCAATATACCTAATGTACCTACGAAATCTTCCAAGCCAAAGAAAAAAAGTCTTCCAAGCCAAAGAAAAAAAGTCTTCCAAGTCTTTTCTCTTATTTGTTTCCTTTTGTAATCTCGTTTTCCATTATATTATATGATAGTAAAAAACAAAAAGCATATTTTCTATATACTACAGATTTTTTAACCCATCTTCCTATATTTCCTTTATATGAATTGGTTATTCTATTGTATTGATAAAAAAGACTATTTTCAAATATATTATCTTTTATAATTTATTAATCTGTAGTCTATGATAAAGGTAAAATAACAACAGAAAGGTGAAAACAATTACAAAAAATCTAAAGTTGAACCTCTCTCTTGTTGCATACTTTACGTAGGCTTCAAATGAAATCAAAATTGTATACGCCCTTCATGACCCGTAACATATATTAAACTAGTGTTTGCCCTGTGCTGCACATGAAATATATTTTCTTACTAAAAAAAGTTTAGTAATATATACCCATAGTTTTCATGAGTAAAACTTAATTAGCCAAAATAAACATAATAAATATTAACACATTTACCACTGATTAACAGCAAACAAAAAAATCAAAATTGTAATAACACTGACTAACTGGAAACACATTTATCTTTAAAAAACTGTAAATAAATTTACAGACTTACTTATCTTTTTCCCATGTTGCTCCTCAGTTCTTCTGGATTGAAATCTATTATTAGTATCACAAACCACACACATACATATAAGACATACGTCTATGTATTTTTGAGATTTAAAATTGGAACAAAACACCCTAATTAAAAAAAAAATCTGTATTTTAATTGCATAAATATAAACAGAAATATCTGTATTTTAATTGCATATCGTTTTGATAAATGATAATTTAATAAACTCTTTTTAATAGTTAAGAACAATGTCAAAGGTATTTTACATATCGGGTTATAGTGTGGTTTTATATTAAAAAAAAAGAGTATTTGCACTCTACACACACACTTTATTCCATATTTAGCTCTATAAACATTTAGGCATTTCTTTGTTTTTGTCAAAAATTTATGGATCATTCTACCCCTATTCCTATTTCGTATGATACCTATTTGCATGTGTTTGGTTTTGATTATTAACAACCACTATGTAGTAATCTGCGCTGTGCACAGAGTGAATTAATTAATTAGATTATTTATTTAAGTTGTAATAAGAGATATGTCGTATATTTTTTTCAAGGGATGAGCATTAAAATATCTATACGAATTTAGTTGATATATTTTGATTTTGGATTTTGATTTTTAGAGTTAGAAATTTAAATATGATTCGGATATTTACAATTTTTGATTTGAATGTGGTTTGGATTTGGTTCGAAGCATTACATGTTCAGGTCAGGTTCGAGTTTGGGTATATTTTTAATTATGTAATTTTTAAAAAACAATTAAATATACGTAATCCTCAAAATCCAAAATAAAATAATATAAATATAAAATTTTAAATAATATAAGACTAAATACTTAAATTTACATTAAACTAATTTAATTTAAATATTTAAATGTATAAAATAATATATTTTTAGTATTTTGAACATATTTTATTATTTTAGGTATTTTCATATTAATTAATATCTAATAGATATAAGATTTAAAAGAACTAATATATTTAAGTATATAATTGTGTTTTAGATATTTTCGGTATCCACAATATTTTAGTTTGGATTGGATTCGGATCTGGTTATCCGGATATTAAACTTTAGATTCATTTGAGTACTTTATATGTTTTATTTTGTGTTTAGAATTAGAAACATAATCAGATTGTAGAAAAAATCAGAAAAGCTTTTAAATTTTTTTTGCAAAATCGATCGAAAAAACATAATTCATGTATCGAGTGAAGAGATCACATTATTTCCGAGGCAAATCTAACCCATTTCACTTGAGTATATTGTGTTTTTGTTATATTTACCAAATATTTTTATAAAAGTACAACTATCTTACCCAACACTATTAACACCACGCCCAACCATTTTATTGGTATTCCTAAAGTGTGGTCCAATAATTATCACAAAAATCACCTAAGATCTAAATTTGTGTGGTGTTTTTCATCTAAATTTTCTTAATAACCAATCATAATTATTTGTTTCTTTTGTATGCATAAACCTAACTATGGCCAAGTTCGGCAAAACACAGAATTTTAAATTTTGAAAAACATTTTCATTCTGACATTTTAGTTGATGTAAATCTTAATGATTTTGTAACTTTTTTCAGTAATGATATTATTTAGTACTTGTCTGGAGAGAACTTAAATTCACTAATACAAAAATTAATAATACGAAAACTAAAAAGAGTTAATTAAAAAAATTAGTGTGTGAACACATTAAATTGTCTACAATAGAATTAAGAAAGTAGTGTGTGAAAACATTAATTGTTAAATGAACGTGAGACTGACACGTAAACATTTTTGTGTCAATGTGTGTGAACACACTTTACAAAATGTTTCTACTTTATTATATAAGGGATTACACGAAATCTTAATTTTCAGACTACTTGCCATATTATATTATTTTCCTATTTCTTCCCCATAAAACTAAATTTCTAGTGTCTCGAAACCTTTTTAATACTTCTTCTTTATAAATCAGTTTTGTTTATGTTCATCGTTTCCATTCTCAATTAACAGTGTCAATAGCTTGGATTTCTATGGCTTCTAGTGCCAGTGTGAGAAAGTGGAGACCCTTCTCAATAAAAGACGGAAGAGTTCGAGAGTCGTGTGTTATTTATGGTTCTGGCGTTATGTGGCCGCGGGATCCCTCCGAGATGGCTTAGCTTTGAAGGTGCATTGGTGATGATTCTATGGGCTGGCATGGACACTCCGCTGTAGTGATGTCCCAGATAACATGATTTTCTGGCCATCTGCATCTGTTGGAGGTGGAGGCTCTACCTCCTTCGTCTTCTTCCCCACATCTCTTCTAGTTTGTTTTAGATTTGTTGTTTAGGTGTGTTTCTTTTTTTCCATGTAACCTAGCAATTTTCGTTTCACCGGAACTCTGGTCTGTTTATGTTATGATTTTTTCCCAGGGGCTCGATATATATTTAACTTTTACAAGTGGAGTTTATTTTTTAACTGATTCTATGTTAGAAGTGAAGTTAACAGACCAAAACGACCAGACTCCTTGCTAAACTCCCCTTTCTAACAGTTCCATTAAAAGATTAAACATACTGCTATCATCCAAGTTCGATTACTTAAATGTTTAGCCTTAACAAAAACAAATTATTAGACTAACACACCAAGTAACCGACTAACAAAGATGCAATCCTGAAACAGACAATTCATTACACCAACGGTTACAAGTGAATTTAGCAAACCAATACGACCAGACATATTATTAAACTCCATTTTAACCGTCCCGAGAAAAGATTAAACAGATAATGTTCAAGGTCTGTTAAGCTGTTACTAAATTGTTTAGCCTTCACAAAAACAAAACCGACTGGCAAACGAAACAAGTAACCGACCAAGGAAGATGTAACCCTGCAAACAAACACTTTATTACTGAATAAACAAAAAAAAAAGTTTAACACAGAGATGCTACCAGTTTTTCACTCCTCATCGACATATTTCGGCACCCACCCTCTGTGATGCGCAATTCAAAGGGTGTATCTTTTCCCCTCTCACAACCATTGCTTGTCCCCACTCCTTTCGATTTTCTAGTCAAAGCTAGCTTCATCATTTGTGGCCGACTGTTAGCATCAGAGTTTGGATCTCTCCTTTCGGTTTACTAGTCAAAGCTAGCTTCATCATCTGTGGCTGACTGTTAGCATCAGAGTTTGGATCTCGTTCTTTTGTGTGTTCCTCTCAACTGATTCCAAGCGGTCTGAATCCAATTTTTCACAGGCACTTCTCTTTTGTTATTAATAGATAATATTATGTTTAGATGAAGTTTTTTTTTTTAAACTCTGAAAGAAAAAAGTATGATGGAGGTAGCGTACAACTAAAGAAACAACAAACCTGAGCTGGAAAAACAAAACAAACCGAGAAAAAGAAAGCGAGCCTAAAAACCATTTCTCAAGACTCCAAAAGCCAAAACCACCAGTCGGGATCAGAGTACTATCCCACTGCAGATGTCGTAGTCTCCTCCACAATCAGGTTCCGAAACCACGACGGACTTCCTTGCGCTACATAGGACTGAAGCCTCTTTCCCTTCGTGACACTAGCTGCTATCAAGTAAGCAGCTCTGTTTGAGGCTCGAGACACAGTAGCCACCTCCCATTCTGCAATATTATTTAGAACAAGTTCCAACTACACGCCATATCCTCTGTACGCCGGGCACTCTTTTGGTCTGTTAACGGCCCCCTCCAACTCAGGACACTCGATCTCCAAGGTGACATTGTGAATCCTATGAGAAATCATACTCTCAGCAGCCCAAATCAGCCCCAAACGCTTAGCCTCTAAAATAGATTGAGCTCCATTAAAAGCTCTTCGACTATGCAATACTGTACTTCCTTCTGCATTACGGACTATCCATCCTAGTCCCACCAACTTGGATTTCTTATCCCACGCAACACCAATATTGCACTTTAATCGACCGAACTCTGGCGTTCTCCATGCCTTCACTACCTTGGACTTCCTCAGGATCCTAGCCTCTTCACAACGTGCTGCTGCGTTAGCGTCAAACCAACGACTCGCCTCTTCCCTGCATTTTATAACCGTAGCCTCCGGCTCATACCCTTTCCCTTCGAACCTGAAGACGTTCTTGTTTTTCCATAAAATCCAAAGAACCCACGGGAACACACGACTTACTTCCGTTGGTATCCTTCGATCTTTACACAGGTTGAGAAGATAGTAGAAGTTTTCATGCAGAGTTCTGTTCTCAAAACCTCTAGGTGGGAATGGAATACCCGATGATGCCCACACAACACGAGCAGCTGGACAAGTGAAGAGGACATGATTTATTGATTCTCCATCTTCACCACAGTTCTGGCACCTAGAGTCCACCTTCATTCCCCTAGATAGACACTCTTCAGCAACTGCAAGAGCATTCGACAGAGCCTTCCACATAAATATTTTGATCTTTGGAGCTGTTCTTACTTGCCAGACCCGACTCCTAAGACCATTAAGTGATGGTTTACTCTGAGCTTGCTTCCTCACAGTTGATTGATCAAGCTTACACGCCAGCCAATAACCAGATTTCACTGAATAAGCCCCACTTCTGTTGTGAACCCACTCATGTGAATCTTCCTTCCCCAAAGCCGGTTTGATCTTCAAAACTCTCTCTATATCACAGAGAAAAAAGACTTCCTCCAACTTCCCTCTGTCCCACGATTTTGTTTGTGGATTTATGAGATCACACACTCTTAAGCCCACATTGAAGAAAGTTTGCTTTCTCATCGGTGCAATTGGGACCTCATCGAAAAGCCACTTATCCACCCAGACATTAATCTTCTCTCCCGAGCCTACATTGCGTCTAAGGCCCTTAGTCAACAGCTCACGACCATATAAGACACTTCGCCACGCATACGATGGTCTTGAGCCAAGCATAGCCTCTAGAAAAAGCCCCGATGGATAATACATGTTCTTCAAAACTCTAGCACAAAGTGATGATGGATCCATTAGTAGCCGCCAACCTTGCTTTGCAAGCAAAGCTTGATTAAACTTCTCGAGATCTTTAAATCCCATTCCACCATCCTCCTTATCCAAACACATTCTCTCCCAAGACACCCAATGCATTTTATTCTTCCCTTCTTGTGCATTCCACCAAAAGTTTGTCATCGCACTAGTAAGCCTTTTACAAGTTGTTTTTGGAAGTCTGAAAACAGACATTGCGAAAACTGGCATAGCCATAGCTACAGACTTCAGTAATACTTCCTTCCTCCCAGTCGACAAGAAAAAAGCATACCATCCATGAAATCTAGCCGTCATCTTCTCATATATATACTGCAGCATCTCCACTTTCGAACCACTAAAACACTCCGGCAAGCCCAAGTATTTTCCAGTCCCACCTTCATTGGAATTCCCAGTCGCTTCCTTGATCTTTGCTTTCATTTCTTCACTAACCTTGTTACCAAAGGTGATCGCAGATTTCTGAAAACTGATCATCTGACCAGACACTGCTTCATATTCTCTCAAGATCTTACAGACTGCTGCGCATTCAGCTTTGTTTGCTTTCAATAAAAGCAGAGAATCGTCTGCAAAAAAGAGATGGTGCACTGCCGGTCCTTCTTCTGAGAAACTTATACCCGTGATCTCCCCTCTTCTCTCTGCCTCATTCAGTTTGTGAGATAAACCTTCAGTGCAAAGATCGAAAAGAAAAGGAGACAGAGGATTCCCTTGTCGCAATCCTCTGTTGGGCAGCACCTTTCCTTGCTCCTCCCCATTTATCAACACCGTATACGAAACTGATCTTACACATCGCATTATCCAGTCACAGAAGACAGAGTGAAAGCCAAGAGCAGCTAGCAACCTCTCCAAGTACGTCCACTCAATGCGGTCATATGCTTTGGACATATCTGTTTTTATCGCCATGAACTCTTTAGATATTCTTTCATGAGTTCTGAGCCCATGTACCATCTCATGAGCAATAATAATATTGTCAGAGATGAGTCTCCCCGGCACAAAAGCAGACTGCGTCGGAGATACAATAGACTCCAGCAGCGGTTTGAGTCTATTAACAAGGACCTTGGCTACGATCTTGTACATCACTGAACACAAGCTGATTGGTCTTAGATCAACCATCTTGGTCGGGTTGTTGACTTTAGGTATCAGACAAATATGTGTCAAGTTCCACCCCCACCGGGAAGGTCCCATTAGAGAAGAAGTCTTTGACTTCCTTTATGACTTCTACTCCCACAATATCCCAATATTCCTGGAAGAAAAGCCCATTCATACCATCACTACCAGGAGCGCTAGCGGCATTGATAGAGAAGACAGCAGCTCGTATTTCTGTCGCACTTATCTCCTTTATCAGCCTCTGGTTCATCCTCTCTGTCACTCTCGGATTGAGCCCATCCAGAAACTCCGATATGTTGTTGGAGGGTGATGACTTAAAGAGATTATCAAAATAATCAGTCGCTACCTTCCCCATTTCTGATATCGTAGAGGCCTCTCTCCCATCATCATCAACCAGCTTCGTCAGTTGGTTTCTTTGTCTGCATGCTTTAACCGAAGCATGAAAGAAGCTAGTGTTGTTGTCTGATGAGGACATTGAACCAGACCTAACCGAACCAGACATTCAAGACATGATCAGCAACATTACCAAACCAGAGATAAAGCAAGAAGTGCCCATACCAACCGTGTTCAGGGGAGCTATCACTAGACAAAGAGCTAAGATACTTCAACATAAATTTAATGAGAGCATGATACTTGCTTCTGATCTTGGACAGGTTAAACCAGCTGATGGAGCTAACAAAGATGACACTAAGAGAGTTGATGTGAAGATGGAAGAGCCGATTGAGAACTATCAAGCATCAAGAGAAGATCTTTGGCCATTCATCCCTGATCAAAGCCACAACCATTTGATGATCATTACCATAGAAGATCCAAATGATTAAGAAGACTCTTGGACGGCGCTAGCAACTAGGCAAGCTCTTTGTGTGTGCTCTTTTCCTTGCTCTTGGTTTTGTCCCATGAGGTTTTCCGGAGGAAGGTTTTTAACGAGGCCACAACTAGCTTATCACATCACCTATATGCATCTCGGTCCAAGATTAAAGAAGACTCCATTCTTCAAAATTTCCTTATTTGAACTATAGCTTATTATCTTTATTTGTGACGCAAAGGAGCCTGTTCCTTAGTCTATTTATATGTTTGCAAAACCATTTTTCTTAGTACACTTGATATTTTATAAAAATTTCTTTCAAAGAAAACCTAGAGCTCTCGAACAGAACTCGCCGCCTCCTTGCCTTGTGAGACCAATACCTCCACGGCTTGAAGGTTCCTTTGTGTTGTATCACGAGCTTTCCATCTCTCGTGTGGTGCACTTCAATCCACCTCGTCCTTATCACACGGTTTCTCTTGGTTGATTAGATCAAACAAAAGAACCACCTCTTGATCTAGTCGGCTCCATCTCTCTTGCTTGGATCTTACAGCCTTTCTCAGCCTAGGCTTGTATCATTTCTGGTATCAGAGCTGAAGTTCCTTCAGCATCAGGTTGTATCTATCCTCTTTACTTGTTTTAAAATTGTGTTAGTTCATCTTTTCATTCAAAAAAAAAAGTAAATCGTTTGTTTCCTTTTCATATAGATAGAAATTGCATATCCATATTTGAAAACCCATAAAAAGTGTGTTCTTCATTAGTGCATCATCAGATCGAGTTATTTTGTTTAGCTAGATCATCTTTTCAAAAAAAAAAAAGAAATTTCAAAACGTGTTCTTCAAATTGCATATTTCAAATTTCCTTTTTGGTAGACTTTGTCATATTAGTGTATTCGATTTTCCTTTTGTTTCTTTCTTTGATTTGCTTTTCCTTTTTGCATCAAATCCCATCTTTACTTATTTCTTTTCCTTGAACAGCACTAAGGTTTAATCTTTTAACTTACAGGAACCATGGGAGAAGCATCCGAGTTGGCTACTATGATGCAAGCCTTCAACGCCATGAGGGAAGAGATGAAGGAGATGCGCCAAGACCTTGGAGATAGGCTAACCAGAGTTGAGCAGAGACCCGCGGCTCAAGCTAACCAAACTGCTGAAAGGTTTCCAAACCGAAACCAGCAGTACCAAGCTCCAAGCAACATGCGTACTGGAGTACACTTCAATGATGATCCAGAGACTAGTACTCGGAATCAGCAGAATGAAGAAGATACTGGACAACAACATGGTCCTTATCCGAGGGCAAGAGTTCAACAAGATGACTATGGAGAAGAGGCAGAAGAGGAAGAGGATTACATACCTCCACAAAGAGCTCCACGGAGACCCATCCGCAACCAAGGCTATGAAGAAGATGACTATGCACCTCAACAGAGGGGTCATCGCCAACAACACCACAACCAAGGACCGGATCTCCTCAAGATGACACCACCATAGTATGCGGGAAAGGTTGACCCTTTGGCTTACCTTGATTGGGAGAAGAGGATGGATCACATCTTTGCTTACTACAACCACCCTGGTCCCAAGAGAGTTGCTTTGGCAGTAGCTCAGCTCACGGATAATGCCTTATCCTGGTGGGATAGGTTGTGCACTGACCGTAGGAGAGGGCACTTGAGGCGACTAGATTCCTGGTTAGACATGAAAGATGCTATGAGGCTGAGGTTTGTGCCACAACACTATCACAGAGACTTGCACAAGAAGTTCAGAACACTTAAGCAAGGGAGCAAGTCAGTTGAGGATTACTATGAGGAGTTTGAGAAGCTAAGAAACCGCCTTGATCTTAATGAAGATGAAGAAACCATCATGGCTCAATTCATAGATGGGTTGCAAGATAGAGTGAGCAGTAAGGTTGAGAGACAAGCTTATGGGGATCTCAAAGACCTATTCCACTTAGCAGTACAAGCCGAGCAACATATCAAGAAGAAGAGCACCAGAGGCAGGTCTCAATCAAACTGGAACTCCAACAACAGCAGCAACTACAACAAGCCAGTAGACAAGGGCAAAGGGATTGAGGGGGACACTCGTTCCAAGTCGCAATCTGTGGATGCCAGCAAAGACACCAGGACAGAGCCAACTAAGACTACTACTCCTCAACGTGCCAGAGACATCACTTGTTTCAAGTGTAAGGGCCGAGGACATATGGCTAGAGAATGTCCAAACCAGAGAGTGATGATGCTAACTGACGATGGGTATGAATCACTTGATGAGGATGCACCTGAGTTACAAGCAGACTATGGAGAGATGCAATACCCATACGTGGGAGAGAGCTTAATGATAAGGCGTGTGCTTAGTGTTCTAGTAGAACCCGCTGAGACTATCCAAAGAGAAAAAATCTTCCATAGCAGATGCACTATTAAAGGCAAGGTATGTAACCTCATCATTGATGGTGGGTCTTGTACTAATGCCGCGAGTGCTTACATGGTTGATAAGCTTGGCTTAGTCAAGGTCCAGCATCCGCATCCATATAGGCTAAGATGGTTAGATGATAAGGTTGAGCTGCAGATCAAAGAGCAAGTTACTATCCCTTTTAGCATTGGTAAGTATCAAGATGAGGTAGTTTGTGATGTAGTGCCTATGCAAGCTGGGCATGTTTTGTTAGGTCGACCTTGGCAATGGGATAGAGAGACTAGGCATGATGGTAGATCAAACATGTATACATTCATGCATAACAAGCGTAAGATTAGTCTAGCTCCTCTCACTCCTGCTCAGGTTCATGAATTGCATTTGCAAATGGTTAAGGAGAAGGAAAAATCTGTTAAATCAAATTTCCTAATCCAGCCTAGCCATATCAGAAAGGCAACTGCTACTAAACACACAATGCTACTAATGATCTTTAAGGAGCTTTTGAGTGCAGGTTCAGGTGAAGTGGAGTATCCACCAGAGATTACTAAGCTTCTTGACAAGTTTAAGACTTGTTTCCAGAAGAGGTTCCACACGGCTTACCACCACTAAGGGGCATTGAGCATCAGATAGATTTCATACCAGGAGCTGCTTTGCCAAACAAACCAGCGTATAGAGTAAACCCCGAGGAGGCCAAGGAGTTGGAAAGACAAGTTCAGGACCTATTGGACAAGGGATACGTGAGGGAGAGCCTGAGCCCATGTGCGGTGCCTGTCTTACTAGTACCAAAGAAGGATGGGACTTGGAGAATGTGTGTAGACTGCCGTGCCATCAACAACATCACTATCAAGTATATACACCCCATTCCACGGCTTGATGACATGCTAGACGAGTTAAGTGGTGCCACCATCTTCTCCAAGATTGATCTTAAGAGTGGGTACCATCAGGTAAGAATGAAAGAAGGTGACGAGTGGAAGACAGCTTTTAAAACAAAGCAAGGTCTCTATGAATGGCTAGTGATGCCATTTGGACTCACTAATGCTCCTAGCACCTTCATGCGCCTCATGAACCATATCCTTAGACCATACATCAGTAAGTTTGTTGTGGTATATTTTGATGACATTTTAATTTATAGTACCAGCTTACTTGATCATGTGTCACATCTTGAGCAAGTATTAGAAACACTTCGTAAAGAAGGACTCTATGCAAACCTCAAGAAGTGCACATTCTGCACTGATAAACTTGTCTTCCTAGGTTTTGTTGTAAGTTCACAGGGATTACAGGTTGATGAAGAGAAGGTTAAAGCAATCCAAGACTGGCCAGAACCAACAAGCATCAGTCAAGTCAGAAGTTTTCATGGATTAGCCAGTTTCTACAGGCGGTTTGTTAAGGACTTCAGTAGCATAGCAGCACCTCTCACTGCTATTGTTAAGAAGAGTGTTGGATTCATGTGGGAGAAATCTCAAGAGGAGGCTTTTCAGGCTCTGAAGTACCGGCTAACACATGCACCTGTGCTAGTCTTACCAGACTTCAATAAAACTTTTGAAGTGGAGTGTGATGCATCAGGCATAGGGATTGGGGCAGTACTACTTCAGGGAGGCAAACCAGTGGCCTTTTTCAGTGAAAAGCTCAGTGGAGCTGCCCTTAACTATCCTACATATGACAAGGAGTTGTATGCCTTAGTGAGGGCCTTGGAGACATGGCAGAATTACCTACTGCCTAAGGAGTTTGTAGTACACACTGATCATGAAACCCTTAAGCATTTGAGAGGTCAAACCAACCTTAAACGGAGGCATGCTCGTTGGCTGGAGTTCATAGAGACTTTCCCATATATCATCAAGTACAAGAAGGGTAAAGACAACATTGTAGCTGATGCACTCTCCAGGAGACACGCCTTGATTGCCACAATGGAAGCTAAGGTACTGGGGTTTGAGTTCATCAAGGATTTATATGGGGAAGACCCGGATCTTGCTGATACCTACACAGCTGCACTAAAGGACCTCACGGGAAGTTTTACTTACATGACGGGTTCTTATTCAAGGGCAAGAGACTATGTATCCCTCAGTGTTCTTTGAGAGACCTGATCACTAGAGAAGCTCATGGAGGGGGACTCATGGGACACTTTGGAGTAGACAAAACACTTGCTGTGGTCAGAGAACACTTCTATTGGCCGCACCTCAAGAAGACAGTAGAAGCTCATTGTGCAAGATGCGTGACTTGCAAGAAAGCTAAGTCAAGAGTACAACCCCATGGTCTTTACATGCCACTGCCTATTCCCACAGCTCCTTGGGTGGATATCTCCATGGATTTTGTACTAGGTCTACCAAAGATTCAACATAAGGACTCCATCTTTGTTGTGGTGGACAGGTTCTCCAAGATGGCACACTTCATACCTTGTGCCAAGGTGAATGATGCATCCAAGACAGCTGATCTATTCTTCAAAGAAGTGGTGCGCTTACATGGAGTACCAAGGACCATTGTATCTGACAGGGACACCAAGTTCCTCAGCCACTTTTGGAGAACACTATGGAAGAAGCTAGGCACCAAGCTGCTCTTCTCTACTACTTGTTATCCCCAAACGGATGGGCAGACTGAAGTTGTCAATAGAACCCTCTCTACGCTGCTGAGAGCCACCATTGGGAAGAACATGAAGAATTGGGTAGACTGCATTCCATTCATAGAGTTTGCTTACAACCGGGCTCAGCACTCAGCTACTAAGATGTCACCATTTGAAGCGGCTTATGGATTCAATCCGAAAACCCCTTTAGATCTCACACCTTTACCTCTAGCTGAAGTGATCAGTCTCACCGGGGAAGCCAAAGCTGCTTATGTCAAGGAGCTGCACCAAAGGGTTCAAGAGAATCTAGAGAAGAGGACCGAGCAGTATACTAAACAAGCCAACAAGGGGCGCAAAGAAATTATATTTGAACCCGGAGAGTGGGTTTGGTTACACATGAGGCAAGAAAGGTTTCCTAACCAGAGAAGTTCAAAGCTGAAGCCAAGAGGCACTGGTCCCTTTCAAGTCCTTGAGAGAATCAACAACAACGCCTACCGTCTTGATCTGCCAGGTGAGTTAAATGTATCATCTACTTTCAATGTTACTGATTTGTCTCCTTGTTTTACAGATGAACCAGTTTTGAGGTCAAAACCTTTTGAAGAGAGAGGGAATGATGAGGACATTGAACCAAACCTAACCGAACCAGACATTCAAGACATGATCAGCAACATTACCAAACCAGAGATAGAGCAAGAAGTGCCCATACCAACCGTGTTCAGGGGAGCTATCACTAGACAAAGAGCTAAGATACTTCAACATAAATTTAATGAGAGCATGATACTTGCTTCTGATCTTGGACAGGTTAAACCAGCTGATGGAGCTAACAAAGATGACACTAAGAGAGTTGCTGTGAAGATGGAAGAGCCGATTGAGAACTATCAAGCATCAAGAGAAGATCTTTGGCCATTCATCCCTGATCAAAGCCACAACCATTTGATGATCATTACCATAGAAGATCCAAATGATTAAGAAGACTCTTGGACGGGGCTAGCAACTAGGCAAGCTCTTTGTGTGTGCTCTTTTCCTTGCTCTTGGTTTTGTCCCATGAGGTTTTCCGGAGGAAGGTTTTTAACGAGGCCACAACTAGCTTATCACATCACCTATATGCATCTCGGTCCAAGATTAAAGAAGACTCCATTCTTCAAATTTCCTTATTTGAACTATAGCTTATTATCTTTATTTGTGACGCAAAGGAGCCTGTTCCTTAGTCTATTTATATGTTTGCAGAACCCTTTTTCTTGGTACACTTGATATTTTATAAAACTTTCTTTCAAAGAAAACCTAGAGCTCTCGAACAGAACTCGCCGCCTCCTTGCCTTGTGAGACCAGTACCTCCACGGCTTGAAGGTTTCTTTGTGTTGTATCACGAGCTTTCCATCTCTCGTGTGGTGCACTTCAATCCACCTCGTCCTTATCACACGGTTTCTCTTGGTTGATTAGATCAAACAAAAGAACCACCTCTTGATCTAGTCGGCTCCATCTCTCTTGCTTGGATCTTACAGCCTTTGTCAGCCTAGGCTTGTATCATTGTCTCCAACCACCAACCACTTATCTCTGCTTTTTTGAAACCAGAAATCTTCCTCCTCTTTAAAAGCTTTACCTATCTCCACTTTTAATTCTTTCACTCGTTCCCAAACCGGCGCCACAGAAGAAGTTTCCAACTCCAATTCTTGTCTTAGCTTCTGCATCTTCTCGTTAGAGTTGTGCTCATTATCTCTCTTCCACTTGCCCAAATATTTTCTAACCTCCCCCAAACTGTCCATGATGGAGAGTTTTTGTCTATCTCGAGCTCGTTTCCACGCCTTCTCTATCGTTCCTTCAACTCTATTCTTGCCCACCATCCGTTTATCAAAACGAAAACCACCTCTGTTTCTCTTCATATCATTTGCCAAATCCACCATCACTGGCCTATGATCTGACCCCAACCTTTCCATGAAGGTCTGCGAAGCTTTCACAAAGGATGATCTCCATTGCTTGTTACCGAAGCAACGATGGAGCTTACACTGGATGTATTTTTTGTACCTCACACCCGCCCAAGTAAAGCTGTCACCAAAACCCGGGAGATCCTGCATCTCACACACCTCTAGCATCTCCTTAAAGTCTACAAAACTCTTATCACCTCTAGTGGGCCCTCCAATCTTCTCGCCATTGTGTATAATCTCATTGAAGTCACCAACCAAACCCCAACTTCCCTTCCTGCCTGCTCCACATCTCATAATGCGCTCCCAGACTCTGTTTTTCCCGAATTGACTCGGTTCGCCATAGACAAAAGTTACATGAAAGCCTTGTCTTCTGTAACTGATCCAACAATCCATGACATTCTTGATTGCATATTTCACTACCAAACTAACTTCACTCTTCCACATCAAAGCCAAACCTCCAGCTAAACCAATCGGATCCACTACTGCAATTCTATCATACCCTAGCACCACCTTTAAGTCCACCACCATGTCTTTTTGTTGTTTCGTTTCCATCAAGAACACTACCTCAGGAAAATAGATTTTACGTATTTCCTTGAGGCGGGGAATTGTCGAGTCTTGAGACCGTCCCAAACCTCGACAATTCCAACTCAGAATCCGCATTATTGATTGGGCAGTCCCTCATTTGGGACCACCTCTGATGTTGACCTCCTCGCTACTCTCCTGAAACTCTCTACAACATGTTCAACTCTTCTCTTTGATGAAGGCTTCCCCTCATCATCCTCGATACCTTTCCTTTTCCCATCCTCACTATCATGTTCAGATACTCTTGCTTTGAACTTTCTCATCCTCTTTGGAGGTCTAAATCTCTTCCCACTCCTAGGGTTCGAAGTCCCAGAAGATTTAGCGACAGAGCTACCAGCGCTAAAACCCGTTGAACATTCAAAAAACTCAAGAGGGGTGTCAGACATCGTTACTCTTCCACCAAAAGGTGATGAAACAGAGCTACGCAGTTCTTTTGGGGTATTATAATCTTCTTTGTCCTTCTCCTTGCGCAAGATCAACTGATTCTCTACCTTCTTCAAAGAATAATCAAACACCAATCCTTTATCCTTATCCACCTCGCAGGTCACCATAGGGGGAGCCTCCAACCTCAAGAAAGTCCTCTGACCTATCGGGTCATTCGCCAAGTCCAATACAGACTTCTTCACACGTTCCTCTCTTACTCTTTTCTCACCACCTTCCGACGCAAGTAAGTACTCACACATGTTTTGTAGGACCTCTGGATTGATTCTACGTCTTCAAGTTACCAAATCCAAGCCCACCTGTTCATCGCTTAGAACTCCAATCATCTTGGTGGAGCTTCATCTCCTCAATCTGTTTCTCCAAAATTATCTTTTGACGTCGTGCCACTGCATGATCTTTCCTCTCTTGTATCAGTATCGGGCATTTATCCTTGTCATGTGTGAGGCGTTGACAATGGTAGCACCGCTTCTGCAGTCTCTCGAAGTCATATCTGATTGTCGCTGAGCCCCCACGAGGTAGATTGAAGACCTTTGTCTTTCAAACCGGTCTCGCCACATCAAAGAAAATGCGGAATCTGACATAGTCATTACTCTGAGCCTTAATTGGGTCGTAAGCAACGACATTAACCTTCCCCAAATTGTCAGCAAAAGCTTCTATAGCCTCCTTTGTATAGTGGTTCACATGAATATTCTGAATCTGAACCCAGACGAGTAGATGCTTCAGGTAGTCCTCAGGAAGATTCTCCACCCATCGATCGATAACGATGCTCCATTCGTTAAAGGTCCATACACGCTTCCGCATAACCTCTTCTAGGTCATGTTCGTATTTGAAAGTAAATTGGAACATGGATGAAGACAAAGCCACCCCACGAACACGATCATACACTTGCCACTTCCTAGGCATATCCAATATGAGATCCTTCATCCTCTGCTTCTCAGGATTCAAAGTTCTCCCAATAATACTCAACTTATTACTCTCCACTGCACTGAATTGCGGCAGGTCAGGGAGGTCCACCGGCACATCCTCTTCCTCCAGAGACATCGTCTCGAAAACTTTGTTAAGATTCATGATTCAGACGTAAAACACGCGAGAAAAGTCACAACTGCTTCTCTTTCGTCAAGAACACTAAGGCGGCGGCGTAGAAGCCCTAGCGAAACTCAATGAAAAACACTAAAAAAGCTCAGATTTTTACCCAAAATAAGGAGATTTTCTGTTTGTGAAGTCACAAAAAGAGGAAAAAATCTCAACAAGAGCCCTACTTTCCTTATGAAAAGAGAGAGAAAAATCGCCCAAAAAAGGGAGTCAAAGAGAGGTATATGAAAGCAATCCTGCTCTAGTAGTAGAAACTCTTTGTTTAGATGAAGTTTGATGGTCTTTTCCAGATTATAATATTTTTAAGAAAATATTTTCCATACTTTCCTAGAGCACTTCTCTCTTATTTAATTCCATAGCTAATTTTCATTTATTGTGATCTATAAAATGTTTATTTACTCATATAACTATGACACTATACGAAGAGGAGAATTTATTTAAATATAACATATCGTACTCCTTACATTCCAAAACTGGATTACGCTACAAACAGAGCATACAAACAAATGCTAAAACAACCTTTACTATATTTTACATGCCAATGAAAAGCTTAACATGCTACGATGTTTTTATTGTCCAAGAACCACATATTGTAGGGTCTTCTCTTTCATGCAGCCGCTCCTGTCGGATACCCCAAGCCTCTGATTGGCTAATACTTCTATACTTAACCCGTTCACGTACCTGGGGGTGAGAAATAATTAGGTAATCATTACTACACTACAACCAATAAAAACTCTTATAGCATGCACCCTAAAATTGGCCTACTGTAAAATATCTTTCTATGCAACCTAAGGACAGTATAATCAATTCATGTTTACTACTTGCAGTTTCAGGCCCATACTATTTCTCTTAGGTATTTACCTAATTTGTACATTGTTTTAAGATTTTGTACTAATTGACTCTTAAAAAAATCAACATAAGTAACGCTCTAAGTTTCATAGGAGCGATGAAAGCATCTTTAACCCTAACACCCCATCTGGGGTGCTTAATGATTATTTTATCAATTAATTGTACTTAAGAACTCAATTAAACAAAGTCGTAGAATGTGTGCTCCAATGGTAGGAGCTTGATTAGGGGTGCTTAAATTTTTTTTTAAAGGAAAAAATTATTTATTATATCAAACATATTAAAAGATAAAATTTAAAATATAGATTTTTGGCAGTCTTTTCAAAACTGGACGGGTGAGCGAACCGGAAATATTTTGGATTACGGGTCAATATGATTCGACCTGGTTAGATTGGGTTCGACCGGGGTTTGATGTACTAAACTGAATTTAATAATATTTTGTATATAATATGCATATTATAACAAATGGAAATGTAATAAAAATAATAAAATAATCTAATAGTTTAAATCTAAATCAATAGAAAAAAATACATGTAAAGTTTACTTTTCAGGTTTTTATCACTATAAATCTTTATCATCTTTTAAGAAAAATATATACACATTGTGACGGTTGTTGATTTTCCATGTTTGAGTTTGATTGAAGTGGAATTTCTTGATCACTCTCTTCCATTGCTTAGTACACTGCAAAATTTTGCAAAGAACATCAAAGATACAAACGTAAGTTTTCAATTATTCACCCAGAAAGACAATACCTTGAGAAGTATAAAATACCTTGTAAAACGTCACAGACTTAAAAAGAAAAAAGATGTCAAAGACATAAATACCTTGAGTTGTAGTTTGTCACAAACCCTATTTTTTATTTTGAAAAAAAACTAATTATTTTATTAACAAATTTTTGTTTTTTATACGAACCAGGGTTTAACCGGTTCGTTGGGTCACCAGTTCCCGGGTTTTTAACGGTTCAATATAGGGTTTTAACCGGTTCAAATTTGATTGGATTTTGCCATTAACCCAACCCCGTTTGGTGTCCGGTTCGCGGTTGAACCCGGTCCGACCGTCGGTTCGGTCAGGGTTTAAAAACACTGGATTTTGGTGAGAAGCTATGAGAAAGAGAAGGTTGAAAGCAAAGAAACGATGATCTTTTTTTTTTTTTTTTGGTGATCAAAATGTGACTTGTGATCTTGTTTGAGAATCAAAATGTGACTTGTGATCAAACAAAGAAACGATTTTTGATCTTGTTTGAGCAATCGTGCAAATGAATTCAAAGAAAGAGAGAAGGAGAAGGTTGAATACACAGATAGTACAAGAACATGTGACACACGGATGACAGATGCTCCAGTGCTCCAAGGTGTTGGGGTCAAAATCGGTCAAGACGAAATCGATGTCCGAAAATCTCGGAAAAACATGAAAATGTTAAAGCAACCTCGAGAGACTAATTGTTAATCGAGAAACCTTAAGAAAAAATTAAGTTCGAGATTCATCGTCTCGAAATCAACTGCTAGAAACATTTTCTACACAAGGAAAAAACCTACGGAAAACTAAAAACGCAAAGAACACGAACGCGCCGAAGGAACCGAGCAGCCAACACCGGACGTGGCCGTGGCCGCCGGGCGGCTAGCCCCGTGCTGGCCATGGCCGCCGGCGGCTAGCGCCCGTGCTGGCCGTGGCCGCCGGGCGGCTAGCCCCGTGCTGGCCGTGGCCGCCGGCGGCTAGCGCCCGTGCTGGCCGTGACCGCCGGGCGGCTAGCCCCGTGCTGGCCGTGGCCGCCGGCGGCTAGCGCCCGTGCTGGCCGTGGCCGCCGGCGGCTAGCGCCCGTGCTGGCCGTGGCCGCCGGGCGGCTAGCCCCGTGCTGGCCGTGGCCGCCGGCGGCTAGCGCCCGTGCTGGCCGTGGCCGCCGGGCGGCTAGCCCCGTGCTGGCCGTGGCCGCCGGCGGCTAGCGCCCGTGCTGGCCGTGGTCGCCGGGCGGCTAGCCCCGTGCTCGCTCGGGTCGTCAGACGGCTAGTCTTCGTGCATAAGTTCCAAGCCTCCGGGTCGCCAGAAATCCGTGTTTCACGACTTTCCGAGTCCTTATAAATAAAACTCCTTTTTCTGTTCCGGGATTTCTGAAACCCCTAAGACGTCAACGGATAGGAAGACTTCGTATAAAACGGTGATGGTTATCGTACAACACCATTCACCTCAGCAATGGATCGAAGATCTTCCGAAAGACTCGACATCCAAGTAGGAGCATCCTTTCAGAGAAATCGTAGAAAAACAGCGGAAGCCCGGAATGCGGCCCGAAAGGGACCAACTCCGATCGGACGACCAGTTTACGATTTTCTAAAGGGATAGATGCGACGGTTTACAATTATCTTCGCATGACAAGATAAATGATAAACTTCCGAAAAGATAAATGTCAACTTTCCGAAAAGATAAATGTCAACTTTCCCGATAAACACGAAAGCCGACGAAAATGGAAAAAGTCCAGCCCACGGCAGACTCAGCCCACCAAGGATAGACCGTCATATGGGAGTATATAAGCAATGCTAGGAGCAGAGGAAGGGGGATCCGAAATCAGAAGAAAGAAACCACCTCAGAGCAATTTAGAACTTAGGCGCTTATTTCCTTTTTTAGCGAGCTGCGACTCAACTAGGTTAGATCTAGGATTCGAGACTAGCGACGATCGACAGCTCTTGCGGCCGAGATCTTGACATGTTGTCCAAACGCTCTCCGCAGATTCGGAAATAATATTTTTCTTTTTGCTCTACTTATTTTGCGTATTTATTCAAATTAGACTTGTCTTAACTCTGTCGTGCGTGGCCCAGCAGATAGCCGGGATCCTCGGGGAAAACTAGGTCAACTTAGTTTTCCTACGTTTTAACTTAACTTAAATCGACAGTGCGAATTTCGGTTCCCACAGTTTGGCGCTAGAAGGAGGGGGATTCACGGCTTTATCTTTCTCGCAAACTACGCACGCCCAGTTAAGCATGTCTGTTGACGCGGAAAAAGACAAGCAAACACACGACGGACCAGCCGTCGATGTCAACGCTGAGAAAACTCCTGACGGAAACGTATCGACGGTCACTGCCGAGGCAAACACCGCGATGCTGGACCAGATGAAGGAACTGCTCGCCACCGCCCAGAAACGGTCGGAAGAACAGGAGAAACTAATGGCTTCACTCGCTAAACAGGTCAATACCTTAACAGCGAAAAGCAAACTCCCGCGCGGATCCACCAAGGTGAGGCGTGTCAGGAGGCTGGACTTCGGACCTTCCGAAGACCAAGAAAAAGATGCCCCGAGAAAATCCCCGGAACTCGTCCCTGACGATACCACTCCGACGGGGCAGAAGAAAACGACGGGCAACCTTCCACCTCCCGCAAGGGACAACGAAGGAGACGACGTCGAAAGAATCAATCTGGATGTCAGCGATCAATCGGATCCGTCCGACGAAGACGCCGACATCCACCACCGAAGGACCCGAAGTCAGTCAGCTCAACTGGCGGCAGCCTTCGAAAAACCCATGACAGAAGAGGAAGAAGACCTCTACTGGTCAGAGCAAGAAAGGCTGGCTGAGGACCAGACTCGGGCCTATCGCCGCCAGCGTAGACAGAAGAAGAGCGCAAACGGCACCAGCGAGATTCACGATCTGCGTGAGTACATCGCCAAAACTGCAGCCGAGGTGAAAGCGGTAAAATCGCAGATTCACCACGCGACCAGCACTGCCCCCGAGATCGACCTGCTCCTCGAGGAGTCGAGAAAAACCCCGTTCACCTCTCGAATCACGGAGGCGCGAGTCTCGGATCCTGGGAAAATAAAGCTTCCCACCTACGATGGAACCACAGATCCAAAGGCACATCTGCAGTCTTTCCAGATTGCAATGGCAAGGTCTAAACTTCCGGAGCGGGAAAAGGATGTCGGCTGCTGTCTCCTGTTCGTCGAGAACCTCAGAGGTGCTGCGCTCGAATGGTTCTCACACTTGAAAAGAAACTCCATCGGAAGTTTCCGCCAGCTTGCTTCAGCTTTTCTGAAGCAATTCTCCATGTTCATGGACAGGGAAACTTCCGACGTGGACCTTTGGAGCCTAATTCAAAAGGAAGACGAACCGCTCCGCGACTACATAAAGAGGTTCAAACTCGTGATGTCCAGGGTAACAGGCCTCAGCGATAGAGTCGCCATCGACGCCCTGAGGAAGAACCTCTGGTACAAATCGAAGTTCCGAAAGTGGATTTCTCTGGAAAGGCCACGCACCATCCAAGATACCCTCCACAAGGCAACGGATTTCATCATCATGGAAGAAGAGATGAAAATCCTAGCGCAAAAGCATGGACCGCCGAAAGCGTCCGGCAAGAAGAAAACCTCTCGTAACGACAAGTACGTCCATCACGAGGGGGAAGACGTCCAAGGCGAACATAATTACGCCGTTAATTCCGAGCAAGGAAGGACCTCCGGAAACACCTGGACGCGGAACTCGTACAAGGACAATTCCAGCTGCGAGTTCCATCAGACGAGAGGTCACTCCACCGCCAACTGCAAAGTCCTCGGCGCTAGACTCATTATGAAGCTGCTCGACGGCAAACTAGCAACGGTCAAGAGCATGAAAGACCTGATCCTAGATTCTGACCGTCCGCCGAGGACCGACGGAGCCAATCCCAATAACGCTCCTGGAACTCAATCGGGCGAAAACGCGAACGGAGACAAGACGGCGAAGGAAACAACAACAACCGCCAAAGGATCAACATGGTCATCGGAGGATCGCATTTTTACCAGGACTCTGTGTCGTCGATCAAAGCCTACGGACGGAAGGCCGAGACAAGCCCCGGATGGTGTCCGGAGGACGACGTTCCCAGTCACGCAATCACCTTCGAGGAACAGGATACGACCGGACTCGATAAACCCCACTACGATCCTCTGGTCATCGACTTGGTGATTCAAGATCTCGAAGTCGGCCGCATCCTCATCGACACAGGAAGCACGGTCAATATCATGTTCCGCGACACTCTGCAGAGGATGAACATACCCCTCGGAGAAGTCATCCCAGAGCCAAGACCACTAACTGGATTCTCGGCGTCACATCCATGACCCTCGGAAAAATCAGACTCCCAGTCATGGCTAAAGAAGTCACGAAGATCGTCGAATTCGCGGTAGTGGATAACCCGGCTATCTATAACGCCATAATGGGAACTCCTTGGATAAATGCCATGAAGGCAGTCCCGTCCACTTACCATCTCGGCGTCAAATTTCCAACACCAACTGGAACAGCGGTAATCTGGGGAAGCCAAAAACAGTCGCGACTCTGCTTCCTAGCCGAACATAAACTTCGCAGCAATCGGAACGCCCAGTAGCTAACCCGAAGCGAACCAAGAAGAACCTGAGTACCTCCGAGAACTCAGCAAAAAGCAACTCGGATTTATCCGAACAGGCCACAACTCAGGATACTGGAAAAATCCTCGAGTCCGTCGCCGAAAAAACGGATGATCCAACTCCCGACGCGACCGCCGACTTAGCTGAAACAGTCAAGGCGCCATCATGGAGTAATAACAACCGTGATAGAAGCAGAACTACGAGATGGCTTGATCCTCGCAAGAGGTACGTAGGCAGCTCGTCGCAACCCGACGAGTTCAGCTATCCCCCTCGCCAAAAAGGGGGGGGGAGATGGGAACGGATATCCTTGTACTCCCGCAAAAAACACTTTTCGCATGTAGTCTACATTATAAATGATAAATCCTTTTGATTCAAATGCTTACTCAACGCAGAAACATTAAGGAAAACAAAATCATATCTTTAAGGAACGCGAGACGTCGTTAGTTCCCAAAAGGTCTCGATTCTCCATTTTCCTCCAAACAGTCCATCCGCGACTCTAAAAACTCCACTAAACAGTCCATCCGCGACTCTAAAAACCATTTCCGTCGATTGGCCCCGACGGAAAAATACAGAAACGTTTCACTCAATCAAATTTGTAGTCCGGCTTCTAACGAAGTCCTTTTGCATCCGACAAGGATATCATAGCGCGCTATACAAAAAATCCAAATTTTGGTTAGCTCTTCGTAAAGGAAGTAGCTCGACTCGTACCCAAACGAATCATATAAGCCGATAAGCACTTCGCAGATTCTAGAACGGTACGAGTCAGGTCAAAATCGCAAACAAGCAAAACGAAAGCCGATTTGTCATCGACAGCTTCAGTCCGAAAGTAGACCTAGGTCTTGCCCTAAACCCGGCCTTGCTGGTATCTAAGACATCTCATAGGCATAAGTATCCAGAATACGAGATCCCAAATTTGCCTCTTATCGCTTACAAACCTAACGTTCACTACGAAGTGACCTACGGACCTAGCGACAAAAAAAAAAGAGATTGAATGCGAAGTGACTACGCGTATTCAAACCCTCAACACTTGACGAAAGTATAAATCAAAACGCATAGTTCATAAAAGGCATTTATAACAGGGATTCGAAAGCCACCAACGGCCGATCCCGAAAAACATAAAGTCACGCGACCTCCTAGGAGTCGCGACACATACATACAAACGGCCACAGTTGGCCTATCATAAATTATAATCAAATGCATAGCAGTCGGTTAGAGATATTCCGAACGAAGAATCGGGCTGGTCGACCTCTTCACCCCCGTCGCCTGCGTTTGAACCCTCGCCTACATCCGCCGTATCCTCCGAGACTTGGATAGGATTCCACAGTTCTCGAATTCTCCCTTCAATCGGAGGAACAAAGGATTCGGCGCTGGCACATATCCTCATCGAGCCATCCATCGTGGCAAGTTCGCCGGAAAGAGAGAAGTCCTCACGCTGCATCTTGCTGAGGGTACCGACCGAACCACGGCACTCGCGAAAATCACCTACAAAGTCCTGAGCCTCTTTGTACGCTTCGAACTCAGTTGAAAAAATTTCGGCCCTTCGGTTCATCTCGGCGGCAGCTCTTCTCCGTCCGCTCCTTTCCGCACGAGCGAGGGCTCGAGCCTGGACCTTGGCTTGCCGGCGATTTTGCTCCTCCACCTCCAGCCGATACTTAGCAAATTCCCTTTCCGTTTCCTCCGCTTTGAAACGGGCCAGCCGGGCAGTGCGGAAACTCCCATCGATCGATGCATTCCACACTCTCACGGCCTGCAAAGAAGCCGAGGTTAAATAAAAAGAAAAGTGGAGTTACTCAAGTTTCAAAACAAACCTCGTTGACCAAGCGAGCACCCTCCGCAGTCACCTTGTCCCTTTCCTCGTTGTCTAAAGACTCGTCACGGGAAAACGCCGGAGGGAGTTCGTCAAAGAAGTCACCCGGGGGAGGAACATCCCGATTCTCTGAGGTAAAGCCAGGATCATATCTCGGCGGCGCGCCATCTCCCGACGAAGTCTCGAAAGCGATCCCTTTATCTTTACGAGGTCTCCGCCTCTGCCTCAAAGGGGCAAAAACGTAGGACCTATCGTTCACACAGGGACGTGTACCACCTCGCGATCGGTGAAGCGCGACCGCCCCTCGAATCCGGTCAAGAGTAAAGGAGTTCCAGGAACAAGGCCTCGACCTAAAAAGATCCCTCCTGACCGAAAGATCGGAAGGAACGCGCGCGAGACACCTGTTCTCTAAAAAAAAAAAAAAAAACAAACACGTTCGGTATTCGCCTTTCGGATTATAAGAGAGGGGATGCGACAATCTTACCTCGCTGGTACAACCAGTCTGTCGGGAATAGATGGAGAAAGCCTTCCTCGACAGACTCTCCGTCTATCCTCACAAAAAAGAAACGATCGACATAATCCTTGGCGTGCGAGGTGACTCCATTGATTACCGAAAAGTTGGTCCTCGCCTTCATGGAGTAAACTCCATTGATGCTCGTCGCCTTGGAGTTCCATAACCCTTCGAAATCGGCAGGGCTAAGGTCTATCCCTAACTCGTAACTCAAAATCACAACGCCGAGCCAGCTCTCCAAAGCTGACACATTCAGCTGATTGCGATTCCGAAACGGTCGAGGGCCTGAACAATGACCCCAGGGATTGGGAACCACAGTCGGCATTGCGTCAAGAACGCCTCGTAACAAGTAAAGTAACCTTCCGGAGGATGCTCCGAACTCTCATTCCCGCGGGGAATGCGAAACACGACTCCCTCCGGAACCCCATAAAACTCTCGAAGAGTTTCGAGATACTCGGGGATACTTCGCTCGGTGAGTCAATTTCTCCACGCGCCCTCAGAGGTCGCCGGGGAATCGGGATCACGGGAAGGGGAGCATCAGTGCCAAAGACGGCGTCGCAGTACGCGCTCCTGTTGATCTCTGAAACCTCGGGCTTCGGATTCTCTTCCTCAGCGTGAAAACTATCCGAGGACGAGTGAGACTGCCTCCTCGAGGTTTTTGATCTTAAAGTCATTCTTTTCTTGAAAGCAGAGAGAGAATTTGCAAGAGAGAGATTAACTTGAGAATCTTGGGTGAAGTAAGAATGGTAAAGAATTCACAAGTCTTTATAGGCAAAGGTTTTACTATTTACCCCGACCTTCGGCACGATTTCATCTCCATACTTTCCTCATGAACCATACCGCAAGCTAGGACCTACGAACCCTACGGCTCCTAACTAGCTGGGGGGCTAACTGTTGGGGTCAAAATCGGTCAAGACGAAATCGATGTCCGAAAATCTCGGAAAAACATGAAAAATGTTAAAGCAACCTCGAGAGACTAATTGTTAATCGAGAAACCTTAAGAAAAAATTAAGTTCGAGATTCATCGTCTCGAAATCAACTGCTAGAAACATTTTCTACACAAGGAAAAAACCTACGGAAACTAAAAACGCAAAGAACACGAATGCGCCGAAGGAACCGAGCAGCCAACACCGGACGTGGCCGTGGCCGCCGGGCGGCTAGCCCCGTGCTGGCCATGGCCGCCGGCGGCTAGCGCCCGTGCTAGCCGTGGCCGCCGGGCGGCTAGCCCCGTGCTGGCCGTGGCCGCCGGCGGCAAGCGCCCGTGCTGGCCGTGACCGCCGGGCGGCTAGCCCCGTGCTGGCCGTGGCCGCCGGCGGCTAGCGCCCGTGCTGGCCGTGGCCGCCGGGCGGCTAGCCCCGTGCTGGCCGTGGCCGCCGGCGGCTAGCGCCCGTGCTGGCCGTGGCCGCCAGGCGGCTAGCCCCGTGCTGGCCGTGGCCGCCGGCGGCTAGCGCCCGTGCTGGCCGTGGCCGCCGGGCGGCTAGCCCCGTGCTGGCCGTGGCCTCCGGCGGCTAGCGCCCGTGCTGGCCGTGGTCGCCGGGCGGCTAGCCCTGTGCTCGCTCGGGTCGTCGGACGGCTAGTCTTCGTGCATAAGTTCCAAGCCTCCGGGTCGCCAGAAATCCGTGTTTCACGACTTTCCGAGTCCTTATAAATAAAACTCCTTTTTCTGTTCCGGGATTTCTGAAAACCCCTAAGACGTCAACGGATAGGAAGACTTCGTATAAAACGGTGATGGTTATCGTACAACACCATTCACCTCAGCAATGGATCGAAGATCTTCCGAAAGACTCGACATCCAAGTAGGAGCATCCTTTCAGAGAAATCGTAGAAAAACAGCGGAAGCCCGGAATGCGGCCCGAAAGGGACCAACTCCGATCGGACGACCAGTTTACGATTTTCTAAAGGGATAGATGCGACGGTTTACAATTATCTTCGCATGACAAGATAAATGATAAACTTCCGAAAAGATAAATGTCAACTTTCCGAATAGATAAATGTCAACTTTCCCGATAAACACGAAAGCCGACGAAAATGGAAAAAGTCCAGCCCACGGCAGACTCAGCCCACCAAGGATAGACCGTCATATGGGAGTATATAAGCAATGCTAGGAGCAGAGGAAGGGGGATCCGAAATCAGAAGAAAGAAACCACCCCAGAGCAATTTAGAACTTAGGCGCTTATTTCCTTTTTTAGCGAGCTGCGACTCAACTAGGTTAGATCTAGGATTCGAGACTAGCGACGATCGACAGCTCTTGCGGCCGAGATCTTGACCTGTTGTCCAAACGCTCTCCGCAGATTCGGAAATAATATTTTTCTTTTTGCTCTACTTATTTTGCGTATTTATTCTTAAATTAGACTTGTCTTAACTCTGTCGTGCGTGGCCCAGCAGATAGCCGGGATCCTCGGGGAAAACTAGGTCAACTTAGTTTTCCTACGTTTTAACTTAACTTAAATCGACAGTGCGAATTTCGGTTCCCACACAAGGCTTCCACTCTTTCACTATTTCTCTCTGTCAACAGAACAATAACAACAACATATATTAAGAAGAAGTTCCATATATGACTTAAGCAAGCAACGAGAACAAGTAACACAAATTACATAACACAAACTCCATATATATTAAACAGAAACAGAACAACAACTTAAGCAACAAGATAAACTACATAGACTTAAACTAGAACAAGCTACAGAAACAATAACGAGAACAAGCAACATATACAATAATGAGTCAACAGAAACAAAACAAATCAAATAATATGGAGTATTATTAGATCTGGAGTTATCAATGATTTACATGTTAAGTCACCTTCGACGTTATCTTTTAGTGATGATTATCAAATCTTGAGATAGTTTGGCGGAGTTGCAGATCCTTGTAATCTTCTTTCACATTTGATCTTTCCATCTACGGGAAATATGTAAAAGAAATTTCAAAACATAATCCACAAAAAATAGAAAAATAGATATATAAATGAATAAGCAAAAGGTTACGTAGTAGTGATTATGGTTGCAGATAGGTAGTAAATACACACGTAAATGTTATGTTATTGTTGCAAGACTATGAAACACTTAGCTCTTCCTTTTCATAACGTTATGTAACTACTTACTTTAATAATTCAACCATAAATGAAGGCAAGAAGGTATAAAATTTTGACTGTGAGAGATACAACGTACAAGAAAGTGGAGATGATTTGATATTTAGATAGGAGATGAAGAAAATAATTTTAGAAGATATGAGCTAACGTGGGTTAAACTTTTGAGAAAAATTAGGAATAAAAGTAATTAAAAATTTGGATTGTAGAAAAAGAGGAAAAACAAAATTTTAACTGTTTAAATTAGTTTGCAATTTTTTCCATATGTCGTGATTTGATTCGCCAAGCGACTTGCCCTTTAGTTTAAAAATGATAACTCATCTGGTGTAGCGCAAGCTACAAAACTCTATCCGAGAACAAGGTTTAGAGTTTATAAAAGCTCTGTTTATTAATCAAATAAGTTGTGCCTTTTACAACACCTAGGCAACGATAAATAGTAAAGCCATAAAACAAAACCCTAAGTAAAAAGGAATTATAATCTTCCTTATCTAAAACGATATAATATAAGTAAACTTATAAAAATGAAATAAGTTAAAAACCAAAGCCAAAGAGAAGTAGGATGATGCTGCATCAGGTCCCCTGGGGTAAGAAAAGATTTGTCCTCGAATCTTCGGGATCATCGTGCGGCACAAAAGGAACCAAATGCTTCACATTAAAGACGTCAGAACAACGAACATTTGGTGGTAAAGATAAACGATAAGTATTGGCATTAATTTTCTCCAAAATCTCCAATGGACCAATCTTACGTGCCTTCAATTTTTGTATTCACGAGGAGGAAAGCGGTCTTTTGTCAAGATAGCCCATACCATGTCGCCAACTTCGAATCGCACATCACGACCATGACGATCCGCTGCTTCTTTATATTTAGCATATGAGAGCTTTAAGTTGTCATGGACCTGTTGATGGACATGAGAGATGTGGGAACCGAAATTCGCACTGTCGATTTTGATTAAGTAAAACGGAGGAAAGCTAAGTAAACCTAACTTTCCCTGAAGGTCCGGATTCTCTGCGACAACCAACGACAAGTGATCAAATAAATGCGGAAAGGTTTTATTGAGATTTGAGACTGGACCTTAAGGAAGGCTGCCTACGTACCCCTTTCGAGGATCAAGTCGGACGTAGTTCAGTTGGAAGGGTTTGAACAAGAGATCGAACTGCCTGGCGGAGTTTGTCTAGTACGAGCGTTAGTCATATAAACGGGCATGTCGAGAATAATGCCTAGGGTTTCTATGTGCGGAACTCTAAGTAAAAGGATTGTTAGATCCTTCCGAGAGAGACAGGAGCCTGCGGACAAGATGAAAATAGAACGAAAGGCGGCCGGACGTTCTAGGTCCTACCTTGCTAGTCTACCGCCTGAATTCTAAGTTCTTAACCTAACAGGAGCTCTCTCGGTCTCCAATCTCGGATTTCTCTCTCTCTTAATCATTTTCGCTCTGCCTTTCCTCCTCTCCCAAAGCTCCTTTATATACTCCTTCTTATGATGGTCTATTCTCCTTTTGGGCCGCGAAGCGGGCTTTTTCCATTTTCGTCGGCCTTCATGTTTATCGGGAAACTTGACATTTATCTTCGGGAAACTTGACATTTATCCTTCTGGAAATTTAGCATTTATCTTGTTATGTGAAGATAAACGTAAATCGTCGTATCTATCTCAGACAATCGTAAGCGGACTGTCCGATCGCGTTTGGTCCCTTTCGGGCCGTTTCTAGGACTTCTGTTGTTTTCTACGATTTCTTCGGAAGATCTTCAATCCTTCGTAGAGTTGAGATGAGTGGTGTCTTAAGATAACCATCACTGTTTCGCACGAAGAATTTAAGATCTTCCTTCCCGTTGATATCTTACGAGTTTCCAAAGTGTTTGCGACGATCTTAGTTTGGAGTAAGAGCGGGAGTTTTGTACGCGGAATCTCAACGATTCGTTCCGCGAAAACTTGGGAAAGACGTAAAGTACAGACTTTTGACGGCCGGGGCCTAGAACTTATGCACGGAAGCTTGTCATTCGACGACCCGAGCCAGCACGGGGCTAGCCGCCCGGCGGCCACGGCCAGCACGGGCGCTAGCCGCCGGCGGCCACGGCCAGCACGGGGCTAGCCGCCCGGCGGCCACGGCCAGCACGGGCGCTAGCCGGCGGCGGCCACGGCCAGCACGGGGGCTAGCCGCCCGGCGGCTACGGACCAGCACGTGCGTCTCGACGAGGGCTTCGATTTGATATGTTGATCGTTTTCTGGGTCCTCACGGTTTGAGAGAACGGGCTCTTTGAAGTTTCAAGGCGGATTCCTTGTCGTTCGGCCTATCCAAACTTAGATCACTTCCCGTTTTCTTGGTCTTCTCGTAAAGTTTATCGTGTAAAACAAGAACGATCGACTTTAACATAGGTTTTTGCGCATGATAAATATTTTTAGCCGTTGATTTCGAGATAACCGTTTTTGACCCCAACAAGAGACATTGGCGACAAATTCAATAGTGTCACCGTGGTCACGAGTAGCATCGGGCACAAACCAAAATCAATAGGTCCGCAAGGAACATTTCCATACACCACACGAAAAGGACTGAAAGATATGCTCCAGTTTACAGCGTCATTGAAAGTGAGCTCAGCCTGGCAAAGAATAGAATCACAAGTACAAATATGGCTTCCTACCAAACAACGTAGCATTTCACCTAGAGAACGATTAATAACTTCGGTCTGATCATCCGACAGAGGATGATATGCCGAACTCATATCAAGACTAGTGCGCAGAAGCTTCCAAAGAGTGCGCGAAAAAGTGACTCAAGAATTGCGAATCTCGATCTGAGACAATAGACAAAGGCAGACCATGGAGACGATAAATTTCGCGAAAGAACAGGTTTGCTACCATTATTGCGTCTGTTATTGTCTTGCAAGGAATGAAGTGAGCCATCTTTGAGAAGCGATCCACTACCACAAAGATGGAATCGAAACTGCGTCTGTTGTTGTCTTGATAGTTTTTGACATTATAGTTGATTAATAAATATAAGGAAATTGGGCTGTATAACCACAAAAAGTTATAATTAGGTAACTAGCTGGGAAAGCGGGCATTTAATTCCTCAACTAATTGAAATCAGCAGTTTTAATACTCATGTTTAACTTATGCAGATTTAATCCTCATCCATGCTTTCACTGCGCAAAATCAAAATTTAAAAAAAAAGTCAACAATTATCTCATCGTTAATCATTTTTATCTTTAATTCAAATAAGATTGTGTCTTTGCTCCAAAAACTCCAAAATCCCTAAATCAAACTCTATAAATTCTTCTGCAATTTCTTATGACAGGAAACGAAATCCAGTGAGAAATCTGACATGATGGTGAGAACTTTCGCTGGAAGACGGGAGAGAGATAAACGCAACAAGCTTGCCATCCGAAGGAAGCCATGGAATTACATAGATCCTGAAGTTTCAACTGCTAGAGACTATGCGTGAATCAGGGGTAACGAGTATGCGAGAAGAAGCTGTGACAGTATTGGTAAAGAAGATATATATGCCTATGGGTGAAGAAAGAGTGACGACCATGGATGAAGAAGAGATGGGTAATGATGATGAGAAGAAGATATACACAATTTCTTTAGAGAAGTTGCACGTGAACACATATACGTTCTTTGGGATTGTAGACTAAAATGAATTTTTCATATTTAGTCTTTTAGCTATTCTATTACCAAACTCTCTAGCTTCTTAAACTCTTACTTTGCCAAAATAAACACATGTTCTTAATACATACATCTCTTAAAATATCTCTTAATCATCTTTAAAACTTAAAATCATCATCTCCCACATTGTTTTAACACTCAAATATTTATGCTTTCATACACTCAAACACCCAAGTAGCCACAAGCACCACATTTTCAATCTCAACCATCACTTTATTCAGTGCAAGCATACCATTGACCTTTGGCTCATTCACCTCCTCATAAATTACATCTTCCACCTACTTCACCAATGACCATTCTAAAAGAGAGAAAGAGAGTTATGTTTGATAGCATTATAACTTGGTTGGCTCATATCAAAACAGAGACATCTAAACAACTTTACCTCTTTGGTTGCACCACAATGTCTAGATCCTAACATCACTTCTTCAGCCACATATTTTTTAGAAATTCTTTATCTCCATGGTAGAACCCATAATTTGAGTTTGTCTCCTCGTACTCGGTTTGAATCATGTCATTCAATTACATTATCGAACGGTTTTAATTCCATTTTCGAGACCAGCAAAAACAAAAATCACTTACATATATTGATGCAGAGGAGCTTTGTTGCGTCTCTGGACAACGAACCATGTACTTCGAAATGCTCTGCATGATTACTAGCAGGATTTTGTCGACTTCTAACCGTATTTCGTCACATGTCATAAAAAATTGCAGAGAAATATATTAGGGTTTGAATTGGGGATTTAAAGATAACGGTAGCTAACTATGAGAACTGTTGATTTTTTATACTTATTTTGCACAGTCAAAGCATAGATGAGGGTTAAATCTGCACAAGAAACATGGGTATTAAACCTTCTGATTTCAATTTGTTGAGAAATTAAATGTCTATTTTCCCGTAACTAGCTAAAAAAAAGATTGACTAGCATATTCAATGTATTTTCTACAATATATACTTAATTGCCCTTCAATACAACTTGTTAACTTCTTCTCCTTTCTTCTTTGTTTTTTTCTCAACAATTAACATAAATACATGTTTACTATTTTGTTTTATTTTCATCATTAATTAACTCTTTTAATTTTTTATCTAGTTGTGTAAATATGATGATATATATTATTGTTTATATTTGAGTTTCAGTTTAGTGATTGAGATTTATGGTTTAGTATTGGGTTTTTGGGTAATGTTTAGTATTATGGGTTGTAGGTAGGTTTCAAAACATATACTAATTCGACCATATGGAATAGAACACTCAGTGTATCTATTTATATACTATGGTATAGGATTACAAAATATTATATTTTGTTAATTTTTTCCAGCTGTTCAAATATTTTAATTATATATATTATTGTTTATATTTGGATTTGAGTTTAGTGTTTGCAACTTAGAGTTTAGTATTTATGGTTTAGGGTAATGTTTAGTATTAGGGGTTGTGGGTGGGTTATAATCCTATATTATTTTGGTCATATGAAATAGAATATTAATTGTATATGTATATGTTCAATAAATATGTGATATGGATGGCTTCTCTTTCTTCTATTTGTATAGTATGTTATAATTATATTACTTCGCTTCTATTTATAATACGTATATAAGATTCATGATATATGAGTTAGAATTATTATACTATAAATTATATCATAAAAGGACTGAATAAAGAAATATATCAAAGGAAGATAGATAGACGAAAGATGTAATACCTTTCGTGCTCTACAAATGAAGAAGGTACATCCTTTATATAGAAGAAGGATTCGACAAACTATACGGTAACAATAAATGATATGGGCTCCATTACAAAACTCATATGTAAAAGCTTGACTTTTGTAACACCCCCCCTTGGAGACCAGTATCATTAGTGTCTTCTATATTGCATCTTGTGTTGCCTCGTTAAAAACCTTTCTTTCGAAAATTTATTGAGAAAAACCATAGTGAGGTAAAAAAAGTACAACTATAGAAGCTCCCCCTCGAATAGACGATCATTACAGGCTTTGTTGATGACGCATACCAATGTTGTGAACATGTTTTCTGAATGTCGTAGTGGGTAGTGATTTTGTAAAGAGGTCTGCAGCATTATCACATGATCGAACATACTTTACTTCAATTTATTTATTCTTCTTGAGTTCTTGGGTATACGAGAAGAACTTCAGTGGAATATGTTTGGTTCTATCACTTTTGATGTATCCTTCCTTTGTTTGAGCGACACATGCTGCATTTTCCTCATATAAGATGGTCGGCTTTGAATTGACGTTGATCCCACTACTTGAAAGGATGTGTTGACTTATTGATCTGAGCCAAACACATTCTCTACTGGCTTCGCGGAGAGCAATTATTTCAGCATGGTTCGAGGAAGTGGCTACAAGTGTTTGTTTCTGGGAGCGCCATGATATAGCAGTTTCTCCAACTGTGAAAACGTAGCCAGTTTGTGATCGAGCTTTATGGGGATCAGATAAATACCCTGCATCTGCAAAACCAACAATTTCTTCGTTTGAGTTGTTAGGATAAAATAATCCTAAATCAATGGTTCCTTGGAGATAACAAAAGATATGTTTGATCCCATTCCAATGTATTTGCGTGGGAGATGCACTGAATCTTGCCAAAAGATTAACAGCAAATGATATATCAGGCCTAGTACAGTTTGCAAGATACATAAGTGCTCCTATTGCACTTAGATACGGCACTTCAGGACCAAGTATCTCTTCATTTTCTTCATGTGGTCGGAAAGGATCATTTTCAACATTGAATGACCTAACGACCATAGGGGTGCTTAATGAAGTTGCTTTGTCCATGTTGAATCGTTTCAATACTCTTTTCGTATAGGTAGATTGGTGTACAAATATACCATTTTGAGTATGTTCTATTTGTAGACCAAGACAATACTTTGTCTGTTCGAGATCATTCATCTCAAATTCTCCTTTTAAATACTCGAACGCCTGTCGTATTTCTCCTTGGGTCCCAATAATATTTAGATCATCAACATAGACAGCAATTATTACAAATTTGGAAGATGTTTTCTTGATGTAACCACAAGGGCATATAGGCTATTTATCTACCCTTCTTTAGTTAAATGCTTACTGAGACGATTATACCACATACGTCCTGATTGTTTTAGGCTATATAATGATCTTTGCAATTTTATTGCACATAAAACCTTAGGTTTAGAAATTAATGGTTCTGGCATTTTAAATCCTTCTGGGATTCTCATATAAATATCAGTGTCCGATGATCCATATAAATATGCTGTAACAACATCCATTAGACGCATATCTAGGTTTTGATTACCGCAAGACTCATCAAGAATCTAAATGTGATTGCATCCATAACAGGAGAATATGTTTCTTCATAATCGATCCCAGGTCTTTGAGAAAATCCTTGAGCTACAAGACGATCCTTGTATCTCGTTACTTTGTTTTTCTTATTTCTTTTCCGAACGAAAACCCATTTGTACCGAACTGGTTTTACAGCTTCAGGTGTGATTACAATGGGTCCAAATACTTGTCGTTTGTTAAGCGAATCAAGTTCGACTTGTATTGCATCTTTCCATTTTGTCCAGTCATGTCTCTTTTGACATTCCAAGATAGATTTTGGTTCTGGATCATCACTCTCTTCATTTATCTCTTTTGAAACAAAGTATGAGAAAAAATCATCAACACCATTTACTTTGTTTCGATTCCATATTTTTCTATTATGGATATAATTAATAGAAATCTCATGATTTTCTTCAGAGTCCTGATGTTCAAATATTGTCACCACCCTCATGGTGCATCTCTTCAAACTTTTCTCCATGGTTGGAAGGATTCTGTTTTTCCATCTCCTTTCGTTTTCTAGGATTCTTATCCTTAGAACCAACCGGTCTACCACACTTCAAGCGTATTTTAGACTCTCGTGTAATATCTTCTACTCCACGTTCATGTGGTATTTCTATACGAGCAGGAGCATTTGCAGCCGGTATATGTGATTTTGTAACCGATTTGGTGTCTGCAAAGGCATCAGGTAGTTGGTTTGCGATGCTTTGTAAATGCATAATCCGACGGAATTCAAATTCTGATTGTTTTATAGGAGGATCAAGGTGTAGTAAAGATGGTACACAGCACTTAATGTCCTTTCCTACTTGTTTATTTTCTCCCCCTAGAATTGGGAATACTTTTTCATCAAAGTGGCAATCAGCAAAACGTGCCGTAAATACGTCACCAGTTTTCGGTTCTAGGTATCGTATAATTGATGGAGAATCACAACCAACATATATCCCCAATCTCCTTTGAGGTCCCATATTTGTACGCTGGGGAGGTGCAATTGGCACATAAACAGCGCAACCAAAGATTCTTAGATGGAAAATATTCGGTTCTCGTCCAAATGCTAATTGTATTGGAGAGTATTTGTGATATGCACTTGGTATCACCCGAATCAGTGCTTCTGCATGCAAAATAGCATGTCCCTATACAGAAGTTGGGAGTTTTGATTTCATGATCAATGGTCTTGCAATTAGTTGCAGACGCTTAGTTAATGATTCAGCCAAACCGTTTTGTGTATGAACATGAGCAACAAGATGTTCAACATCAATTCCAGTTACCAAACAATAGTCATTGAATGCTTGGGAAGTGAACTCACCAGTGTTGTCTAGTCTAACTCTCTTTATTGGATAATCAAGAAACTGAGCTCTTAGTTTGATTATCTGAGATAAAAATCTCGCAAATGCCACATTTCGAGAGGACAGTAGACAGACGTGTGACCATCTACTCGATGCGTCGATCATTGCCATAATATAATAGAATGGTCCACAAGGTGGATGTATAGGTCCACAAATATCGCCTTGAATTCGTTCAAGGAATTTTGGTAACTCTTTATCTATTTTGGTTGGCGATGGTCTTGTAATTAACTTTCCAAGAGAACATGTCGTACATGTCATTTTATTCCCCTGATATACTTCTTGGGATTTCAGTGAATGACCATGTGAGTTCTCAATGATTTTTCGCATCATTGTGGTGCCTGGGTGACCAAGACGATCATGCCATAGTGTAAAATCGTCAGAGTTTTCTTGAATCACAAATATGATTCAGTGGCACTTATAGATGTATGATGCAGACCAGAAAGGAGGTTTGGTAGTTTTTCCAACACTTTTTGTTTTCCCGATTTCTCATGAGTAATATACATATACTTCTTTCCATCCTCAGTTGCGGACTGAGTATCAAATCCTTGAAGATATATGTCTTTTAAAACTCAACAAATTTCTTTTAGAATTTGGAGAAAATAGTGCATCCTTTATCGAGAATATCATCTCATTAGGCAATGTGAAGTGGGCTTTTCCAATCCCTTCAATCAAGTCTGCAAGACCTGATATTGTATTAACAGTGATATTTGTCAGTTTTATTTCAGAAAAATGTTTTTTGTGTTTCAGAATAGTGTGAGTTGTTCCACTATCTGGTATACAAATATCTCTAGTGTTGACCTTGGTTGATGTTCCATTTCTAATATCCATTTCTGAGACAACAAAAGAATTAACAAAAATAAGATAATATTATTCATAAAATGTTACACATCATTGGTAAACATTAAACACACAATAATTATGCATAAGTAGGTGAAAAACACACAATAATTATACATTAATCTTCCACAAACAACAATTATTTATGGTATAATTGTGGAATTTCAAGAGTCACATGATGCGCACTTAAGCTTTCGTGATAGCAGTCTCCTCGAAATCATTCACAAAGTCAGACGCATCGAGGTGCGTTGTACCCTCAGAATGTTCCGCAAAGTTTACCTCCTTTTCTTTTCCTTTGACGGACTTCTTGTATAGATGATACACTAAAAATGAATCCTTGCTACTGCCAAGTTAACAGTTGCAATTGTAGTATTGAGATTCAAATCCAGAGGACCAGTCTACACTCTAGTTCTATGAGTTCCGAAATCAAGCTAAGAAGAAGATAAATATTTGGTTAAAAAGGTGACGTAGAGAACAAGTAAAAAGCACAAGCGGTGAATTCAATTTAAAAGGAGTTAATCCAGGATGAATGCGAGTGATCTCAATCACGACCGAGCAGCTATTCAGGTTCGATGCAGTTCTATCTAGAACTCGGAGAACAGGCTAGAACAACACGCTGTCGTGTAGTTGATCCTTTCACCGATCAGACCCAGCTCCTAAGATGTCGCTTTGTCTGAGATCTGATGGTGAACCTTAATGAATGACTCCGATCTGTTCACAATGCACCTTAACATCTACTTTCGTGTGGCTAAGGATGCAGTGCTCATTCATACAAGATCTAGCAACCTATTACACTTTTGATGCACAGATTTACTTGGGATCAAACGCTAGATGATCAGTTTAACGCAGGCATGAAACAATGAATGAATGAAGATTTACTAATTGATAACCTATCTATGCTCAGTCGCGAATGCACTCTATCACCCTAGATCAACAGTCGACTACTCAATCATGATGCATAGAAAAACAACAGATGAAACTGAAATACTCATGATCAGATTAAGAAGAAATAAACTAGGGTTCAGGTTGTTCTCTCGAGTGAGATGAAAGCCGTCGCCCTTACAAAAGCTTGAATCCAAAAGTATGAAACTTGTCTCTTGCAAAAACTAGCGTAAGAAAAATAGAAAATAGATAGATGGCTTTTTATATGGAGGCGCCAATCAGAAGAAAAGAGATTAGGGCATCAGGGTTTTAATTCCCGAAATAGGAGTTTCCATATTCGTCTGGAACAATCTCCGGATCACTCCGTCTGCTTGTTCCGCTTGCGATAGAACAGTCTCGGGACTGTTCTCTTGAGTGTTCTCCGCAGGAATGCTCCAAAAGGACTTCTTCTCATCAGGCACCTTCTCTTCTTCCTTCTACCAACTCCAGACCTGTAAAAGGTCAAAAAGGACTAGACTGACACGAATTAGTGACTTGAAACAAATGAAAACATATATACAATGATGTTAAAAACACCATATATCAATTCCCCCAGACTTAGATCCTTGTTTGTCCTCGAACAAGGCAAGTACCAAGAACAGGGAGAAAGGTTTGAAAGCGTGGGAACTCGCTTATTCTCAGCAACCATACTCTTACCACAAATCTCTGAACCATACAAGTTGTAGATTAGGACCACACACACTTACTGAGAACCCCCTGATCGTTGTTCGAAGATCGGCTCCTTACTCTACATCTCAACCTGAAAAGGCAACACTTTCGAGACAAAACTCTTATGTTCAATTAAGATCAGCGTGAGCTTCTTGTCACAGGCTCTACTCAGAGAGAACGGGCTAAGTATAGAACAGGCTAACTTTTATGGTGGAGTTCAAGAGTTTTAGGGTTTACCAAGAGCGGGTGCAGGATATCGCACAAAATGGTCGTGAGAGGACGGCTCCATTGAGGTCCACAGTCCTTACTCATCTCTGCCAGTCGGACTGCTCTCCGATAGATCGATCATAGGACAGCTCTGCATGATTCAACTTCCCCTTCAGAACACTTCACTGAAACCACCATTACTTTTTCAACTTCCCAGTGGCATGCATCATAGATTCTTCCCCTTCTCGTCACCAGTAAATCAAAGCAAAAACAAAATTTTTTTTTTTTTTTTTTTTTTTTTTTTTATATATACTGAAATTACAAAATGCTGGGGTGACGAGCAAGGAGGTAACAAGTGATGTACATGATGCCACTGGTGATCCATTCTGCTCTGTTCTAGCCACTTACTTCTTCGTTGTTCTCTATGGTATCGGAACAGGCACCTAGGTTGTTCTCTTTCGTGCCGGAACAAGCGCTCCGGTTGTTCTGCCTGCTTCCACTGTGTGAGCATTGATGAGTAAGAACTGCGTCGATCCTTTCCTCTCCGACCTTTTTGCACATATCTGCACATAAAGTACTAGAAAAGCAAATGCATGAGGGTGGAATAAAAGGTCAGGGTTCAAGGTGGGAACTAGCTAAAGATGAGCTAGCCACTCAGGAACAGCAAGAGGGATAAAAATCGGATAAGAAGTCCTGAGTGTAGTTCTCATTCTACCCTGATCTAGTGCCCATGACAAGAAGAATTAGAGTCCAGATTAGGTTCAGATAAAGTGGAGTTAAGTCTGCCCAGTGTAACCTGATCGGTATAGAACTTCTGGAGTGTCAAATGAGATAAGTCAGGGTGTTCCAGGTCCATGTGTGGGTCTTTCATCACTGCTAAGGTCACTGAATAAGAAGGTTAAAGCACGAGGTGGTTAAAGAGCATCACAAAATAAGGTCCTGATTCCCACAATAGTTTTGACTGACTCGATCCTAAAAACTGACTCGATAAAAACATTAAAATGACACAAGGACTGACTCAAAAAGCACACAAGCGAAAATAGTACAATCGCTCCCCCAGACTTAGTTCACACCATCCCTGGTTGTGAAAATAAATCAGAGGAAACTCCAAACAGAAGCAAATAACATAAATAATAAATAGTTCAGATGGATAAGACAAGGGATAGAAATAGTCCTTTCGGACTCAGTCTGAATCGCCGCTACCGGAGTGACCAGCTGTCCTCCTGTTCCGCGGCAGTCTCTCTGCTCCAGTCGATGTTCCCGCGTGTTCCTTGCCTGGGCGCCTTGTTCTCTGCGGCGTACGCTCTTCCTGCGCTCCGATGCAGCCGCCTGTGATCGCCTTGAGTATCCTCTTCATGAGGCTGTTGTTCTTCTTCTGGGAATCAACCATCCAGCGTCTGTAGGCGTGATCATCAGTCACATCGGTGAAGTCCTCCAAGTCATACTCACCATCAGCCGGTGGAGTCACATGCTCCACATCATCCATGTCTTCATCATCGTGCTGAACCGGCGCCTTCGGATCATCGCAGAGGTGCTCTTCATCGAGTGAGAACACAATGTTCTCCAGGGATAAGAAGTCTGTGAACCCTGGCATAGGGAGCTTGCAGTACAGAGGGTTGCCTTCTTTATCCTGGAATTTGTAGGTGGTCTCGTCGCGCAAGATGTGGCATGCGATCAGGTAAGGAGTATCGATGTACTCTATCTCAGAGACAACCTTGTAAGAGCTGAGGTTGATGTTGAAGTGCTGGAACAATGGTGTGAGCAGACTGCCGCATCGATCCTTTTTATCGTTAGTCCTAATCAGGGCGTCTCTGCGGTCAGCGAACATGGAGATGAGATGGAACCCTGGGTTGGTCTTGACTTCCTGGATCGGGGTGATGTTCTCTCTGCGCATCTCGTCCTCAAGTCCAGTGTAGAGAACCTGAAGCTCTCCATTCGTGATCTTGGAGGTGTACTCCTTCGCGAACAGGACATTGGAGACGATCTTGGCAATGATCCGGATAGCAGGGTTCCGGATCTGCGACTGATAGGCCTTGCGAGAGGTGAACTTGCCGGCTGCGATGAGATCCCAAAAGGTGTCTGCCGGCTTGAACTTCTTTTCCACTGAAACCCCCTTTGGCGTGTCTGCAATCTCGAATAGCGCGTTCAGATCGTTGAGAGAGATGGTGCAGAACTTGCCATCAGCCATGAAGGAGAAGGAGCAGTTCTCGTACGTAGGCGCAGTGGGGTTCTGGTAAGTGATCCTGCATGTCGCGAGCACTTGCCTGACCAAGTCTGGGTATAGAACCTGGAACTGGTAGCAGAGAGGCATAAATCCCATAGCTTGCATCGTGTCGAACACCTCAGTGTCAAGGCCTAGAGCGCCTAGTGTTTGCTGGTGCACGAACCGCGTGGGCAGGATCTCTGCCAGGAGGAGCCTGTTGTATATCGCTGCCGACTCCTTGTCCCATCCCTCAACGTTGAAGTCTAGGAGCTTCGGATCATTGAGGTCGATTGGCGCGCCCTCATTCTTGTTCGGCCATGGGTAACCAGGTGGAGCACTCACGGCTGGAGAAGCTGTGCTCTTGGCTGTTCTAGCGTTTCGCATCTTTGGAGGCATCTGCAAAACAACAACAACACCCAACATCAGAACAGTTCGTCGGTTGTTCTAGCAACGATGGAACAATCCAATCTTCTTGTTCCATCCAAGTCCATCGATTACTAGACAACCTACACAAGCCTCAATCTCAACAGTAGAAATCGCAAAGGCCAGAAATCACAAGCAACAATCGGTTCCTCTTCCATTGAAAATCAATCATGAGTTCAATCCTAGTAGCAAGTATACTATCAAGAGCTACAATCTAGGATGAAATCGCAAGCATAAAGGAAAGAGAGAGTCCAAGAAATCACTCCCAAATCGCGATTTGCATGCGCTAAAGGGGGAGAGTTCTTGTCCGATTACCTTGATTGGAGAGGTGATTCCTGCAAAACAACCCAATCTCTAGAGAATCCCAAGAGGTTAGAACCAAAATCGATGAGAAAGAGAGAGATGCTTGTTCGCGATTTTAGGGTTCTAAGGGGGGGGGGGTGGTTTGCGGCGAGAGAGATGAAGTGGGGAAGTGGAGTGTTTGGGCCTTAAATAGGTCCATCAAAACCGCTTCCTCTTCTTTTTATTTTTTTTATTTTTTTTTTGTTCGAGCACTTACCTGGAACAATCGGCGGACCAACCGCTGGAGTGTTCTCCTAGAGTGATCTCGAATTTTCTTGATTTTTCAACCTGCAAGTTAGTTCCTAGAAAGAACAAAAACAAAAAGAGAACAATATTTACACTCACCAGTGGGTTGCCTCCCACCAAGCGCTTGTTTTCTGTCACTAGCTTGACTTCAATGAGCCGATTAGGCTTGAGGGGGATCGCTTAAGGGTATCTCTACACCTTCAGCGATTGTTGTGTCAGCAAGATATGGCTTAAGACGCTGACCATTAACAACAAATTCTCCACCTCTTGTATCCAGCAACACAACAGCTCCGTAAGGGCGAACCTCCTTGATGGTGAAAGGTCCGGACCATCTGGACTTAAGCTTTCCAGGGAACAGCCTTAACCCGTGAATTGAAAAGTAAGACCCGATCGTTCGGAGCAAAGCTTCTGCTGATGATTCGTTTGTCATGGAACGCCTTGGTCTTTTCCTTGTAGATCTTAGAACTCTCATAGGCCAGATGTCTGATCTCCTCCAACTCGTGGATCTGAATGGTTCGCCTCTCCTTGGCGGGTTTGATGTCGAAGTTGAGTAGTTTGACAGCCCAAGCGGCCTTGTACTCTAGCTCAACAGGAAGGTGGCACACCTTGCCATAGACCAGATGATAGGGAGTGGTCCCTAGAGGGGTCTTGTAGGCTGTTCTGTACGCCCAGAGAGCATCGTCAAGCTTAAGAGACCAATCCTTGCGGGTGGTGTTGACAGTTTTCTGCAGGATGTTCTTGATCTCTCTGTTGGCAACTTCCACTTGACCACTTGTTTGAGGATGATAGGCGGTTGCAACCTTGTGTTTGACACCATTCTTGCTCAGCAACCCTTGGAACAACTTGTTGATAAAGTGAGTTCCACCATCGCTTATAACCACTCTAGGTACTCCAAATCTCGGAAAGATGATGGAGGTGAACATCTTGATTACAACTCGCGCATCATTGGTTGGACTAGCAATTGCTTCTACCCATTTGGAGACATAGTCCACAGCAACTAGGATGTACTCGTTCTTGTGAGAGACTGGGAATGGTCCCATGAAATCGATCCCCCAGCAGTCGAACACTTCAACTTCCAAGATGTAGTTCTGAGGCATCTCGTTTCTCTTGCTTATACTCCCCATCCTTTGGCATGAATTGCATCGAGATATAAAAGCGTGAGCATCTCTGAACATAGTGGGCCACCAGAAGCCGGCTTGTAGGATCTTGGAAACTGTCTTGAAGGTGGCAAAGTGACCAGCATAGGAAGAACCGGGGCAGTGGTGAAGGATCCCTGGAATATCAGCCTCTGGAACACACCTCCTGAAGATCCCATCTTTGCCTTGCCGATAGAGGTACGGCTCATCCCAGAAGTAGTGTCTTGCCTCCCTTAGAAATTTCCTTTTCTCATTCCCAGTGAACCTCAAAGGTTCTTTCTCAGCTGCCAAGAAGTTGGCAATCTCAGCAAACCATGGGAGGTTCGGGTACTCCTTCTGGATCACTGCAACGAATGCTCCTTCTATGCGGGAACAATCTTTGATGACAGGTGATGACTGTTCCATGTTGCGCAGACCAATCGCATTTACGTACTCCATCGGTTGTTCCACATCTAGAACTGTCTCATCTGACACTTTCATCCTGGAGAGATGATCTGCTACTCCATTATCAACCCCCTTCTTGTCTCTTATCTCCAGATCAAACTCCTGGAGCAAAAGAATCCATCTTAATAGCCGCGGTTTAGCATCCTTCTTCGTGAGTAGGTACTTGAGAGCCGCGTGGTCTGTGTGCACAATCACTTTTGATCCAACCAGATAGGATCTGAACTTCTCAAAAGCGAACACGATGGCAAGGAGCTTCTTCTCTGTGGTTGCGTATCGGCACTGAGCTGCATCCAAGGTTCTGCTCGCATAGTATATCACGTGAAGCTTCTTGTCTTTACGCTGTCCAAGGACTGCTCCCACTGCAAAATCACTTGCATCCGTCATGATCTCAAAAGGAAGATCCCAGTCTGGAGGTTGGACAACTGGTGCACTGACTAGAGCTCCCTTGATCGTGTGAAATGCGGCTAGGCAGTCACTGTCAAAAGCAAATTGAGCTTCCTTGCAGAGTAATCGAGTGAGTGGTCTCGCGATCTTGGAGAAGTCCTGGATGAACCTCCTATAGAAACCAGCATGTCCTAGGAAACTCCTGATTCCTTTCACTGAAGTAGGTGGTTGCAGACTCATCATGACCTCGATCTTTGCCTTGTCCACCTCAATGCCTTTCTCTGATATCTTGTGTCCCAGAACAATCCCATCTCTGACCATGAAGTGGCATTTCTCCCAGTTCAGCACCAGATGCTTCTCCTCGCATCGCTTCAGCACCCTGCACAAATTTGACAAGCAGACATGAAAGGAGCTCCCATAGACGCAGAAATCGTCCATGAAAACCTCCATTATGTCTTCGATCAGATCAGTAAAAATCAACATCATGCATCGCTGGAAGGTCGCTGGAGCATTGCACAAGCCAAAGGGCATCCTCCTGTATGCATATGTTCCATAAGGGCATGTGAACGTCGTCTTCTCCTGATCATCTGGGTGGATGGGAATCTGAAAGAAACCTGAATAACCATCTAAAAAGAAATAGTATGGGTGGTTAGCCAATCTCTCAAGCATTTGATCAATAAAAGGAAGTCGGAAGTGATCCTTATGAGTCGCAGCATTCAACTTACGAAAATCAATGCACATGCGATGACCAGTAACTGTTCTAGTGGGGATCAATTCATTCTTTTCATTGGTTATCACAGTGATCCCACCTTTCTTAGGTACTACATGCACAAGACTAACCCACTTACTATCAGAGATCGCATAGATCACACCTGCTTCTAGAAGTTTCATTATCTCTTTCTTAACAACATCTTTTAGATTTGGGTTTAACCTCCTCTGATGTTCTACAGAAGTCATCGATTCATCTTCCAGGTGTATTCTATGCATGCACAGATCAGGTGAAATGCCAGGTATGTCAGCTAGAGAATAACCCAAAGCCTTACGATATTTTCTCAGCTCACACAAGAGCAGAGCAGTCTCTGCATTGTTCAGGTCAGCATTCACAATAACAGGGTATGTGGAATTGGGTCCAAGAAATGCATACCTGAGGCCCTTGGGAAGGGATTTGAGCTCTACTTTTGGAGCTTTCAGCTCGCTCCATGAGTCATCGATCTGAGCTGCCGGAACAGTCGGGTTCTGAGGCGCGGTTGTTCCAGTCGCTGTGCTGGACTCGCTGTTCTCCCCCAAACTTAGATTCGCCACCATTCTCTCAATACTCCTGGCTGAATCCAGGAATTTGGCATAGGCATCAGCATCAACACTCTCTAAGCTCTGCTCGGATTCAGCTCTGACTAAGGCGAGTTCAAGCGGATCCTCGGTGAGAATCTCCTCGATCATTCCCTCATGCGGCTCTAATGGATCACCTTCTTCTTGGACAGTGAAAGTTTGTCCATCCAGCATCGGTTTCTTGAGCATCTGATCCATCTCAAACTTCATCACAATATCTCCAAGGTGGAGAACAATCTTCCCTTGTCGGACATCAATGATAGCTCCAACAGTGCAGAGGAATGGTCTGCCTAGGATCAGGGGATCATTGGAATCTTCCTCAACTTCCAGAACAACGAAATCGGCAGGAACAATGGTGTTTCCAACCAGAACTTGAAGATCTTCTAGGATTCCAACTGGAGACTTCACAGATCGATCAGCAAACACTAAGGACATCCTGGTAGGCTTGAAGTCCGAGTATCCAAGGCGCTTAGCCACAGTGTATGGCATGTGGTTTATGCTCGACCCTAGATCGACCAATGAGCATGAGAAAAGTGTTCTCCCAATCTGAACCGAGAGAACAAACTTTCCTGGATCACCCATCTTCTTGATCCTTCTGTTCTGGAGCACCGCGCTGCACTCCTTAGAGACAATCATGAACTCGCTGTCATCAGATATCTTCCCTGAGATCAGTCCTTTGACAAAGCTACGCATGGATGGTATCATCTGGATCGCACTCATCAGAGAGAGCTTGACAGTCAGGTCTTCCAGCATCTTCCTGCACTTCATCTCTTCTTTATCCTTGCGTGTAGCCTTTGCTGGAACAGGGTAAGGAACCTTCGGTACATACTGACGAGCAGGAGAAGGTGCTGCAGTCGGTGGAACAACCCCAGTGGGTCGCTCTGCTTCAGTCGGAACAGTCTCAGAAGGTTGTTCTGCATCATCCTCATCTGTGGGTACAGCTTTAGATGGCTGATCCGACTCCTTCTGCTTCCCTTTCTCAGCCGATGTGAATCTCCTGGGGTCTAGATCAGGCAGTTGCTTTCCACTCCTCAACCCTACTGCATTGCACTCCTTGGGGTTCTTGTCTGTTTTTCCAGGGAGAGTTCCTTGCTGTCTCTTCACATTCTCAGCAGTCTGAGCAATCTGAATATCCATCTGTCTCATATGGCTTGAGACATTGTCATACTTCGCACTCAGGTCATTGAACATATGATTCATCCTGGTGTTGATGTCGTTTGTGACCTGGTTCAGTGCTTTCCCCTGGATCTGCTGTCCTTGGAGCAGTTGGCTCATCATATTGGCGAGGCTCTTCATGTCATCATTCGGAGCAGTCTGAGTCGGTTGTGCAGCTTGCTGATTAACCGGCTGTTTCTGGCTGTGGAATTGGGCATTCTGAGCTGGGTTGAGGACAAAGGTTTTTCCCTGATTGCCATAAGGCCTTTGGTATCCATTGTTCTGACCCTGGGTTCCTTGAGCTTTATCGTCTGGTTTAGGGGCGTTGAACAGGTGGAGATTGTTCCTCACGTTTAGGTTCGGGTGATAGTTCTTGAACTGCCATCCTTGCCCATTCACATAACTCACTTCATGCTGATCCTCAGCCGACTGACCTGCCTCTGATGTGCCTTCCGCGGTAGCTTTATCCTGAGGGGATTCTTCCATGATGAAGACCTGGTTCTTGTTACTCTTGATCAGCTGATCGACCTTGGCAGAGAGCTCATCAATCTTGCTGTTGTCGATGCTCTTCACCTTCTGAGTGCGATCAGTCTCGCGGTTATTGTCAGCTGAGCTTGAGGCCATGTTCTCAATCAACTCGAATGCACCTTGAGTGGACTGAGTCATGAAATCTCCCTTACTGGCTGAGTTCAAAGCGTTCTTGTACTCCCAGCCTACTCCATCGTAGAACACTCCCAGCAGATAGTCTTCCTCAAAACCGTGATGTGGGCACTCTCTGTGGTAGACATTGAATCGCTCCCAAGCATCGCAGAACGGCTCGTCCACCAGCTGTTTGAAGGTCACGATTTTCTGTCTCAGAGCTGCCGTCTTCGATTTCGTGTAGAAGTGGCTTAAGAAGGCCTCTCGGACTTGTTCCCAAGTGGTGAGTGATCTTGTGGGTAGTGAATCAAGCCAGCGAACAGCTTTCCCATCAAGAGAGAAAGGGAACAGAGTACACTTGATGTAATCGGGTGGTACTCCATTCGCTTTAGTGAAACCACACATCTTCTCAAAGTGCTCGATGTGGTCCATCGGTATCTCAGCAGGAAGTCCATTGAAGATCTTCCTTTGCACTAGACTTATCAAGGCTGGCTTGATCTCGAAGTCTTGCCTAGTGCACGGTGGAGGGGTTATGGCAGATCGCGTAGCAGGCAGATTACGCAGCAAGTTTCTCTGCCCGATCTGGACCACTTCCTCCTGTTGGTTCTGCTGGTTCGCAGCATTCAGAGCAGCTTGCTCGGCAGCAGCTTGCTGCGCTTGGATCGTTTGCTGCATCTGCTGCATCTGCTGTTGCATGAGTGCAAGTGCAGCAGTGAGATCATCTGGATGATCACCCATGTTGGTGTTCGTTGATCTCGGCTGTTGACGGTTCTGTCGTTCCAATCTCGCTAGTTCTTCGTTAGTAAGCTGATGCAATGGTCCTTGTGCATTGCTCCGAGTATGTCTACTGGTCATGCACCTGGATCATCAGCTGAAACAAAGAAAATAAAACGAGTTAGATATCTTAGACTAGATATGAAACCGAAAATTAGAGGTAAAAAATCTGGTCCCCGTCGCAACTGCGCCAAAACTTGATACACTAAAAATGAATCCTTGCTACTGCCAAGTTAACAGTTGCAATTGTAGTATTGAGATTCAAATCTAGAGGACCAGTCTACACTCTAGTTCTATGAGTTCCGAAATCAAGCTAAGAAGAAGATAAATATTTGGTTAAAAAGGTGACGTAGAGAACAAGTAAAAAGCACAAGCGATGAATTCAATTTAAAAGGAGTTAATCCAGGATGAATGCGAGTGATCTCAATCACGACCAAGCAGATATTCAGGTTCGATGCAGTTCTATCTAGAACTCGGAGAACAGGCTAGAACAACACACTGTCGTGTAGTTGATCCTTTCACCGATCAGACCCAGCTCCTAAGATGTCGCTTGGTCTGAGATCTGATGGTGAACCTTAATGAATGACTCCGATCTGTTCACAATGCACCTTAACATCTACTTTCGTGTGGCTAAGGATGCAGTGCTCATTCATACAAGATCTAGCAACCTATTACACTTTTGATGCACAGATTTACTTGGGATCAAACGCTAGATGATCAGTTTAACGCAGGCATGAAACAATGAATGAATGAAGATTTACTAATTGATAACCTATCTATGCTCAGTCGCGAATGCACTCTATCACCCTAGATCAACAGTCGACTACTCAATCATGATGCAGAGAAAAACAACAGATGAAACTGAAATACTCATGATCAGATTAAGAAGAAATAAACTAGGGTTCAGGTTGTTCTCTCGAGTGAGATGAAAGCCGTCGCCCTTACAAAAGCTTGAATCCAAAAGTATGAAACTTGTCTCTTGCAAAAACTAGCGTAAGAAAAATAGAAAATAGATAGATGGCCTTTTTATATGGAGGCGCCAATCAGAAGAAAAGAGATTAGGGCATCAGGGTTTTAATTCCCGAAATAGGAGTTTCCATATTCGTCTGGAACAATCTCCGGATCACTCCGTATGCTTGTTCCGCTTGCGATAGAACAGTCTCGGGACTGTTCTCTTGAGTGTTCTCCGCAGGAATGCTCCAAAAGGACTTCTTTTCATCAGGCACCTTCTCTTCTTCCTTCTACCAACTCCAGACCTGTAAAAGGTCAAAAAGGACTAGACTGACACGAATTAGTGACTTGAAACAAATGAAAACATATATACAATGATGTTAAAAACACCATATATCAATAGATCACAAAGGTGTGCAGGGGTACGACATATATGAGACCAATGTCCCTTAGTACTGCATCTGAAACAAGCATCTTCTCGCTTCTGGGAGGTACTTCCTTGGCTTTCTTTTCCCTTCGGGGATTGCTCAGAGCGGATCCATTGGAATGACTTCCTATCTTGTGGATTGTACTTTCGTCCGCGTCCACGATAGTTTTGACGACCACGACCGTGACCACGGAAAGCCTTATTTTCTTTCACTGGTTTCTTCGCATCTAATGCGTTTGCTTCAGGGAATGCTTTAGAACCAGTTGGACGAGTCATGTGATTCTTTATCAGAAGCTCGTTGTTCTTTTCTGCTATGGATGTGCCACAATCAAATCCGAAAATTTGGTATATCCCCGCAACCTATATTGTTGTTGCAGGGTGATGTGGCTCTTGTGGAATGTGGTGTATGTCTTCTCAAGCATTTAAGATTCGGTAATCGTTTCACACAATATCTCAATTTGGCCACAACTCCTAACACAACAGAATTATAATTCATCACTTTGTCGAAATCTTGAAATCTCAGACTCTGCCATTCATCTCGGGCAAGTGGAAGTGTTATGTCTTTCTGACGATCTTTCAGAGACTTCCATAGCTCTTTACGATCTCTCATGTTGGCATAATCATAAATACTTTCATCAAGGTGTCTTCTAAGGAAGATCACCGATTTGGTCTTTTCTTGAGGCGTCGAAGTATTATTCTCTTTAACGGTTTCAGATAAACCAAGAGATTCAAGGTGGAGTTCGAAATTGGTAACCCAAGAAATGTAGTTGGACCCGGTGAAATCCAGAGCGGGAAATTGGAGCTTCTCCATGTTTGCCATTGATTTTCTAAAGCACAAAATAATAAATTCAATTAGAATTTCATTAATTTTAAATGGAACCGATTACATTGATAGTACATGCGATTACTAGTAAAAAGTGGCCAAAACAAATACAAACTTTTCATTAACCTAAATAAATCACAAACTTATTTTGACCGAGCCGTAGAAGATACACTTTCAGTCAACCATTTTTATCGCCACATCTCCATTCAATTTTCACCGACACCCCTACGTAGTCGTTTCAAAAATATCACTGATTTACAAAATCCTCAAATTGATACTCTTAAACCCTAACTCTCCAAATCGAACTCACTACTTCTTCTTTTCTCTGCAACTCAATTTCATCTCTTGTTTCCCTTCTCTTTGGGTCTAAACTACAAATCGTGGAAAGTATTATTATTTACCCTAGGTAGAATTTTTTTTTTATTACTACCCCGCCTTTTCTACATTTTCTCCTTTTCCATTCTTACCCTTTTTATTTATTATTATTTTTTCTTATTAAAGATATTGCGGGACCCACCATTATTATTTTTCTTTATTTTATACTGGATCGATCTAGTTATTTTCAATTTTAAAAAAAAAAAAGTTTTGGGTGGGTCCCAGATTTTATTTTCCAAAACAATTGTTAATTGATTAATATATCTAAAAGTTTATGAAACTAAAAATTTATGTTCCAATAAAATAACAAAATAAATTATTAAAATAATATTTAAATCATGAATTAATTTTCAAAAATTAATTTAATAAAATATTTATATAAATTAGTGTTGTTTAACTAAATTGTACTTTTATATAAAGCAATCAAATTTAAAATAAGATATTTCATATTTAAATCAACAATCAATTTCATAAATATATATTTAAAATATTTCAATAATATTTCAAAAATATTTCAATAATATTTCATATTTAAATCAACAATAAATTTCATAAATATATATTTAAAATATTTCAAAAATATTTCAATAATATTTCCAAAATAAAAATTTAATAAAATGTGTATTTAAATAATATTTAAATCAACAATTCATTTTAAATTAAATTTAATAAAATATTTAAATAAATTCTGTTTACATAAAAATATTTCAAAACTATAAATTTATAAAACAGAAATTTCAATAAATTTTGATCAAAAACTAATTTCAAATTTCCTTAACTTAATTTTTTATATATTTATATGTCCTTAAGATTGAAACTAATATGTTTCGTATTTCATATTTTAACTGTTTATATTTGTAATTAAATTAATAATCTATACAAATTATAAATAATATTTGCTTTGTTTTGTAAAAAGTAATTTTGACACTTTTTCTTGTTATGTAAAGAGTTTCATTTAAGAATCCATTTCAGTTATATCTATTTTAACTTTAATATTATTTAAAAAATGCATGCAGATCATTTTTAATCTTTGTGAAAGATTTGATACAACCGAGGCTTCTAGGTCAGTTGGTAAAGAGTTCACAGCTGTGAGTTCCGCTACCTGGATTCGAATCCCGGCCACTGGAGAATTAACATTTCGGCATCGCCAGGGACATAAAAGCGACATGTGGCAACACGTGACTAGTCTGGACCACGTCTGTAGGGCCAGGATACCTCTGTATAATTCAAAAAGAAAAAAGATTTGATACTATATTTTATCTAGAGTTGATTACATGTTAGGACACATTTTGTCTTTCTTTTACATATAAAGACACATAGTACATGTAGCACACTTTTTTGTGGGTCCAATTAGTTGGTTTGACAAAAAAACCCTTGAAAAAAAGAAGATAGAGTGTGTTTAGTCGGAAAAAAAAACCTTGTTTCCAAATGAGTTATGGTAAGTACATAATAATATTTTATTTACATTACTATTATTCTTCCATCTAATGTTTTTATTGACTTTTTCTAAATTTAAGATATATAAAACAAACTATAATTGTTGCAATAAATTGTAATTTCTTTTTCTTTTTATTTTAAAATCCATTTTCATATATATATTTTATACATTTAATGGTTTTATAAAAATACATGGATACAAAAGATGTGGACGGAAAAAATGTGTTCATATACAAAAAAAAGATGTGGACGGAAAAATGTGGTCATATATGGCTTATATACAAATTACAATAGATTCATTCATCTATTTTTTATGAACAAATTATAACAGGTAACATATTATTTAAATAAGTTAATTTTATATTGAAATTTATTATGTTAAATGAACATGCAAAAAAAGCTGTTTTTACATTTTATTCTTGACAAGCACATTGTGATTTTTTTTCTCATTAACAGACACATTATGAGTTTGAGACACTTTTTGGCAACAGCTGTCTTTTTCTTGACCATTACTGCCCCTTTGTTGCTTAAGTATATTGGTTCTCTCTCTCGTTGTCTTTGTAAATAATGGTTACATTGATTTTCGGTTTGTAACTAGTGGAATGCTCAGTTGCAATTAATGTTAAAGTAAGTAAGTACTTTGGTTGTTTTATTGGGTACCGAGACACGCTGAGCTGTGGATGAATCTAACTTTTTTTAACTTTGTTTTTTTCTGTGTTAATGATGACTATTAGTCTTCGTTGTTTTTTTTACCTCTGTATTCACATCCACCACCACAGCATACACTAACACGACATCCACATCCATGACCACAGCATACACTAACACGACATCCTCCACCATTTCTTTTTTTCTCATGTCTTTCACCTCCATATTCACATTCACCACCACAGCATTCACCACCATCTCCTCCGCCTCACGTCTTTCACTTTCGTATCCACATCCACCACACAGCGTCCACAACTACGGCATGCATCCACCACCTCTTTCTTCTCATGTCTTTCACCTCCGTATCCACATCCACCACCATAGCATCCACGATCATGGCATCCACCACCACCTCCTCCTCCTCACGTCTTCCACTTTCGTATCCACATCCACCATTATGGCATCCACCACCACCTTTTTCTCTTCGCATTTTTCATCTTCGTATCCACATCCACCACCATGGCATCCACCACCACCTTCTCCTCTTCACGTTTTTCACCTCCGTATCCACATCCACCACCATGGCATCCACTACCACGGCATCCATCAAAAATGCCACCGGAGATCGTGTTACAGAGGAGAAAAATCAGGGAAGAGAGATTTGTATAGTAATTGTATTTCTACCTTTTGATCGAGGAGAAGAAAAAAAGCGACAGATTAGGGTTAATGATTGTGGACAAGAGATGGAAAACAACGGCGGCAAGAAAATACGGTGGCGGAGGGGAACAGTAAACGAAACGGAACAAACGATGTTTGTCTGTCAGCGGCGGAGCGAAAAACAGAGTAGAGTAGAGCACGGTGTCGGTAATCGGAGGGCGGGACCAAATATATGTCGAAGAAAATGACGATTTCAAGAGAATGGATTTGATTTTTTCGGTGGATTCAGTTTCTGGATCTCAAGAAAAATCAGAAGGAGGGGATATTAGGGTTTGTCACTACGAAATTAAAAAAAAAAGTAGAGAAAGAGGTCAATTGTCAATTCACTATGAGATCTTTTCGACATAACTAAAAAAGATTAATTGTTTTATTGATAGTGCATTTAATCTTGTCTGGTTATTAGTTAGAGAAGTTGTCTATAAATTATCTAGTTAGGAAATGTGAGAGTTTGGTTAGGAAAATTCCACAAACACACTTAGACAAGAGTAAGGGTTATGCTGGACATTTCACTAAGAGAAAGTGTGTGAGAAGACCAAAGTGTCTGTGGGTGTAATTGACAACTTGGAATGTGTTTGTAGGAGTAATATTCTCGTTATTAAACCCTCTAGGCAAATGTATCAAGGTTGGAAAGACCAAATTCAAAGCTTAAAAGAGAAAATAAACGAATAAGCACACCAGTAGGCATGTAAAGGATAATTAAAAGTAAGGAGAAAGACTGTCGTCGCGTTGGTAGAGATCTTGATGCCACACTCAAGCACTCCGAGACAGGTTTTCAGCTTCCTTTGAGATAAGAGACGCCAGCCAACCAGGACTATTGTTCGCTATGTATGACTGATATCTTCTTTATGCAACCACACTTACTGCAATTTTCGAAGCTACCTTGTTCTTACTTGAGATGACATACTCTAATGACCACGAACTCAAACTTTGAAGATGATTCTGAATTTGTCTCACCACATCACCAGCTTCCGAAGAAAGGCAAGAATCTAGAAGACTAGTTCTAGCCAACAGGAAGCATGATTGATCGTTTTATGTGAGCTGTTGTTACAGACGCTAATCTTTATTTTTTTATGTATTAAAAAACAAGTTTAAAACCCTTCACAACCACACAAATGGTGTCGAAAACGGTGAGTTATGTCTATGAAAATGAATATAAAATCGTTCAAATAGGAGAATATAACAAATTGAAGAAGAACAAAAATACAAATTCAAAAAAATGTGATGAGATGTCCACAACTTTCCATCCACATTTTTCATGTCCACGTATTATTATATAATTGTTAAAAATAGATAAAATATATATATGAAAATGGATCTTGAAATATAGAGACAAAGAAATTACTAATTACTGTAAAATTATATTTGTTTTATATATATTAAAATTAGAGAAAAAACAAATATAGTAGAAGATGAATGAATAATGATAACATTAAATAAAAAACTAAAATCTTTCTTTAGCCAAAGAAAGAAAAAGAAGGTAACGAGATGAAGAAGATGCGAGGAGAGAGAGAGAGAGTGATCATAAAGGGTATAAAAGACAAATAACAAGACAAATGTGTGTCTCAAGTGACATGTGTCTTTTAATGATATTAAGAAGTGAAAATGTGTCTTGGGATGTAAATTTTTCTTTTATCTATATAAATGTGTATGTGAACTACTATCACTACTAGGACTACTTTGTACTACCTTGTATTACTTTGGACTTGTATGCATTATAGATATTTCTAAGAACTTTATATTTTTGGTTTATTATATATTTTTATTTTTAGCATATATAATTTATATATTTTGAATTATATGTCCACATAATATGTTTATATATCAAATTAGTCATGAAATCTATAATATTTCTTAAGTAGACAACGAGAAACTACACCTAACAACATTCGATTAATCATAATAAGCAGCATGGGGGTATAACATAAAATAGTGTAGTTTATTGAGGAGGGGTAATAAATTACACTATTTTAGGTAAATAACAAACAAATAGAACTTTTTATAATTTTATAAGCAAATAGTGTCTAACGAGAATAGGTGTATTAATCTTGTTAGGGTGTATTAACAAGATTAACAAATAGATTAGGTGTCTAAGAGCATCTCCAACCCTATGCTATATTTGCCTCTATACACTATAATAGAGTAAAATCTACTCCAACTCATCTCTATTCTTTCTCCTAAAATAGAGATTTGCTATTTTTACCTCTATATTTAGGAGAAAAATAGCATTCCTCTACAATAGATGCATACTTTTTTATTTGCAAAATGGTCCTTTAACTTTTTGTGATTATAATTAAAATACATGTTTATAGATAAATATAATTCTTTTTACATATAATAACACAGATTTAGTTTACATAATAATTTTTAAATTTTAACAATTACAAATAATCATAAATAAAAATACTATTAATTTATTCAAAATTGAAAAAAATTAACAAATGAAATTTAACGTTTTATTTAACTGAAACTAAATTTAAATTTAACTATTAAAAGTTTTACATATCCTTAACATATTAATAAAAATCTTTAAGTTCAACCTAAATATTAATCAATATTTATTTCTCACTTAGAAATGCATTAACAAATTATTTATGTGAAAATATAGTATTATGGTTAGGTAATGTCTACTTTATTTTATTTTATTATATATGATAACTTTTTTTAATAAAATTTTTAGTTTAAATAATATTGCAATTTTATGAAAATTAAAAAGATTACATGATTGGGTGAATTTTTAACATTTATAAATAAAAGGTCTTAGTTGTAAAATAATAAAAGAATCTTTTAAAATATTCATTTTTTAGAAAAAGAAATAGAGAAATACATTGAAGAAGAACATATCTTTACTATAGAATTCATCTATTATAGAGAAAAAATAAGGAAATACATTGGAGATGGTCTAACGAGATTAATACACGTGGTGTCCGCCATGTGTCCCCTGATCCCTTATATATTATTTTAGGAGCATTAAAAATAATAAATCTTTAGTTCATGTGTGATTTACAACACTGTCATTTTCTACGTGTCATCACTACATGCTCTCTCACCAACTACATTCAAAAACCCTTAACTTACTAGCTTAATTACAAAAACTGCCATTGGTTATTAATTTATAATTCCATTAATATGTTATAAGCTTCATCTTTATTGACCAACCAAGAATATAATATCTATGATAAGTCCTTCTTAATGTTGTATTATTATTTTCAATGTTATGTTACACGCTAATCAATAAAAAATTATAATTATTCATCGGTGAATCACTGATATTTGAGTAGGTCTATCATATAGTTTTAGGATAATGAAAAAAATACAACTTCTAACTTTGTTTACATAAACTAACTCAAAATATTATTTAGAAATCATTATATCATCGAACGACCCAACATCCTTATTATCTATGTATTATTACATGTATATTAATAGTGTTGTGTTCGACATACTAATTGTTTTATCACTTATATATGAGACTTCGAATCATACGGTTTCCCATGTATATAACTTATAATTTATATACAATAAAATGTGATAATCACATGTTGATATGTTGTAACTTAAAATCATTATACAAAATACATAATAAAACCTAATGACTTATTTTATAAGAATCCGATTCAAATTAACTATATGGAAAAAAAATTCTTCATGGGTTAACTATGAAGAATTTATTTATTTGATGTATTTTCCTAAAGATCAAATATGTAATAACAATCACAATTTATTTTGGGTTAACTATGAAGAATTTATTTATTTGATGTATTTTCCTAAAGATCAAATGCATCACAACCCACATGATATTTTGATGATCTTCCTACATTAAGTATGTCATGTCAATCTTAATCATAGTTAAAACCAGGAATATGGCTGTGATTCCATATGTTATGTCACTGATATGCTTAATTAAAATAAATTACAATAAATCCCCTGTCAATCACACATTTTTTGGTGATTTTAATTGTATTTTCTTCAATTTAGGAAACATTAGGAATGTAAATACGGTTATGACTATTATTAATTGATTTTTCATTATTTAAAAAATGCTTTTTATGGTATTATCGATTTAAAGTAGACGTTGAACCATACAAAATATGGAAACTAAAAATTGTAGCGAGTCAAATTGGTGAGAGGACAAGTGATTGTCACTGATTGCTTTCAAAGATTAATTTGCGAATCCTTATACTCGGATTGTTTCCTATAATACATCAATAAAAATCGTCGAATCATACAAAAATATGGAAACTAAAAATTGTAGCAAGTCAAATTGGTGAGAGGACAAGTGATTGTCACTGATTGATTTCAAAGATTAATTTGTGAATCCTTATACTCGGTTTGTTTCCTATAATAAAACAAAAAATCATCTAACATTATGAACAAGGCAATTAAAATATTCAAATCTGGATCACGAATACGAACTATCATTCTGGCTATTAATTCCATCGAGTTTACCTTAGACATACGTGATGTCTTACACGTATAAATAGGAATGCCTTATATTTACATCTCCACACAATTGTCTCCTTCTCAGATGACGTATTTATCCTATTGCTTATATTTTGTTTTATATTTTTGCTTCATAAATGATTTTATATTAGTTTTTGCTTACTTTTATATCTTTTATTGAGTCTCTTACACTACTTATAGGACAAACATACTAAAATATAAACAAGTTTAAAAAGAACAGGATCAATTTGTTATTGAAACATAAAATTATTTTTATATTTTTATTTTACAATATTTACCATTTTTCTATGCAATTTTTTCTATGCAATTATTTCTATATTTTTATTTTACAATATTTACCATTTTTTCTATGCAATGGACCTTTGTAATATTTTTAATATCTATATATCTTTAACAATCAAAGACTAAACCACCCAACAAATTATAATACTTTTTTTTAAAGAAATTCACACTAAATATTATAAAATACAAATATGAGAGATTGTTTTTTACACCAAGCAATTGTGAGAACAAATAACCTTTCATTATGTTCTCTATTTCTTCAAGCTTCTCTATCCTTTTTTTGATGTATGCTTCTCTTGGAAAATCTTTTCTAAAGATAGCAGAAAAATCGCCATTGATTAGAATGACTGTTGAACATAAGAAGAATGTAGTTAAGAAAAAAAAATTATAAGGCAAATAATTATAATTCCATAGGGATGATGAACCTGGTACGTTCCACTCAAAAAAATCTACAGTCAGATATCACAGACTTGACTATTAAATATACAACAAATTAACTGAAATAATCTGACTCGAGTAAAAGCTAAAAATACATGTTTGTGTGTTATCTTGATCTGAGAACTTGAGCAAACAAACACGGGGAAATGGCTTATTTCCCTACAAACTAGTTGTTCCCGGCTTTTTCACACACGAACTTTTAAGCCATGCCAAAAACTACACGAACAACGGAAATATTGCTTATTCCCTTGTGAACTAATTATTTCCAGCTTTTTCACACAGAAATTTTTAAACTTTGCCAAAAACCATATGAACTACGCTATTTTTTGAATTACATACACAAACTATCAATTTTAAGCTATTCCTCTAAAATCGTAAATTGTGTTATTTAAACATTAGCTTAGTTTATGACAGGTGGATAGCCGGTTTAATTTGGGTTGATAAAAAGGATAATAAAATTTATTATTTTGTAAAAGATTAAATGTTTTACATGATGCATAAAGAAAGAAGAGCAACAACATAGTGGATTGGTAAACTAGTAGTTGCTGCTCTTCTTTCTTTATTCATCATGTAAAACATTTAATCTTCTACAAAATAATAAATTTTATTCCCAATTGATGATGAAGAGTAAAACGATTTTTGAAGAAGAAAAGCAGTTGACAAAAATAAAAGAAAAAGAAAAAGAAAAGGAACAAAATGATGTATCATCCTTTTTTATCAACCTAAATTAAACCGGCTATCCACCTGTCATAAACTAAGTTAATGTTTAAATAACACAATTTACAATTTTAAGGGAATTAGCTTAAAATTGATAGTTTGTGTATGTAATTCAAAAAATAGTGTAGTTCATGTGGTTTTTGGCAAGTTTAAAATTTTGTGTGTGAAAAAACTAGAAATAATTAGTTCATAAGGGAATAAGCAATATTTTTGTTGTTCGTGTGGTTTTTGGTATGGCTTAAAAGTTCGTGTGTAAAAAAGCCGGACACAACTAGTTCGTAGGGGAATATGCCATTTTCCCAAACAAACACACATGCTATATTAAATATAGAAACGTATGTGTGTGGCTTATATATAGAGATTTGGACTATGTATTTCATTCTCTCTACACGGTACATCTAATCATAGTACATATATACATATGACATTCATCTATATATATTTAGTATATTTATTTTATTCTTTTAGAAGTAAAATATATAATTTTTTGTTTAGTTGTTTAGATTAAATGGTTATTTTATTCTTTTAGAAGTAAAATATATAATTTTTTGTTTAGTTGTTTAGATTAAATGGTTATATATATTAAATGGTTTGAGTTCAATTGGATCGTTTTGATTCGGTTTAGTTTGGGTTTTTTTTTTGTCTACCCCTACTTTTAAGCATTTTCATATATCACGGGATGTTACATTTTTATTGGGGAAATGAAATGTGGATGTGGTGTTGATCAGAAAAAAACGATTGGGGGTGACGGTGCGCTGCAAACTCCAAAGAACAAACCGGAGTCCTCTGACCCGACTAATTCAAAAAGTCTCTCTCACCCACTTTCACGCCAAGTTTGACTAAAAACTAACGGTGACTAAACGCCGTCATATACGGTGGTTTGGTAATTCGACCTCTAAGCCGAACAAAACAGTAGTAGTCTGCTAACCCATATTCTTTTTTTTCTAATAAAACTACAGTTAATTCCATCGAAATGGAAAATATCCCCTTACGAACTACAGTTTGCCTAAAAAGACATGTAAAAAAGTAGAGTAATGTAAAATTACCTAATTAAAATTTAAAACATGCAATATGTAATACCAATCAAAGCCGAGAGGAACCGGACCGGACGTATTTAATTAACGGCGTTTCGTTGCGAGGAAGAGAGAAAGAGCGTTGACCTGAGATATAGTGGAATAATTGAGAGAGCCCTGTGTGTATTATTAATTAATAATAATAAACTCATACATATGTGTACAAAAATCAACGCCTTCTTCACATATTCAAATCTCATCATCAAACCGAAAGTTAAAGGTTCCGCAAAGTTATTCGCTCCTCCTCCTACTTTTCCGAATCTTCCAGCGCGATCTCTGTCAGTTTCTCCAAGTATATATTCTAATTATTATTATCCCTCCAAGAAACCTGTCGTAATGGCTATGGCGAGTCTCTACCGGCGATCTCTTCCTTCTCCTCCGGCCATTGACTTTTCTTCCGCCGAAGGCAAGGTACGGAATCAAGTTTCCGAATCATCGATTTTTTTGGATGAAAATTAGGTTATTTTTTCTAATTTATTGGTTGGTTGAGCTGTGAGTGAGATCTGAATACTTCTAGTTAACTGTTACTACAAGTAGTTGACTTGTTCTTTTTATTACAGAGGGATAGACTTGTTAATGTAATCTGTTTTGCCTACTGTCTGAAAAGTATGTTCTGTTTTTTTTTTCTTGAGAAAGGGCGTTCAATATGTTCTGTTTCATCTAAGTTGTTTTTTTCTTTTTCTTTTTTTTTTTTGTGATCAGAAAATATTCAATGAAGCGCTTCAGAAAGGAACAATGGAAGGATTTTTCAGGTTGATATCTTATTTCCAGACGCAGTCTGAACCTGCTTATTGTGGCTTAGCCAGCCTTTCTGTCGTCTTGAATGCTCTTTCTATTGATCCTGGACGTAAATGGAAAGGTATATATATAATCACTTTTATAAAAAGTATAAAGAGATGGAAACATATCTAGATTGGTTTTTGAATTTTTCTTCTTCCAATAGGGCCTTGGAGGTGGTTTGATGAATCGATGCTGGACTGCTGCGAGCCACTTGAAGTAGTCAAGGAAAAAGGCATTTCATTTGGGAAAGTTGTCTGCTTGGCTCACTGTTCTGGAGCCAAAGTGGAGGCTTTCCGCACTAATCAGACCACCATTGATGATTTCCGCAAGTTTGTGATGAAATGCTCCACCTCTGAGAATTGCCATATCATCTCAACATATCACAGAGGGGTGTTTAAGCAGGTAACTTCTGCATGCAGCATATAACTGTTGAGTGCTTGTAATGTTGATCGAGATTCTAACGAATCTTTTCTTTTCTTTTTGCAGACTGGGTCTGGTCATTTTTCACCTATAGGTGGCTATAATGCTGAAAGAGATATGGCTTTGATTCTTGATGTTGCACGTTTCAAGTATCCTCCTCATTGGGTTCCTATTAAACTTCTTTGGGAAGCCATGGACAGCATTGATGATTCTACAGGAAAACGTAGAGGGTAACATACTCTTTTTATCTTTTTCTACTATACTGTATCATAATGTAGTTTTTTTTTTAAATTAGAATATGGTCTGATGTTGTGATGTGTTGTTCCCAGGTTCATGCTCATATCTAGACCCCACAGAGAACCAGGATTGCTCTATACTCTGGTATGTCTGATGCAATATTAATTCTCTTTATGTTTGCTAATAGTTTGTTCGTCATTTTTTTTTTGCATTTTCTGTTAATGCAATCTCTCCTCATAACCTTTACTATTTTCATCTGAATGCAAATTTTGAAACTTTATAACATCTTAAGTACACATTTATTGAATGAACTTCAGATCCTTGGTACATTTCATTGGTAATACAGTATTACCAACGAATACAATAACTTGTTAACCAAACTTGACCGGTTGTAATTTTGGTTATCTTTGTTACCAGTCTTGCAAAGATGAGAGCTGGATCAGCATAGCCAAGTATTTAAAGGAAGATGTTCCTCGTCTTGTGAGTTCACAGCATGTAGATAGTGTTGAAAAAATCTTATCAGTTGTGTTCAAGTCACTTCCGTCAAACTTCAACACATTCATCAGATGGGTGGCTGAGATCAGAATAGCTGAGGACACAAAACAAAACCTCAGCGCTGAGGAGAAATCAAGGCTCAACTTAAAGGTACTCTCTCTCCTGTGACAAATCTATTCTTTGAACAATCTTGACTTTATACATGTCTAATCTCTTGTTAACCTACTGCAGCAAGTGGTGCTGAAAGAAGTGCATGAAACTGAACTGTTCAAACACATCAGTAAGTTCTTATCCACAGTGGGTTACGAAGACAGTCTGACATATGCGGCTGCAAAGGCTTGTTGCCAAGGTGCTGAAATCTTGACCGGATGCTCATCAAAAGAGTTTTGTTGTCGGGAAACTTGTGTCACTTGTGTCAAAGGTATGTCACTATTCGTGTATTAAGTTTGCTGTTAAAACTTGTTTGCTACATTGTTAAAAAAAATTTTTGCACCCATCAAGGTCCTGGCGAGGCAGCAGGCACCGTTGTGACTGGAGTTGTGGTGCGTGACGGGAGCGAACAAAATGTTGATCTGCTGGTGCCATCAACCCAAACTGACTGTGAATGTGGTCCAGAGGCAAATTATCCTGCAGGAAACGATGTGTTCACTGTACTTCTGTTGGCATTACCTCCACAGACATGGTCAGGGGTCAAAGACCAAGCTCTTATGCAAGAAATGAAGCAGCTCATTTCCATGGCTTCCCTCCCAACTATGCTTCAAGAAGAGGTAATTTATAATACCAATTCTATTGCTGGGAGTCAGGGTTCTCTCTTTAGTGGAAGAGGGTTTAGATCTTTTTACTAAACAATTAAGTAAACCTAAGTTGTGCATGAGAGTTTTACTTCTTCGACTTTTTTTGATGTTAACAGGTATTGCATCTTAGACGCCAACTTCAGCTGCTAAAAAGATGCCAAGAGAACAAGGAGGAAGAGGATTTTGCTGCACCTGCCTTTTGATTCAGCTACCCAAATCTAAAGTTTCTCTCTTCTTCACCATTTGAATCCCAGTTTCTCAAACCTAAAATACCCTATAATTAATTATTAGAGTGTCTTTTATTCTATTTATGATGCCAGCTCTATGTTTAGCATATGATGCATTATATCTTTACTACTACGTTAATAAACCTCATTCTGTGTCACAAACTATTACATTGGAGGATGTATAAAACTTGAGATCAACAAACGTCGCACATGGTTTGCAAATAATCAAAGGCTTACCAACGTTGCTCTTTAAGTATCAAGTTGCTATTACAATAGAAACCATTCTCAACAAACCGAGAAAACGATAATTCTCAACAAAAACCCAACCAATATGAATTAGACAAAAAAAAGCTTTGGTTTTTATATTTCAATTCAATACATAGAAATTCCAATGGAAACAAGGAGAATTCAAGCAAAGAGCCCAAGGAAAACAATTGAACAAACACATTAAGAACTTCAAATACAAAAAAGGGTGCAATCAAGCTCTATATAGCAACAACACACAATACATCTAATTAAACAAACTCAAAAGAAGAACGACTAATATTAAAGTTTTCAATAATAATGATTCAGTGATCCCTTTTCACTCTTGGATGGCTTCATTTAGTTAAGAAGACCGTTCCAAGTCCAATACTGATTTAGTGATACCTCTGGATAAAATCCAAGTATGGCATTATAACCGACCTCTTTTAAATAGGTGAGGTTTCCATAAAATCGTGTATATCTCGAGATGATGAGTATGTTGGCAGAACCAGCCTGAACATGATGTTTGCGGTTATCACGTCTGCAATTTCTCCTTCTAAGAATCCATAAGAAATTTAGTATCAAAAGTCATAGAGAAAGAGTGAAGAAAATGAAAATCTCTAACCTTATTCGTCTACATGCACAATTCTTATTCCACTATTTTCAAAACGCGACAATTTACCCAGCACTAAAGTGATCGAGATGCGCTACGACTGCAAAATAGTTCGGTTGGTCCGTCATATCCAAGTGGTGCGTTCAAGCTTGTTTCTATTTGTGTTTCGACCTAACTTGGTGGTACACCAGATAGGATCCTACAATTCTCAGCATCTCATAGGATGACATTTTTAGCCATTTTGTAACAATGTTCAGCTATATCAGTTTCAAATAGTATTTATTTTCGAACACTTCTTAAAACAAAAATCAATTTAATATAACAAACCCACAGATTCTCATATTTATAAGGACGAGTCTAGAGTTCTAGTTTGCTTACCACGTGACTACTTTGTCTTTCTACCGGAAGACACTTCCCTTCTTAATTGAGGGAATCTTTTTGTGCATTTTTGTGCATGTAATGAGACCCTACTTTACAAAGACATTGATAGCACAAGATAGTACTGTAAACAAATCTTGAGAAAATAAGATATTCTTAGATGGAGTTTCTCAAGATCCCACTTCCCTTCCTATTTGAACGAATAGGAATTAGACAAAGAAAAACTCTGGTCTTTGTATTTCAATTCAATACACAGGAACTCCAATGGAAACAACGAGAATTCAAACAAAGAGCCCAGAAAAATAGTTGAACACACATTAATAACATCAAATACGAAAATGGCGCAATCAAGCTCAATATAGCAACAACACACACAAATACATCTAATTAAATACACTCAAAAGAAGAGGATTAATATTAAAGTTTTCAATAATAATAATTTAGTGATCCCTCTCCACTCTTAATGGCTTCATTTAGTTATCAAGATGACCGTTCCAAGTCCAAGAGGTTGGAATCACACTTGGTTGAAACCATGTGGTGGAACCTCTGGACAAAATGCAAGCATGACATTGTAACCGACCTTCTTTAACTAGGTGAGGTGTCCATAAAATCGTGTATTTCCCAAAATGATGAGTATGTTTGCAGGTGCCAGAACCAGCCTGAGCAAATCACCACTATTGTGATACATCAGATGGGATCCTGCAATTCTTAGGATCCCATAGGATGACAGTTTTAGCCATTTAACAACGATGTTCAGCCATGATCAGCTTCAAATAAAACATTTATTTTTGACCACGTTCTTCTTAAAACAAAAATCAAATTAATATGGCAAAACACAGATTCTCATATTTATAAGGTGGAGTCTACCGTTCCAGTTTACTTACCACATGACTACTTTACCGTTCTTCCAACAAGCCGCTTCCCTTCTTAATTAAAGGAATCTTTTGTGCAGGTAATGAGATCCCACTTTACAATTACCAATTACAGTATATTTTGGGGAGTCACGGTTCTCTCTTCAGTGGAAAAGGGTTCAGATCTTTTTTTAAACAATAAACTAAACCTAAGTTGAACATGAGAATTTTACGTCTTGAAGCAAATGACTGTTTTTGATGTTACACTACAGGTATTGCATCTTCGACGCCAACTTCAGCTGCTAAAAAGATGCCAAGAGAACAAAGAGGAAGAGGATTTCGCTGCACCTGCCTTTTGATTCAGCTACCCGAATCTAAAGTTTCTCCCTTCTTCACCATTTGAATCCCAGTTTCTCAAACTTAAATGAACCTTATGCCAGATTGTCTTCGTTGAATCCCAGTAGATAAAAGACCATGTTCTCACCGCGCTGCTGATGGTTTGGGATAAAAGACCAAGCTCTTCATCACAAAATGATGAAGCTCGTTTCCGTTAGTATCTTCTCGACTAGGGATCACGAAGAGGTGTAAGTTACCAAATTTCCAGTATCTATCATCATCATCATCATCATCACAACATACAGAGACAGAGATTGTGCTCATACCCAGATCATTGTCTCATCAAAACCACAAGTAGTAAACTACATAACATATGCAATCTATATAAATATAATAATATAGTAAAGTTATTAACCATATTCATCACACACTCTACTCTCTACTCCAGATTGCGAATCCACGCTGATACACATAGATCTTAGTTACATATCAAAAGCAACCATACAAAATCCTAAAGAAACCTTCCAAAGTCTCTTTTTTTTTTGTTTTAATAATTATTGTAGACCATCCTTACCACTCCAAAGACCGAATCCTGCGTAAGAAGCGAGGTTGGTGGTTAGGTTTGTCAACGACAGGGATTACAAACTCCATCAGCTTCTGGTATCTCTCTTTCCTCTTGTCCTCAATCTCCAAGGAAAGCTTCACATTCTCTTGCTCAAGCTTGGCAGCTAAAGTCTCCAACTCAACTTGATAAGCCTGTTTCCTCTCTCTAGACCTAGCAGCAGACTCACGGTTCTTGATCATCCTTCTCTGTCTCTGAGCAGCTGCTTTATCCAACGGCTCCATCATCACTCTCGCTCTCTTCCCTCTCGCTCCTCCTCCTCCTCCGTAGACATCCACACCGTTCCCAAACGCGACGATCGATCCTTCCACTTTATCAATCATCTGAAACGGATTGTGATGATCGAATCCGTAACTCTTCACATCCACGTCATCGGACTCTCCGTCTTCACCACCACCAGTCGCTTTCGCTAAGAAATCCTCTAACGTCATCATCTCCTCATGCTGCTGCGTCTCCTCTTCTTCCTTCATCCCTCTCCACACCTCGTCCACACGCGTCTCCGTCCCTCCTCCTCCTCCGACGACGACATCCTCCATCGGCGTCGGAGCAGCAGCATCCATCAGGAGCGACGAGGACTCCGTGGCTGGCGGATCCGATGCGAAGGTCTCGTGTAGAATCCCTTCAACGGTCATCGTACCGGGACTGTAACCGCCGAGAATCCTGGGATCTCGCCTCAACTGTTGAGGTCTTAAAGATGAAGAAGAAGGGATGCGACGAGATGGATCCGAGTTTGTAGAAGAAGATGAAGAATGCATCACCTTAAACGACGCCATTATCGGAGAACTGAACCAGTCCCTTCTCTCTCTCTTTCTCTCTCGCCGGAATCGGATCAGAGAATCCCTCTTAGATTTCTTTGACTCGGCCCCGAGATGAGGTTGCAGACCACGTGCTTTATGTAGCGCGTGGATTAAGTTATCACAGTTTTTCAAACGAAGCGATAAGATCTTTTTTTAACTTTTAAGGGCGCGTGGGGAGGCTTCTGTCTCGTGTCATCATTATGTGGTCGTCAAACTTAACATCAATTATTGTTCTTAAGATATGATTAGTGCATTATTAAACTTGAGTTACTTTGACTTAACTATTTATATACTTGTACTAATTAACTACTGTGTTCACTTAGGAGCAAAACCTTTCGGACAGTATCTGTGTGTGTTAACATAATACTTAGAAGAAATTACAAGCATAGACTAATAAACAAAACAAAAAGCGAATATAGAGTTGTCAAAACAAAAACGGAAATCTGCGTCCAGTGGTTTATATTATTGTTGTTGTTATGTTAATGTCATTGTCCTCGTTTGAATTAATATAATGCCTGCTTTGTGAGTTGTGTTCATGCTTCATGCTTGTAATAATAAACACTAAAGTGAGAAAATAAATACACGTTAAACGTTTTGGTCATTTTATAAAATACGAAATACAAATCTCAGTTAGATGCTTAGGTACATATGTCTGTGACATCTTTGATTTGGTTTAAGTTAACTGGTTGGCTGTGCATGTTTTTGTTTGATTGTTGTACGCCTAATCAAGTTAACTTTGACCTAAACCAGATCAGAGAGGATGCTACTAAATCCTTGTAAGGTTTTGAATCAGTCATGCATGAATATTCAGAACAAGCAAGATTATGATGTTGCTCAAGTGGGAAACTTGCTGGTAATTGGCTGCCATAAGATCAACTTCATTAATTACATCCAAAAGCATGTTTTCTCATGGGAAAGATAAATCCATGTGGCATTCTTAGTTATTTCAATCTCAGAAAATATTTTAGAGGATTCAAATCTTTCATATAAAAAGTTAGTATATAATCCTTAAGTTTATGTGCCACCTTAACACTATTTCCATTATAATCAAATCATCGACGTAAATCAATATATGCAATTTCACCTCATCTTTCTCCAAAGTGAAAAAAAAAAATAGTTTGATATGATTGCTTGAATCTATAGTCTTTCAATGTTATGAACAATTTAGCAAATGACAAGACTTGGGTTCACCTCCTATGGCGAACTCTTAAATTCACCTCAATTGTTAGCACTAATCAAAGTGCCATGTAGGATTAGTAAAAAAAGGAAACAAAATTAAAAAGAAAAAAAAAGAAAAGAAGTGAAAAATACGTCGACTAATTTTTGTAACGCCATCTATGGTTTTTTTTTCATCACCAACACATAATTTAAAAGCTTCTTTATAATCCACACAGAATATTGAAAGTTTTATTTGTCAAATTGGTGTCTACAATCATGTGCCCTTATATCTTAAATCTAAACCCAAAACACTAAACTCTAAACCCAAAATACTAAACCCTAAACCCTTTGGTAAATCCTAAACCCTTGGGTAAACCCTAAACCCTTGGGTAAAGAGATATTCCAAAGGTTTAGAGTTTACCCGAGGGTGTAGGGTTTACCCAAAAGTTTAGGGTTTAGTTTTTAGGATTTACCAAAAGATTTAGGGTTTAGTGTTTTGGGTTTACCAATTTGACAAACAAAGCTTTCAATATTGTGTATGGATGATGAAGAAGCTTTCAATATTTTGTATAGGTGATGAAGAAGAAGCCATGGATGGCGTTAAAAAAAATTAGTCTACGTCTTTTTATTTCTTTCTTTTTTTTTAAATTTTATTTCCTTTTTTATTAATCTTACATGGCATTTTGATTGGTGCTAACAATTGAGGTGAATTTGAGAGTTCACCACAGGGGGTGAACCCAAGTTTTGTTCTTTAGCAAGCCATCATCTTGGTGGTTGTTAGATTTAAAATCTAAGTTGTAACCTATATATAATCTCCATGTAAGAATGCGTTGTTTACATCCATGTAACGCAAGACCCAACCACGTTTAGCTGCAGCAACGTCAAAAAACATAGAAAAGTTACTATTTTTGCAACCAGAACATATATTTTGTTATAGTCTTCACCAGCAATATCTTTGTGTCCCAAGGCCACCAACCGTGACTTGAAACTTTCACCACTTTCATCCGATTTGAGTTTTATCTTGAAAACCCACAAACTCCCTATTGCTTTATTTCTTGGAGGTAAAATCCTCGACAGTCCAAGTGAAATTATGTTCCAAAAATTTATCATATATGATTGCCAGATTTGAAAGATTTTGGTTCCTTTGTGTCAGAATCGCCGTCGTGTAGTCTATAAGAATTAATGGTAGTCATCTTGCTTAGATATTGAAGAATATACTTTTTGTAGTGACATCAGGTTATTTGACTTTAGCCGGATTACCACATAATAACGCAGAGTAACCAAAGTTTCTTACTTCGATGATCTCTTCCCAACTGTGATTCTTGATTGATGACAGATCCAGTCTCGTATGGTTGCTGATTTGAAATAGTTGCATTGTCTTGAGACGACGAGACTTTATTGAAAAGGATGATGCCCACATAAACCAATCAAAGACCCATAACTCTGATTTGTTTGATTTGATCCACTGTATCAATCCATATTCTCTGATAAATACATCATAAATTGGATCCCACAAAGATTGTATGTTATCTTTAATCTCTTGACCCAATAATAAATTATCAAATGGAAATTTAGATTCAGACATCAAACAATCTCCATGCCTTTTTACCGTATTATATCCGATGAAAACATAATGTCTGCTTCTCTCTACAAACTTAGCTGCTCAACATAAAGATAGATAAAATTTTCTGTTTTCTATTGTAAGTTTATTGTAATAATTTATAATAAAATAAAACTCCTTCTGTATCATTTTAAAATGTGTTTATGGTTTTTGCACAAAGATTAAAAAAATACAAATTTTATGCAATTTATTTTGGTAGTATAAAATACAACTAATTTAACCAATAAGAAAAAGATGCAATATTTTGTAATTAATCAAAAATTTCAAAAGATATTAAATTTTATCTAGAATTATGAAAACATTATTTATTATGAAACAATATTAAAATCCTTAAACACCATTTAAAATAATACAGAGGAAGTACTAAAAATATTCTGACTAATTATGCATTTGTATCCTTTTATGTAGCCATCAAAAAAAAACTACACAAAGCTCTCATTGTCCCCAAAATACGATTGCTGCCTCTTTGGTATTACTAATAGGAGAGACCAAAGGCCAACTTTATTCTTAAAGTTTATTACACAGATTGATTCGGAGTAATGGTATATAAGAATACAAGTTCACCTCTTTTACAATGGAAATTTTGTACATTTTCCAACACATGACCGAGATTTTACATATACAAACCATCAGTGGTGGTGGGAGAAAGATCTATGCAAGAAGAAAATACCTGTAAAGATCTTTTCAAGTAAGGTATATGATGGAATTTTCCTTACCAAAATATTCTCTGTAGGAAACTTTGGTTTGGGGGCGGTATTCAAGGACTCTCTTTCTCTCGTTTTACTTTTATTTCCGAAGATTGAGAAGCTCAAAGCTTCTCAACTGATCTTCACGAGCGTTTCTCGAAGCGGCGGTTGCGCGAGAGAAAGAGAGTGTCTTGGATTCATATCCAGCTTGGATTCTTGAGGGACGGCCGCTACCACCACCACCACCGCTTGATGAAACCAGACGACTTGAAACTCGGCTATCGCTTGGTCCGCCTGCAGAACTTGGCCGAGAGCTGCTTGTAGCAGCAACGGCTTTCCTAGAAGTAGATGTTCTGTGTCTTGAGGAACTGCTTAGTCTTTCAGAGTCTCCACGCTGCCAAAGAACAAATTAGAGTTAAGTCTTTTATCTAATAACTACAGCTTTTGATCAAAGAGATACATTTTTTACTAAGTGCTTAGTGAAAGGTCCGTCATCAGAGTTTCTTGATCTGGAATGATCACGTATAGAAGAGTTTGTTGGGTGCCTTCTGGAGAAGGCTTCCACTGCACCCGAGATTCTGGTTGTTTCCTTGCCTAAAACAAAAAAGAGTTGAAAGTCAGTGTGAGGAATGAATGTATTTGTGGTTATCAAAATTTATTCCTTGGAAGCAGGAGGAGACCTGAGTTCCTGTTTTGTCTATCCATAGAAGGAACACCTGCGTTAACTCCTGGTTTTGTGGTTGTATGATTCTGCCAAAAACAAAAGATTAACATTAAAACGTAAGCTTTGAGAAAACTCAAAATAGCCACTAAGAAAGATCACCCGTGTTCGTGAGCTAGAAGAAGTAGAGCTGGAACCGGTTTGAGGATACTTTAGGACTGTCCAGTCATATACATAATCGAACTGATAACCTTCTCGGATGAACAAGTCGCGGAAAAGTTTCTTAAGGTAAGAGTAATCAGGTTTATCATCAAACCGTAAAGATCGGCAGTAATGGAAGTATGAAACAAATTCAGACGGGTGATGTCGACACAACACCTACATACATCAAAACAAGCCATTAACAATACTAATGGAAGTAGATTACCAACAAACACTTGACGGATTTTCTGAGTTGATTTACCTCTATAGGAGTTGATACTTTCTTCTCACTGATTCTGTCATATTTCTGCTTCTTAGTCCCAGCTTTTAGTCCCTGCCATGGTAAGCTGGTAACAAGAAAAAACAAAGAGTTTACAATTTGGTTCAAGAAAATATATACAGAAGCTAAAGGACAAATGTTATTACCTTCCTTTGAGAAAATACATAAGCACATAACCAAGTGATTCCAGATCATCCCTTCGACTTTGTTCTGTTCAAACACCAGCAAAGATGAATCGAGTTTAGGAAGAAATAAAAATACACGACTTTCACAATATTTGTAAACATCAGTCACAGGACAGCAATCTTACCGACTCCAAGGTGAGTGTTGACACTTGCATACCGAGCTGTCCCTGTGAGATTTTTGTTTTCTCTGTCACAACATTTGATATTTCCTTTTTGAGTTCACAGGCAAAGAATCGGACCCTTGAGTGAGGATAGATGAAACGAGAGAGCATGGCATAGCCTTTACCTGTAAGGAATGTGCTTGTGAGTCTGAAGGTCTCTGTATTTTTTCCCTAATCCGAAATCAATGATATACACCTGAAATAATAAGAGAGTGTATCTCAGAAAGTTGAAGCAGAAGCCCTCAATCAAATATAAATTTCTTTTAACACAAGATAGATTTTGGTACCTGATTTGCTTTGCGTCCAAGGCCCATTAAAAAGTTGTCAGGCTTTATATCACGGTGAAGGAAACCTCGAGAATGCATATATTCGACCCTGTTAAGCTGGAAAGCAAAACAGAAACAACATTACGAACGAACTAACAAGTTGAGAGCACATAAGAGATGGAAAACCAATAAAAGAAACTCACTAATTGGTCGGCAAGCATGAGAACAGTTTTCAAGGTAAACTTCCTGTTGCAGTAGTTAAACAAATCTTCAAGGCTAGGACCTAGAAGGTCAATAACCATTACGCTGTAGTCACCTTCAACTCCAAACCACTTGAGGTTTGGAATACCAGCTTCAGAGACAAAGGAATAAAAACTGTTTTTTTAGTTATTTGCAAAAAATAATAATGCAACCAGCACAATAGATAGAAGCCTAAACTATTCTATAATAAAAGTGTGAAGTGAGACATACTTCCTCCTTGAAGCAGTATATACAACTTTGACTCATAATGAAGTTGGGGATGCTTGGTCTTCACAGATTCCTGAAGTGTCAAAAAATAAAAGTAGAGAACCAAATTAAATGACAAATGAAACAAGAAAGCAAATATCTAATAGTCTTGATGTGAAGAGAGAATTTTACAAAAACATCATCACATGAAATGAAAGCAATATACCAGCTTGACAGCAACTTCTTCTCCTGTTTGGACATTTACACCTGCAGAAAAAAAAATAAATAAATAAATAAATAGAAGAAGAAGAAAGGAGAAAATCAAAAAAGTATTGAGGTGGTACCTAGATAAAGCTCTCCAAAAGATCCACTACCAATTTTCCTTCCAAGCTTAAACCTACCACCGATCACAAGATCCATCTTCTCAATTTAGGATCGAAGAACCCTTCAGAGATTCATTATTGCACATAAACAGAAGAACATCATAACCCAATTCCGCGTGAAGATCGTGAAATCGAATCAATCAATCAATCCGATTAGAAATCGAACAATCCGGAAGAGATGTTAGATGGAAGTGGGTCGGGAATTGAGAAACAAAATCGAAATCTGGTTGGATTAGAAGGAGAGGCGAGAGGAAATGAAGACGATCTGTGACATATTTGTCATCGCCTTTTTCTGTGTGTTCCGTTCCTCTAGAAAGAATATTGTTTTTTTTTCTTATAAAGAAGGGAATACTTGTCTGTCGGAATTTTTTTGGTTTTTTAGTTCAGTTTTAGTAAATACTGTACAGTGGGGGTAGATTAAACAATATTATCCTCTGATTAATATCTAGAGTTTTTAACACTTATAGTCACTTTAAGTGTTTTTATTACACTCATAGTCACAAGTTGCTACTGCAACACTTTTTTGTGGTTGACTACACTTTTGCCCCTTGATTCCTCAACTAAATAGGGTTATTTGTGTAATTAGCCTTGTAACTATTGGTTTGGGCTGATTTTGTATTTTGAATTTCAAATCGTGGGTAAGTGACGGTTGCTTTTACCGAGGGAGTTTCTTTTTTTTTTAACATTATCTTCTTCTTTTCATCGAGAAAGGTTAAAAAAAAAAAACTGTTCCGTTGGAGGCGATAAAGAAGAGTTTCCGACAGAGAAGAGATCGAGTATAGAAGAGATCGAAGGAGTGTGATGAAGAAGTCGAAGATGTCTTCGAGTGAGAAGCGAGCCCTGAAGGGGAAAGACAAAGGTAGAGATCCGTTTCTGGATGTCGTTTAGGGTTTTGTTTCGGGACCATTTCTCCGTTTGTCTCTGATTTGACATGTCTCTGATTTAGTGCGGTTGTGGCTTGATTCATCAGTTTCTATGGTGTTTTGAGGGTCTTTTTCTTGATTTTAGCGTTTCTAGACTTCCACTGCATCTTCGTTATTAATTGGCGGCATTGATAGATACTTGCTTTTGGTTTGATCGCAGAGACTGAGCAAACGGAAGAGGATTTAGTTGATAAGAGGCTGCCGCCTCGTTTGTTTGCCCCAGACCGGTTTCCTAGTAAAAGGCTAAATTGCAACTCAACGCTTGATTACCTCTTGTTGGTGAAGGATGCCCTGGAAGGAACGGATGAGTTTGAGCAACTTTTGGCGTCGTGCTTTGGACATCTATTTAGGTTACCAGTTCGTCGGTGTGCTTTTTCGGGGAAGATAGTTCATGGGATGCTTACTAGGCAGCTTGTGACTAAAAAGCGGTATGAGTTGTGGCCTGTCTTTGGAGGACAGCCCCTAAAGAGAGTCAACGAGCAAAAAAAGAGAAAGTCGACGGTGAGTTTTTGATTTCCCAATTTGGCTGGTTTAATTGTTTGCACCAAAGCGTGCATTTGAACTTCATAATTGTTTAGTCGTGTGATAGAGGTTTTGCTAACGGCGGCGGAAGTGGAGAATGAGAGGTTACCGACGCGTTTGTTTGCGACGGAGGTTCCCAAGCAAGAGGAATAATTGTTATTCGTCGCTGGAGTACCTCCTGCTAGTGAGGGATGTTCTAGAAGGCACCGAAGAGATGGAGATGCTGTTGGGTTCATGCTCTGGTCAGCTTTTTAGGTTACCGATGACTGAGGTGCTAGATGCTGAACATGAACCTAAAGTTAGTGGTGTACATGTGTACAAACGTGTGAGTATGTACAATTTTTAAAAAAGCATGAACTTGTGTACAACAAACAAAGTTGTACACGTGGACAACTAATGAGGTTGAAAGAGTACTTCAAGATGCATTTTAGATAAGAGAAGAGTCAGAAGATCAGAGAAGCTATCACCCATAAATTCACCGAGTACTTCCATGATGAAGTTTGTGCTGTTTTGGATGAAGGTGAAGCTAGACTTATTTTCTTAGGTTCACACATTGTAGCCGAGTTGGGTTTGGGAAGCTAACAATAATCAAGTGGCTTTGCTCTTTCACTCATGGATTTGAATTGGTGCTAAAAGATGTAGGGAGTATTGAGTATTTTAAGATTGGTTTTGTTTTGCTCTTAAAGTAGTCACTAGCTATGATAACCGTCTGGTTTTGTCTGAACTTTGGATGACGTGTGTAAGAAGTAATGCAAAAAATATTTTCAGAGCAGGAACACTAAAGTATGAATTCGCAACACAACTGAAAAAAAATTCAAAAAGTCTAACAACCTAAATACTGAACATACTTTGTGAGTGATCCCATATCTTCTTTTTTTTGTGAAACGAGTGATCCCATATCATTACTTGCAAGTTCTCCCAAAAAATGCTCAAGACAGAGCTATCATGCCGTGAGGAGGGTTATGATGATTAATAACCTTGTGTAGATGGTTAGTGTTGATCTTAACATGCCTAGGTGGAGATCAGTTAGATCTATGTATGATCATATTTTGGAGGGATTTTGATGTGTTTAGTATGAAAATCATCTACTAAGAGTTACATAGTGAAATTGTAGTGTGTACACGTTTATAATTATATTTGTTTGTGTATATGTGTACGCCATATTTCAGTTGTACACATGGATACTATGTTTGTTGTCTTCATGCATACTAAATTATATGAAATTACTGTGTACACTATATTTATGCCAGCTTACATTTTATCTGGACATCCAAAATTCATAAAGTTGGAAAACAGTTTGGGATTTATTGTTTGTGTACACTTTTTCATCTATCGTACTATCGTACATGTGTACACTAATACGATAGTGTCATGTGTACAACAAAATATAAACATATATGTGTACAAGAACATTACGTGTTTGCGATAATCCATTATATTTCATCAACAGAAGGAAAAAAAAATAGAGTCAGCAAGGAAGATTAGAAATTATTTTTTTTTTGGCAAACCCGGAAGATTAGAAACTATAAATTACAGAAAACAACATGATTTGGTGAAACAGGCTTAACACACAAACCATTGGTTATATAAGATCCTATTACGAGATTTTATTTTGGGATAATGGGATAATCTTGATTTCTTAATGATGTAGTGAAATAGTAAAAAACGATTTAGGATAGAGGTGAAAGTTAGAAAGTTAATGGTGAAATGTGAGATTTAATCTGAACCGTCGGAAAAAAAGAGGTTAATCTAACGGTGAAGATTAAGAGGTAGAGATAAGTATCTTTTACAGATCTGCATAGTTAAATCTCAGCCTTTGAAAAACACAATAAATGGATGGTTGAGGTGAAACCCCGCCAAAAATAACATTGGGAAGAAACTTTATAGTTGGTGTATAACGAAAAGGGGAAGGGTTTAGTTAGAAGACAACACAAGTTGTTGAGGAAAGTGTGTCTGTATAACAAAGTGACTGAGAGTGTAATAATAAACTTGAAAAGTGACCTGCATTGTAAATGTTTCTAATATCTATATATATAAAGTTGACTATTCTGTCTTCTCCTGCGTCCACGACACCTTTTTGGGAGTGGGGTTTGACGACACCTGTCGACACCCTATTGGTCCGTGTGATTCACCTTTTTTGGGCGCGTGACAGGTTTAATGATAGACCTATTGTGTTAAACACCGCGTTTTGAATTGTGATACCTAAGTTTCATCTTCGTCGATCTGGCTTCGTATCGTCTTCTATGGTTCTTCGCGAGACGGAACTATCACCATTAATGGAGTTCGCCATTAATGCATTCGATTGGACTGTGTGATACACTATTCATGCGCGCGTGTAGAGGTTTGATGATACAATGATGCCAGGTGTGATCTGCTCTTCCTTTTCAGTTCTCTCATCTATTTAATTACGTAATCAAAATATGTAATCTCAAAATACGACAATGAAATGAAATTAGAGCAACGAGATCTGGAGCAATCAAGCGCAAAGCTAGGAGTAAGGTTCGCTGGGACCGCTACGGTGAATGACAATGACAGACGAAGGAGAAGGGATAACATCGTCACGATTATAATGAAACATGAACTCAACACTGGGATACGAATTTTTTTTATGGATCAACGGAAACTTTTTTTTACAGATCAACGGAAATTCGCAACCTAACCTCCTTGAGCTTGAAGCTCCATCAAGATCTACAGTAATCAATCTATTTTCTTTTTTGATTTTTTCTTTGTGTTTATTTTTTTAGTTTTTGTTTGTTTTGGGATCTGAGTTCTCCATGATCTGAGTTCTCAGACTTTGTAAGCGTTTTTTCTTAGATCATCCCCAAAAAGAAAGAGTTTTTAATTTTACATGTCTTGAGTAGGTTTTCTGAAACGTGAATTGGTTGTAGCCAGAATGTGATCGTGTGTTTTGTCAAGTTCTAGACAAGGAAGAACAAAGAATAAAAGTTTTTTTTTGGGTGGATTTGTGGAGTAGCTAAGAGAGGTATATATGTTTAATCAATCATCTGATTGCAGCAGCTGATCTCAAAACATATAGAGATTAAAAGGACTCATAAAGATCTCTGAGATTGCTCTAAGTTTTGGGTGAGACATAGTGAAAAGTTTAATGAGCTTAAACTATTGTTTTGCAAGGATTAGCTGAATATCGTAGCTCCTGAAAGATTAGTTTTGTTTGGTCTTTTTTACAAAGAACAGATATGATGATGTGTCCCATTGGTCTCTTAAAGTCACACGGATCTGTATTGGACCTAATGGGAGTCCTAATGGTATGGATCTCATCTGTAAGACTACACTTACACAAAGCTCCTAAAGCGAGAGACACTGCAACTGAGAAAGCTCAGAAATTTTTGAGTATTCAATGGAGATAAGAAAGATAATTTTCGTGAATAAATATTATTTTATCTACAAAATCTTGACACAATGACTACGAAGAATCAAGAGATCACTTAATCAAGCAACCCAGTGATCGAAAAAATTCTCAGACATAATTGACTTAGTTTCCCAATTACAAATAACTCTTCTCCGCTCCATCGCCATTGTCGTCAAACCACAGCATTAGCAAAACATAGAAATACAGAACCTTGAGCCTCTAAAAAACATTTCTTCCAGAAAAATGGGCCTACTTTGGATCCATTTAATTCTCAGAAAGGGGATTAATGTTCTAAATAAATATTTAGCCACCAGTTATATTGAAAAAAATATATATAACCTAATATTACTAAAAAATAACAACCATTATCCCATTACTAATAAAAATAAATATAAACTCATATAAGTAATATAAAACTGATAACCCAAATTCATACTTATATAGTTGATATTTTGACTAAACTGTGCACATATACATATACATGGCACATATACATATAAAGGGGATTAATGTTCTAAATAAATATTTAGCCACCAGTTATATTGAAAAAAAAATATATAACCTAATATTACTAAAAAATAACAACCATTATCCCATTACTAATAAAAATAAATATAAACTCATATAAGTAATATAAAACTGATAACCCAAATTCATACTTATATAGTTGATATTTTGACTAAACTGTGCACATATACATATACATGGCACATATACATATATATGTTTAAAAGAAGTTGAAAAAAACTCAGCAAAAAAATATGGCAGACAAGATCCACTCTCTCTTCGAATAAGAGATGACTAACAAATGAAACAAATTCAAATCTTTTCACTAATTCCAATTTTAAATACATTAACACCCATCAAAAATGACCCTTTATAACACTCCAATAAAATAATTTAAATAACAATAATTAAAACAAACAAATCTCCAATACCCCGCCCGTAGGGCGGGCACACCCCTAGTTTGTATAGAAAACACACACAAAATTACCAGAGAGCAACAAAAAATTAATACGGTGGTTGTTTTTTTCTTTGTTCTGGTTCTAGATATTGGGAGGTTAACCGCAACATGCTCTAACAAATTTGTTGAACCATGCAAAATCTTGTTTTCTCTATTATATTTCCAGTCTATCTATATCACTAAAAAAGTAAAAGTAAAATCATTCCAAAAAAAAATTTACATAAGATTATTGCACATATTCATTAGATGGTGTTATTCAATCATATATTTTAATAGAGTTTAAATCTATGGAAAATCCACTTTTATTCAAATGATAATTCTAAATTTTATTTTAAAATCTATTATATTTGGATATGGCATTTATAAATCCAAATTAAAATCTGGTATATTTGGATATGGTATTTATAAATCCAATTAAAAATCTGGTTTTGTTCAATGAATGACTTAAATCTAATTTTTAAAATCTGGTTTTATTCAATGAATGACTTAAAATCTAATTTTTAAAATCTAAAGTTATTCAAATTCAAAGGAATTAAATTCTTTGTATTTAAAATTGATTGCAAATCATTTGTGGTGGATTCTCATGAACAAATGATTAAAATTAAAATCCAAGGTATACTATGTTTAAATTTAAATCACTGATTGAATAACACCTCATAACTATTATTTATCTTTTTCCTACCTTAATTTAATTTAACTATAAATATCAATCAAATACACTACATTTTCTCCATCGGCTAACTAGAAAATATAACCAACCAAATCCAATTTATGTAATTAGATTCATGATATATCTAATCTTTAATTTATGGTCCTATTTTTATCTACTATTAATAAGTCATAGTAGAACCACTTAAAGAATTAGTTAATATGATATATTTGATTATTAATTAAAAATAAACCAACTGTAAATTTGATTTTTTTAATTATAACAAAATATTTTGAGAAATAATCTAACTAAATCTTAGTTAAATTTTTAAATATATTTTTATAAATAACACATTAATAAATTAGAAATTAGTAATAGAATATTATTACAAATAAACGTTAACTAAAATTTATTATAAAACAAAACAATTCTATAATATTTTTTATAAATTATATGATTATATTCTGTATTATATAAAAATCGCAGTGCTATATGAATTAAATATGAAAATATATCAAATGGGTAAATTAACAAATTTTATATTTTTGTTTTTTTCATTTAAATAAATTATCGCTCATCACTATAATGTATTAAAATTTGTAACTATATAATACTTTTATTATAACAAAATGGATCGGATCAGAATATCTCCAAAAATCCGGATATCCGATTCATGTTCACCACTACATCTATATGTTCAAACGGCTAAGTATAATTGTAACAATAACTAATGTATAACAGCATAACAATTATATTCTTTTTAGAAAAAGTTCAACATCAGTTTAATGTGAAAATCATGATATCTAGTTATTTCCTCATATGACACCAAAAAAAAAAGATAACACGCGAAGATGTGAAAGAACATGCAAGAAAACTCACCAGATATTTTTCTTGCTTAATCCTGCAAAAATTTACTTTTTAAAACACAAATTGTTTTTATTATCTTCCTATATATTTTATTAATCATAAGATATTTTAACAAATGTCAAAATTTTATAAGGAAAATTAATATCAAATAATCTTTTACAATTATCTTTTTTGGATTTTGGAAAAGGAAATAAGTTATTTTACAAACTTTTCTTCTTTAAGATTTGTAAAAAGGAAATTTTCTAAATATTACTATTAAATAATTTTTAAAATTAAATTTTACAATCAAATATTTTTTTTAATTAAATTTTAATATTAAATTTACTAAAATTATTTCTTCAATTCCTTTTAATTTTATTAGTATATATATTTTTAATCATGAGATATTCTAACACAACTTCAAAATATTAAAAGAAAAATTACTATCAAATAATATTTCTAAAAGAATATTATTAAGTAATTTTTAAATTTTAATTTTTACTATTGAATAATTTCAAAATTCGTTTTTGTTTTTATCTTCTTAGTATATATTGTTTTAATCATGATATATTCTAAAACATGTCGCATTATTAAAAAGGAAATTACTATTAAATAATATTTTGTTTAAGATTTTTAAAATGGAAATTTATTATATATTTAATTTCACCAAAAATCGTTTTTATTATCTTATATATTTATTTTTAATTGAAGTAGTTTAACACATATCACAATTTTAAACATATAAATGTCATGTGTCACAATCATTTTAATTAACAATTTTGAAGAACCAAGTTTCCTATTAAGTAATTTTAGAATATTATTAAGTATTTTTCAAAATTTCCTTTTTACTATTAAATCAATTTTAAAATTAATTTATTTCAAAATTCTTTTTTGTTATCTTAGTATATATATATATATATATATATATATTTTTATCATCAACTAACACAGACTCATATAGACTCTGCACACCAAACTGGTAGCTCCGCATCCATGTGAACGACGAAAGACGATTGTTGTCTGGCACTGCGTGCTAAACGATCCGCCCTTGTATTCTCCGTTCGTGGTACATGAATAAGCTGTGAACTTTGGAAGCTTCTTTGTAGACTCTTAATATCCTCCAGATAACTTGCAAACGCTGGCCACTCCTCTGGTTCCGAAACCATCTTCACCAACTGAGAACAATCCGTTGCAAATGTAACCTGAAACTGTCGCAAATTTTTCATACACTCCATTGCCCAAACCAAAGCTTCCACCTCCGAGTGTAGGGGTGATATACTGGCTCGAACATTTCGTGCCCCCATTAATCCCTCGAATCCCTCTAAACTGCTATACCAACCCTGTCCGGAGAAAGAATCCTTATCCTTCCACGAACCATCAATGAAACACCATCGTCCTGGAATTGTGATAGGTTGATGTACCTGGTGCGGAAGATTTCTTCTTACATCTAATTCTTGTGCCGCAGCCCACATGGTAGATTCCGTTTCTGCCAATTTTAGTGTATCCAATGCATCCACATCCAGATTACTAAACACCTTATTGTTCCGTGCCTTCCAAATATACCATAGTATCCATACAAATTGATGATCATTCATCTTTAGGAGAACTCGCCAGAACAAATGATCCATATTTGTGAACAGTGCTTCCGTAGGAAAGATATCTGGATTTGTTGGTATCTTTGATAGTGCCCATACCTGCCGAGCTGGAGGACACTCAAAAAATACGTGGTTTAATGATTCCTCAGCGTGCCCACATCTATCACACCCAATATCCCCATGCAACCCTCGGGCTTTAAGATTCTTTTTCACCGCAATACACCCTGATACAATCTGCCATAAAAAGTGCTTCATTTTTGGTGGGCACCTCACCTGCCAACAATGGGCTTTCAAGCCATCCACTGTCGGGCCAAAGAGAAGTGGCGGTTTTCCTTTATCTGGGTAGACCCTTTCCACCTCGTAGCCTGATTTAACCGTATATCTTCCATTATTAGTAAAATGCCAACCATCCTTATCTTCCATGATATTTTTGCTGAGTGGTATACTCTCAATAATCTTCGCATCCCGCGGGTCCACCAAAGCCCGAATGGCTTGAGAATTCCAAGTCCTAGAACCTGGAATAATAAAAGAATCCACCGTAAGTTCCGGAAACAGATTGTGTTGATTTTTGTTTGCTGGTCTCGGGCGAGTGGTTGGGAGCCATGGATCATTCCATACTGAGATAGATGACCCTGTTCCCACCCTTTTGATTAGTCCTTTGCTAACCAGAGATCTAGCTGATACGATACTCCGCCAGCCATATGACGGGGAGTAAGAACGGATCGGTTCCAGGGGTGAAGCGTTCCTGAAGTACCGACCCTTAAAAACTCTTGAAAAAAGAGTATTTGGCTTGTTAATTAGCCGCCAAAGTTGTTTTCCAAGCATCGCCGTATTAAAATTCATAATATCCTTAAAACCCAGTCCGCCCTCTTCCTTAGGGAGACACACCTTATCCCATGATTTCCAGTGTAAGCCTTTAGTACTTCCTCCAGGACTCCACCAAAATTTTGCAACTGTACTCGTTAACTTTTTTACCGTTGTCTGTGGTAGTCTATAACAAGACATCACATGATTTGGCATAGCCGTGACCACTGACTTAATAACGACTTCCTTTCCTCCTTTAGTGAAATATTTAAAGGTCCACCCATTGATTCTGGTATCTAACCGGTCTTGTACAAATCCAAATACTTGGACCTTGGATCCGCCTATATTCTCCGGTAGACCCAAATAAGATCCCATACCTCCTATATTTTGTATTCCCAATATGTCTCGCATTTCCTGTCTCCTGGCTTCTTCTATTTTATGTCCAAACTGAATTGACGATTTTTGAAAATTTATCGATTGCCCCGAAACTGCCTCATAGTCCTTTAAAATCCTGAAAATAGTTTCACATTCCTCCTTTTGTGCCTTACAAAAGAAAAGACTATCGTCCGCAAACAATAGGTGGGATATTGATGGGCATGCTCTCGCTACTTTCATTCTCGTTAATTGTTTCCCTTGTTCCGCTTTCTTTATATTTGCAATTAGTGCCTCAGTACACAATATAAACAGGTATGGGGATAGTGGATCCCCTTACCTAAGACCCCTATGTGGCGTTATAAGCCCCTTTGGCTGCCCATTTAGCAGTACTTGATACTGAACTGAGGATATACATTCCATCATTAGTTTCGTCCAATGTGGATCAAAACCCAATTTATTAAGTAATGCTTGAATAAAATCCCATTCCACTCTATCATATGCCTTACTCATATCCATTTTTATCGCCATATACTTGTTTTGACAAGATTTATTTGTCCTCAGCCCATGAAACATCTCTTGTGCAATCAGAATGTTATCTGAGATCAACCTCCCCGGTACAAAAGCAGATTGTGTTTCCGATATCAACTTTGGTAGACACACTTTCAACCTCTCACATAATACTTTTGATATAATCTTATAACCCACATTGCAGAGACTAATAGGTCTCAACTCTGTCATCCTAGTAGGTCTCTCCGTTTTCGGAATCATGCAAATATTGGTAAGATTTAACCTTGGATCCATTTCCCCTGTAGCTAAAAAACTATTCACCAGTTCCACCAAATCATCCTTAATTAAATGCCAAGATACTTGAAAAAATAAAGCAGTCATTCCATCTGGCCCTGGTGCCTTTTCCGGATGCATCATAAATAAAGCTTGTCTCACTTCCTCCTCCGTTGCAACCCGTAAGAGCCGTTGGTTCATCTGGAGGGAGATAGATGGTGTTATTTCCTCCAGAAAATTATCAAATTCTGAAGGATCAGTTGAAGTAAATAGATTTCCAAAGTAATCCACAGCCACCTTTTCCACCCCATTTACGTCCGTTATCCAATTTCCCGATTCATCATATAGACCAACAATTCTATTACGAATTCGTCTTTGCCTTGTCAGAGCATGATAAAAGTTAGTATTTAGATCCCCTGATGAATACCACATATTTCTACTTTTCTGATGCCAGTACTCCTCTTCATCCTTATATGCATCCTGCAGTTTCTTAGAAATGTCTATAATCTCCTCTTGTGTCCGAGAATCATCAGTTTGTACTTCTTCTAATGCTTTCTGAAGATCTGCAATCTTTTCTTTCCCATATGGTGGATTATTCTTTCTCCATGCCGCAATCTCATGTCTACAATTACTAATTTTGGATACAATATCTTGTGAGGATCCATTACCATTCTCCTGCCATCCCGAGGCAATCGATTCCAGCAAGCCTTCCTGTCCGATCCATCGTTTATCAAACCGAAATTGTCCTTTTCTTCTACGTACTTTATCCTCAATAAAAGCAACTACCGGTCTATGATCAGAACCTACCATCCCTAAGTATTCCGTATAGGAAACCGGGAAAAGAGTATGCCATTCCTCATTGGCCAAGGCACGATCCAGTCGGCATCTGATCATAACAGCCCCTTTACCTTTTCCTCATCTACCTTGCCACGACATTTTGTTTCCCCTTGCCGGAAATTCTAATAAACCACTATTCCTTATCATATCATTGAACGGGATAAATGAATTAGCACTCCTTAAAGGTCCTCCCTCTTTTTCATGATTACCAGTTATTTCATTCAGGTCCCCTATTATAAACCATGGTTCCGATCTTGCCAGGCCGTATCTTGTCAAACGTTCCCACACTTGCTCTCTCAGTTTCTGCACCGGATCACCATATACAAAAGTTAAAAATATCTTTTTACCCAAGGTAATTCCTTCCACATCTATGATCCTATTACTCGTATATAGCACCTGAATTTGGAACTCATTATTATAAAAAAGCGCTAAACCTCCGCTCCTCCCATTCGGATCCACTGTCACCAAATTGTCATAGCCAAAATGAACCTGTAATCCTTGAATAAATTCTGCGTCTTTTTTTGTTTCCGAGAGAAATAAAAAATCTGGTTTGTGTTTATGCCATATTTCAGTAAGATAGCTCATTGTCCACTTACTTCCAACCCCCCGACAATTCCAGCTGAGAACTTTCATAAAAATTTTTTTTGAAAGAGCTCTAAAGAGCCAAGAGATACAGATTTACCGATATCATAGTATCTCATAGACGCCAATAAAACCAATATCCGATGCCTCTTAAACCATTTAGTTTTCTCAAAATTATTCCAACAATTCGTTTTATAATTCCACCAGATATAATCATCCGTCAGATCAATCTTAGTACTCGTCCACTGGTCAGAATATAAATTCATATTCTCTACAATGCAACTATAATTAAATCCCTGTAAAACATAACAAATTTGAGCCCAAGCCCTCTGTAAGTGTAGTCTCACCAGTACATTTAAATAATACAAACCAAAAAACTCGTTAGACATCCATCTCTCCATCGTTATCCTTCCAAAATCACATACTGCATCTAAAATAAACAGTTCCCACCAAACTTTCTGCCATAACTCTTTATCTCCTTTTAAAGTTAATCCCCATTGTTTCCAGAAACTCCAATCAAACCAACCAAACTCCGATCGTTTAGTGCCCATAGCCAGACCATATTTTCCACACAAATGAAGCCAAACACAATATACAAAGCAGTCTGTGGCTCCTGCAGTTCTAACATCAGACCCAAACGAACACCAGAAAAAAACAATCTCATTCCAATACTGGAGTTGAACAAAGAGATTGCCAACTAAACAGATAGGAACTACATCACTAGAATCAAAACCACAAACCCCATAAAACTCAACAGAAAAATAAATGCTCAGAGAGCTTATTATAATTGTAGAACACCCCCCAACAAGAGCCCACTCTTGTTGTTTAAACTCAGTAAAAAAATAAACTCGATCCATAAAACTATGGCTTTTGATGGACGGCAAGAAGGTTTGCAGCCTTGCTCTCCTGTTGTCCCCTAGTCTCTCCCATCCTAGTTCCGGTTCGAGCTGGAGCCCTCTTGCGAGGGGAAGCCAACGCCTTAGCACTCCTCATCTTTGAACTCGCTACAGTGCTCGAAGTAGACTTGAAAAGCCTCTTCTTTGTCGACTGCTTGAGTGCCTCATCCCCTACTTGCTGTTCTTCCTCCTTATCCTTCACCGGTGGGATTTCAGTATCATCCTGAGCCGCATACTCCTCCATCTCCAGGTTCAAAGCGGCCAGCTCCTCTTCCGTAGGTTCCGGGAGATCTCCCACCACTTCTAAATCCTCCCATTCCATTATCTCATCTTCGCCTCTCTTCAGATTGCCCTCTACCAATCCCTGGAGCTGCTTAAGCCCACTCTCCATCTCAATAGGATCTGAAACAACTTCATTTCCCACCGCTTGCGTCTTAGCTAACTGTGCTTGGAACTCTTGCGATGGAAGCAACAAGTTACCGGTCCTTTCTTCCTCAATCTCCCCCTCCTCCTGTGCCTCCTCCTGTGACCAGAATTGTGTTTGTTGTGGAGTGCTGCGTCCTGGGTCCCCATTCTTCTTCGCCACCTGTTCACTTGTTCTTGTCTCTCCTTGCCGCAAAGGTTGTTGCTTTGAAGCTTCCGCATCGCCTCTATTGCTTCCCTTGTTTCCCGAAGGTCTTCTGTTACTTCGGTCACCCATTTTTACCCATTTTGAGTTATCCTCAACCATCTTTCCCTTCCCCTTACCATAGTACTCCCGTGTCTCCCTCTCTCTGCTTTGCTGAGGTCCATTCCCATGCAGAACCACACCTTTATAACTTCTGGCTCTATCATCATACTTGTTACCTTCATGCCATCCCCCATTACCCTCTCCTGCCACCATCTTCCTCTCATTGTTTTGCTTGAACCCCTTCATCGTCGGGCACTTCGCCTCGTGGTGACAAAGACTCCCACACTCCTCACAATACCCAATTAATTTTTCGTACCTCAATAATATAGGCACTTCCTCCCCATCATAAAACTCACCCCCCTTGAAGTCCACCGAGGTCTCAAAACAAAGCTCCTTGAAAGCATCCACCACCACCAGCACTCTCATGTGATCGAGGTCCACCTCAATCACCCTTCCTATCGCATCACCGATGCTCTCGAAGGCTTGAACCGTCCTGAACTCCTTAGAAACCCCCAAAACTCGAACCCAAAACGGAATTTCAGATGGGAATTGTGGAGACCTCTTTGGTTGCCATTTCGCCACAGCTACCATCCAGAAATCAAAATGATATGGTTGAAGCTGTAGCACTCCCTCAATGTCTTCCTCCTTCTCAAACTCGAACTGAAACTTGCCAAGTCCCAGATCTTTCCCTATCACCCGATCCTCGAGCTTCCATATCTTCAGGAGATTAGTGAGCAATGCCTTCATCTCTTGTGCTGGTGGATTCATACACCTCCCGACCAGTATTTTAGCGCACGACTTGATCAAATCGGAGTTGTCAAAATGAGCAACCGTGATCTTAAGTCTCTTGCGAGTCCCCTCTCCGTTTCTTGTTTCGCCCATTGATCCCACCAACTGGCCCTGTGCCATTGAAAACCAAATCACAATCAATCCTTTACTGTATTGTATCGTAAAGAAGAGAAAGTCTAAACCGATGAAGAAAAAAACTATTTGTGTAGCGCCTTTATAAAGAAACCAGTATCCCTCCTCCTTCCTCTGCCAAAGATCCCCATATCCCCGCACAGAATCGACACAATCATCCCATATTTTCCATATCTGAAAGATTCCAATCTCTGTGTAATATGAAATCACATCATTATTACCTTGGTATCTCATTGATCTCCTCATAAAGATGATGAGAGACAAAAACCGATCCGCCAAGTTTCCACTGATTTCCTTTCCTCGATTCTCCACGATTCCATTGCAAGATTTAATCGATCCTCCATAATCCCATCGCGGATTTCTTTCCTCGTCGGAGACTCCCTGTCGTAATCTCACTCCGATCCCTGGATCCCATCGCGATTTCATTGAACCCTGAAATCTCCCTCGATATCACCGTCGTTATCGCCAGAGCGTTTTTTTGTGCATGGTTAGATAATATTAGTATATATATTTTATATCATTATAAATTTTAACCTCTTTAAAAATATTAAAAGGAAAATTACTATCAAATAATTATTTGCAACTATGTTTTGTTTAGGATTTTAAAATGGAAAATTACTATTAGATAATATTACAATTATTTTTTTTAACAACATTTGTTTTTGTTAATATCTTAATATATATTTTTAATTATAATATAGATTAACACATGTCGCAATCTTAAAAATTTTAATGACACGTGTCGCGATCATGTTAATTAATAACTTTGAAAAACCAAGCTTTATATAATATGATTAATTATAACTGAAACGTGATCTAGTTACAAAAGAAGTAATCACCATTTACAAAGTTAACGAGAGGGAGAACCAATATATTTAAACAGCTCAGAGACAGTTATGGTCAAGAAAAAGACAGATGTACCAAAAAGTGTCTCAAATTCATAATGTGTCTATCAATGAAAAAAAAACACAATGTGACTGTTTCCGTAAGTTTCTCAAAAAACTTAAAAACGTGTCTTTAGGGTGCAATTACACTAAACATTAATCCTAAACTAGATCATGACCCGCGCGCCTGCGCGGATTTATCTTTTGATTCGTATTTTTTATATACATGTTGTATATTATTTAAGATTTGTAATATAAAAAGTTATAATGATCCGGAACCAAAAAAATCGACCCGGACAAAAATAAAATCAAATACCTACTTAGATCCAAATGTTGAGAACCCGAAAAACTCATACCTGAAATGAACAGATTTATACCCGACCCAGTGAGCTAAATTTCAAACATAATATCTTTTGTTATATTTTTAATTCATTTTTTTGGGGTTGGTGAGATTTACTATTTATTCGGAAGATTTTTGGCTAACTTAATGGTATATATTCGTAGATTTTTTTTCTGAACAGGAAAAAAAAGATTTGGGTCTTGATTAAATTTATCTTATATGACAAATTGCTACTATAAATAATTTTTATAAAAACTAATTTGTAACAGTAATATCATTTTTGTTATAAATTAGTATATCATAGTTTATAGGTTCAAAGTATAGAGTTAGTCGTCTTCATAGTATTGCTAATATTGATAGATGCAAGTTAATGAATACATATAATATATTGTATTATTAGTAATCTGTCGTATAGTATTATATGTTAGTAGATGTATTATTAATAATCTATCTTATAGTATAATATGCTAGTGGATGTACTTAGATTATAGTAAAATATATGCAATATAAGGAAACATGCGTAGTAGATATAATAATAAGGTAAGAAGTGAAAAACTATGGTAATGGTTGATATTAATTATTTATAAAAATGTATGTCTAATAATAAGTAGATTAATATAGCATTAGGGAATGTCCCGACAGTTCGACATCTACAGGGAATACTTGGTCAGTATTGCCCTGAGATAATATTCCTCAGTGAGACCAAAAGTGGAAGGAGATATATGGAGTCTATTGTGGAGAAGCTGGGCTTTCAGAATCTCATTACAGTGGATGCTAAAGGGAAGAGTGGTGGCTTGGCAGTACTATGGAAGAACTCATGCTCGGTCGAGAAGATACAAGCCACCAACAGAATTATTGATATGAAGGTAGGGTGGCAGGACCACAGTTTCTACCTATCATGTATATATGGAGATCCTGTCAAAGGAAGAAGAAGTATGGTGTGGGAAAGGATCGCAAGGATCGGAGCTGAGAGAAGAGGAGCATGGGTGCTGACTGGAGATTTCAACGAGCTTCTTGACTCATCAGAAAAGAAAGGCGGGGCTGTCAGAGCAGAAAGCGAAAGCCAGGAGTTCAAGCAGCTGCTGCTAAACTGGGGTTTATGGGATCTGAAATATAAAGGCGACTCTCTGTCTTGGGCGGGTAGGAGATCGAATGGATTAGTCCAGTGCCGTCTAGATCGGTCTGTAGCAAACCAAGAATGGTTAAATTTGTTCCCCCAAGCAACAACTTTCTATTTAAATCGCGTTTGTTCAGACCATAGTCCAATTCTCACATCCTTGGATGGCCATCAAGTGAAGAGACGCACAAACTTTAGATACGATCACCGTTGCGTGCAGCGTGAGGGGTTTGTTGGAACTGTAGACAAAGGATGGAAGAACACTGGTAGTGGTCAAGCGACCATTATGACCAGAATAGCTTCATGTCGGAAGGCCATATCACTATGGAAGCGACAGGCAAAACCAAACTCCGCCATAAGAATACAGGAACTTCACTACAGGATTGATGAGGCTTCTAGGCAGGAACACTTCAAGCAAGAGGAGTTTGAAAACCTGAAAAGAGAGCTGAACGAGGAGTACTACCACGAGGAAGTGTTCTGGCTGGAAAAAAGCAGGTTGACTTGGATTAGATCAGGCGACAAGAACACCAAGTTCTTTCATGCAGTCACGAAGAACCGGCGCGCACAGTGCAGAATAAAGAGCCTCCTCGACGACGAAGGAAAGGAATGGTTCGCAGATAAAGAACTAGGAGTGGTGGCAGAGAAGTATTTCAAGAATTTGTTTTCGTCCGAGGATGTTGGTATTGAGCTAGAGGAGTGGAACGAGATGCCTAAACTTCTATCCTTGGAGCAAAATACAAAACTTATGGAACCAGTGACGAAGGAGGAAGTGAGAAAGGCGACCTTTGATATTAACCCGAGCAAATGCCCCGGCCCAGATGGAATGAGTGGTCACTTCTTCCAACAATTCTGGGAAACTTGTGGAGAGGACCTCACAGCGATGGTGCAGCATTTCTTCATGACAGGCTGCTTTGAGGATGGGATGAATAATACCAGTATCTGCCTCATTCCAAAAGTCATTACGGCGAGGAGAATGAGCGAGTACAGACCTATCAGCTTATGCAATGTGACATATAAGATAGTGTCCAAGCTTATGGCAAGGAGATTGAAGAAGGTGCTACCCTCAATAATATCTGAGACGCAGGCAGCGTTTGTGGAGGGGCGATTAATCTCAGATAATATCCTGGTAGCACATGAACTCCTCCATGCTCTGGGTTCGGATAATAAGTGCTCTGAGGAGTATATTGCCATTAAAACGGACATCTCCAAAGCATATGATCGAGTGGAGTGGTCTTTCTTGGACAAAGCTATGGAAACCATTGGTTTCTCGAGTGCTTGGAGGAATCTCATTATGAGCTGTGTCTCATCGGTTCGGTATCAGGTTCTCATTAATGGCGAGGCGTATGGAAGCATTATACCATCAAGAGGCCTGAGACAAGGAGACCCACTCTCTCCTTACCTCTTTGTCATCTGTACAGAAGTATTGGTGCAAATGCTCAAGCTGGCGGAAGGGAAACATAAACTATCTGGCCTCCGCGTCGCAAGAAGGGCCCCTCCAGTCTCGCACCTGCTTTTCGCAGACGATAGTATGCTATACTGCAAAGCTGAGGATGAGGAACTGGATCATTTAATCAACATTCTCCATAAGTACAGCTTAGCGTCGGGGCAAAGGATCAACTACCAGAAATCGAGTGTCTATTTTGGCAAGAAAATACCCCCAGGGAAGCGAGAAGATATCAAAAGGAAACTAGGGATTGAGAAAACAGGAGGAGATGGCCTATACCTAGGCTTGCCAGAATCGTTTGGCGGGTCAAAGGTTTCCATTCTAAGCTACCTCAAGGAAAATCTGAACAAGAAGGTTCATGGATGGCAGACCAAGTTCTTGTCTCCAGCTGGCAAGGAGGTGCTTCTAAAGGCTGTAGCAATGGCGCTCCCGACCTATACAATGGCCTGTTTTCTGATCCCAAAAACGGTGTGCAAGCAGATCATAGCTTTGATGTCAGACTTCTGGTGGAGGAACAACCAAGACTCAAAAGGTATGCATTGGAAAAGTTGGGAGAGTCTTTGTAAACCGAAGAGCTGTGGGGGTCTCGGCTTTAAGGATCTGGAAGCTTATAATTTAGCGCTCCTGGGGAAGCAGCTATGGAGGATGGTTACAAACAAGGATTCACTACTAACCAAAATCTATAGGAGCAGATATTTTAAAAACTCAGACCCTTTGAGTGCACCATTAGGATCCCGACCGTCATATGCTTGGAGGAGCATACACGCTGCGCAAAAGCTGGTTAAACAGGGAGCAAGGGCAATCATAGGCAATGGCAGCGACACCAGAGTCTTCAGAGACAGATGGTTGAGGAGGGAGCCGGCAATGATGGTACGGGCTTTAAAATATGAGGCCGGGACTGAGGCACAGAGATTCACTGAGGATATGAAGGTTTGTGAGCTTATGCATGCCAATGGGACAGAATGGAACCTTTCGCTCCTGGGAAAAATGTTTACTGATGAGGATTGTGAGAGGATCTTGAGGCTGCGTCCGGCAGGGAAGAACAGTGAAGATACATACTCCTGGGAGTATACGAAGACGGGCCATTATACAGTCAAATCAGCTTACTGGGTCCAAATGAATATCATCTCAGCTGAGAAGGAAAACCCGATAGTGCTTCAACCGAGTTTGGATGACATCTATAGGAAAGTCTGGAGTCTAGAGGTGAGCCCAAAAATACAACACTTCCTGTGGAGATGTCTGAGCAATGCTCTTCCAGTAGCTAAGAACATGGCGCATCGACACATAGGGAAGGATAAAAGATGCAGTAGATGCGGAGCTGAAGCGGAGAGCATCAATCACCTTCTCTTTCTTTGCCCATATGCTAGACTAATCTGGGCAGTGGCGAATATACACATACCACCGTTAGGAGTATGGTCAGAGTCCTTTTACTCAAATCTCCATTGGGTCTTGAACTTGAAAACAGAGTATCCAATGGAAGAGGCTGAGGCGGAATTGGTACCATGGTTACTATGGAGGTTGTGGAAGAACCGAAATGAATTTATCTTCCGAAGCAAAGACTATGTCGCTTCTGCTACTGTGGCGAAGGCAATGGACGATGGCAAAGAATGGAGAGGTAGAACTGAGGTCAAGAGTAAAGAGGTTCAAAAGCCAACAGCAACACCAACTGGTCTTGTTAAGAAATGGAGACCACCAGAAACAGAGCACCTGAAATGCAACACGGATGGAACATGGAAACAGGAAACAGGTACTGGTGGTAGCGGATGGGTGTTGAGGGACCACCGTGGGGACATGCTGTGGGCTGGGGCAAAGTCTTTACCCAATATGGGTTCGGCACTCGAAACAGAGGCAGAGTCATTAAGATGGGCAATTTATACATTGGCTGGGTTCGGTTATAAAAGTGTAACTTTTGAAACAGATTCTCAGGTGCTTACAAAACTTCTGCACGGAGAAGAGACAACCTGGCCAAGACTCAAGCCTATCATACAAGAGATCGAGGCCTTACTGTCGAGTAACGTGGGGTATGGGGTGGCTTACTTCCCTCGAAGTGGTAATATTGTTGCAGATAGGATAGCGAAGGAGACTACGACGTTTACGTCAATTGTCCCTAAGTTGTATTCTATTGTGCCTGTTTGGTTGAGTTCTTGTTTAGAGGCTGAAAAGCCATTGTAAACTTTGAATTGGTTAATGGAAAGTTGTTGTTGAGTTAAAAAAAAAAAAAAATATAGCATTAATTATATAAGGTTCAACTTTAAAATCCACCTAGAAGAAGTTGTAATGTTTCTGTTTTAATAAGATAGATCGAGTTTTTGTTTTATTTCTGAAATTAATCTCTTCTTTTCATCGAACGTTTAACCAGCAGGGCCCTGCCACGTTAGTGAATGCTTCTCTGACGAAGAATTAGACGACCGATGGTGAACTTTGGAATATCAACAACCGAAGATAATGGCCTCGTCACCAATTCTCGCCACGTCACTTCCGCAAAAACAGCCGACCACTTCCTCACCCGCCGGTGGATTCCGCCTTCCTCCGCCGCCAGAGAAACTCGCAATTCTACTCGACAAATCGGAATCGGTGGATTTAATCAAGCAAATCCACGCGGCAATTCTCCGCCATAACCTCTTCCTCCATCCCTACCACCCTGTCCTAAACCTCAAGCTCCACCGTGCATACGCTTCCCACGGCAAGATCCGCCACTCGCTGTCTCTATTTCACCACACGATCGATCCAGACTTGTTCCTCTTCACGGCGACGATCAACACTGCCTCCATTAACGGCCTCCGTGACCAAGCTCTCCTGCTCTATGTTCAATTGCTATCTTCTGAAATCATCCCCAATGAGTTTACTCTCTCGTCGGTTTTGAAATCATGCTCGGCTGAGTCTGTACAAGCGATTCATACTCATGTTCTCAAGTTCGGATTGGCGCTAGATCCTTACGTGGCAACTGGTCTCGTCGACGTTTACGCGAGAGGCGGAGATTTAGTATCTGCACTCAAGGTGTTCGATAGAATGCCTGAGAGAAGAAGCCTCGTTTCTTCCACTGCTATGATCACCTGCTACGCCAAGCAAGGGAACGTTGTGGCTGCCAGGGCTTTGTTCGAGGGAATGCCTGAGATTGAGAGAGACATTGTTTCTTGGAACGTGATGATTGATGGATACGCTCAACACGGGTTTCCCACCGAAGCTCTGAGGCTTTTCCAGAAACTCTTGTCCGAAGGAAACCCAAAGCCTGATGAGATAACACTCGTGGCTGCTCTCTCCGCTTGTTCTCAGATCGGTGCGCTTGAATCTGGGCGTTGGATTCATCTTTTCATCAAGAGAAGTCGTCGCATCATCAGTGTCAATGTTAAAGTATGCACGGCTTTGATTGATATGTATAGCAAATGTGGGAGCTTGGAAGAGGCTGTTTCTGTGTTTAACGATACTCCGAGGAAGGATACCGTGGCCTGGAATGCGATGATCGCTGGTTACGCAATGCACGGTTATAGCCAAGACGCGTTGAGATTGTTTGGTGAGATGCAGGGAACCGTAGGGTTGCAGGCAACGGATATAACTTTCATAGCAACACTACAGGCTTGTGCTCATGCTGGTTTGGTGAAGGAAGGTGTCAGAATGTTTGAGTCAATGGGACAAGAGTATGGTATTAAACCCAAGATCGAACATTACGGATGTTTGGTCAGTCTCCTTGGTCGCGCTGGTCGGTTAAAACAGGCTTATGAAATCATAAAGAAGATGGAAACTGAGGCTGATTCTGTTGTGTGGAGTTCTCTTCTCGGAAGCTGTAAACTTCATGGAGATTTCGTGTTAGGCAAGGAAATTGCAGAGTATCTCATTGGACGGAACATCACAAACTCAGGAACTTATGTTCTTCTTTCGAATATATATGCATCGGAGAGTGATTATGAAGGCGTGGCGAAAGTGAGGAGCTTGATGAAGGAGAAAACGATAGTGAAAGAGCCAGGGGTAAGCGCCATAGAAGTCGATGATAGAGTTCATGAATTTCGAGCTGGAGATAGAAACCATTTGCAAAGCAGGGAGATTTATACACTGTTGAGAAAGTTGAGCGAGCGGATCAAGTCTTGTGGTTACGTGCCAGATACAAACGCGGTCTTGCAAGATCTTGAGGAGACAGAGAAAGAGGAGTCTCTACAAGTTCACAGCGAGAGGCTGGCCATTGCGTATGGTCTGATCAGTACCCAACCAGGAAGTCCCTTGAGGATATTCAAGAACCTGCGAGTGTGTTCGGATTGCCATACGGTGACAAAACTGATATCGAAGATCACAGGAAGGAAAATTGTCGTGAGAGATCGGAATAGGTTCCATCATTTCGTGGATGGTTCTTGTTCTTGTGGCGATTTCTGGTAAAACCGAACGTTATGTATTGTGGGCTGTACATGAAAAGCAGGGCCCGTCCTGATGAAAAGGAGTCAATTGTTGTTTTAATGTATCTGGCATTTAGTCTCAGTGTCTCTATCGTAAATAGATTGTGTGAAGGTGAAAGCCAAACAATCTCCAAAGACCGTAAGAACATTTATCCTCCAGTGATCAAAGAACTGCACATCCCAACGCAGCTCCTGACAAACTTGTTGAAGGAAGCTTTCCCTGAAGAACAATGAACAAAGTTGTAGGAGCTACAGAACGGCATTCAACAAAAATGGGCTGCTTGAAAAAGATATGCAAATTAAGAAACCTTGAGCTGAGAAAAATCAGAAAGTAGATTGTTCTGTGGTCTTGCGTTCTCAATTGACTCCTTGCAACCATGGTTGTGCAACCGCTAGTGGTTTATGTTTTCCATCACCTGAAAGACCGGTTGAGACTTGAGAGCATTGTCTGTACTTCAACTGGTCGTTGGTTTCCGTACACATTGATTTTCATGGTTACTTACACCTTCCTGGAATCGAAACAACAACATAAAAGAAGAATCGTTTTTTTTGAGGTAATTCGAACTATGTTAACAGTTGTCAGATTCCAGAATAGATATTTTATAGTTGCTATATTCATTACAAACTTAACAATATCAAAAGATCCTCCTCCTCTAATACTGAAACTTCTATTATGAATATTGTCGCAGTGGTGGACGTTGTTCAAAAAAAAAAAGTTGCAGCGGTCCTTGCAAGAGATGACCAGACCAGATCGTATATGACTGGAGCCATTCTGGTATTCACCGTGGTAAAGGAGATCAGAAAGTCTTTTCTGAAAGTTATATTTGTGGGTGACTGCAAAAACCCATTTGGTGACATCAATAACTTTATAATAAATAGGCAGGCAGGCATATGGACCAGATCTTGTATCGCATAATATGTAAAAGATATTGTCACTCTATCCTCGGAGAAGTCTGCATTCTCGTATATGTATGTTAGTAGAGTAGTGATGAATGAAGTTGATAGATTAGCTAAGTTAGCTTGACAACGTAGATAGAAAAGAGTTATTTTATTCAGAAAAGGAGTAACATTCTACAGGTAAACCCTCTACAAAACCAGTCACATTACCGTACATTATTATTACTCTTTTTATTACTATTTAACTTCTTTTTACAGTAGAGGTTCGTTCACTGCTAAGCTCTTAAGCATCAGCCTTCCTTGGCCTTCCGTAGCTAGCCGGGCCACTGCTGTGTGTCAAAGTGGTCTCGATCGTGTTGAACTTGACCCTTCTTGCTTCTTCGAGTGAGATTTGGTAACCATTGGATATGACCTCTAATGGTAAACCTCTCATGACCGAGGTTCGTCCAGCAAGTGTGTTGATCTGCGCGTTTGCGTTTGTCTTGAACTCGATCCACCGGAACTGTTCGCTTGTTGCGCGTTTCACCACGGAGAAACCTTGTGGTATGGCAAGTAGCTGTCCTTGAGAGACTTGTCCGTCGAACACTCTGTCACCATTGTCGTTGACCACCTGCACATGGGCTTCCCCGTCTGTCACGTAGAGAACCGCGTTTGCATTTGCGTTCCACTGTGGAAGCACCATCGCGTTCTACATCCAATACGGCACGTGCCAAACCGATTAACAAGATTAATCATAGCCAAACTTTCAAATGTTAATCCCTATTAAAATGCAGGTTAGTTTTAAATAGACAATGTTTATGGATGTACTTACTTGACGGATAGATCCACGGAGGGCTGAGAGACGAAGGAAGCGAAGGATGGGGAGATCGTAGCTGTTCAGAGTGCTGATGTAACCGAGCTGTGGCTTGTACACGTCGGCATTAGACGGGTCATCGAGGTTATCGGTGCACCTCGCGCTGCATATGGTCTCTTCTAAACCGTTAACTTCCTCCTGTGGTCTCTGACTCCTCAAAGGCGGCCTAATGACACTGAATGGGCCTTGGACTCGGACAATGTTTCCACGGTTGTCTTGCTGGTTCTGAAGTTGTTGCGCTGTCCTAACGTCGATCTTGAAAGCTTTAGCAAGAACCTCTGGTGCGAAGCCATTAAGGATGTTCTTTTGTGGCTGTTGTTCTCGTCCTTGTACCCATACTTGGCCTTGTGGGTTGTTTCCGGCTAAGTGAAATGGCTACATATAAAACAGAACCATTTTTTTTTGTTATTCTGTAATTATATAAAAGGTTATATGATTGCTTTTGAGGTTTTCATTTATATATATATATATACCCTTGGGTTGCGGTCAAGCTGGTTGTGGTGGCTGGCTAAATCAAGGACAGAAACAATGACAAGTGGCTGGTTTCCATCGTTGTAGAACCATTGGGCTACACCGGGAGGTGTAGCAATGGTGTCGCCGGTCCTTAAATGCTCCACTTTCTGGTGCATATCACGGAAGCCCTGGCCCATTTGTCTCTCCTGGCCCTGGCCCTGTTGCCCCTGCTGTCCCTGGCCTTGTTGTCCCTGCTGGCCCTGACCATGACCTTCTCCGAAGGGGTCACCGCCTGGTTGGAACACTGATGAGTCCTGGAATGTCTCGGCGCATCCAGGGATCACCCTCCCCATAAGACCTTTTCCTATAATGTAACAAACCAAAAAAAAAGTTTAGATGCGTCAGTCCATAATCATGCATTTATTTAGATTTTATATTAAACTCAAAGCACAAAAGCAAACAAAAATATGAATAAATAGTGATGTAATACATCACTTTCTCAAAAGACTGAATCTTAAAGATCACGAGTTTGAATCTCGATACTCAAATAGTCTCGAACCAGAAAATATTTACCAAAATCAGATTCACGTACCTTTAGCCACGAAGGAGAGCTTCGCGGTGCTAAAGAAAGAGGGCAAGTAGAGACCCTTAGATTCGATGATGTAGCGTACGAACGCGACACCAGAGCAACGTAGCTGAGGAGCGTGGTGGTCCCACACCTCGATGCGACCAGCTTCGGCCTTAAGTACGTGTGACGGTTCCAGTGCACTGAGCTGGTCTAGCTGACACTCGTTTGGAAACTGTTGAGCTGCAGAGCCATGGAGAAAGATCAAAAGTGCTAAGGAAAAAGAGAGAAGAGATGAGAGCCGAGCCATTTTCTCTTTACTTGTTTGTTGTGGTTTTCTGGTCTTACAGCTGCGTTAGATGAAGCTATTTATAGTGAAATTATTTTATAGATGTTGATGAAGTTTTTGAGGATAAATTGAATGAGATAAGAACCAGGTATATAGAGTCGACTATGTACAATCTACACTTCATTTGAGTTGCTATCTTTATGTCGTCTTCTGAAAATTTACTTTGTCTTCACAGTCTAAGAAAAGCATATTAGCGAAGGGAGTTTGACACATTTCAATTTGCATGGCTTATTGAACTGCATGTCTCTACACATCAACTTTGAGATAGGCATATATGTAATAGGACAAAATCTATATTTCTTGTATATACTGATTTGTTTCTCGGTATATATATATATCAAATTGACAATAACATCACTATATTGCAATTACGTTTGAAACGAACTGCACCAACTTGGTTACGGAGATAGCTTTACTAATGTTAGTAACAAACAAAGATTTCTAGTAATATTGTTAGACAAAAATATATGCAATAAGTTTGCAAATTTGATTCTAGACCATATGTTTTGATTAGATCGTAGTATAACGGTCACACTCGAATTGGAGAAATGTTTTTTTTTTTTGAATTGGAGTAATGTTAAGTTTCAGAAAACTGATTGATCATGGACATGCAAATGATTAAAGTTAACAAACAAGGGTAACTATAAGAAGACAATCGAGGGAAAAGACGTTGCGACACAAAGAAGATGACTCTGAGACACACGTGACGTGCGAGATGAATCGGACGCGACGAGCCGTGTTTTATCATATTCTACCACCATGACGAGTGTACGGCTGCATGCTACTGCTCAGTCCCTTTGGATTTTCATTCCATTTTCTTTTTCATAGATACGATTTTGTAACTTCCATTACTCTTTTTTTCTAACACTTCAATTACATTTTCTCACAGTGGGCTAATCTTTAATCTAACAATAAATTGATCAGAAAAGGAAACACTACGTACAGTTACATATGTACGAATTTATATGAACTTATTGATAAATATCAGAAAACTATATGAACAATGTAATGTCATCTGGACGAGATACCAAAATACACCAAATTTAGTGTTATTTCATCTCCAATAAAACACCAAAAATGATTTTTTCTACTAAATTTAGTGTAATATAAACAGTATTATATCAAATTTTATGTAACACTATTTATCATACAAAATCTTTGAACAAATTAATGAATCACTAGACGAGTATTATCATTTATATCATATTGCAAAAAATATATAATAGAATTTTTTTGTCTTTAATTTTCAATAGTATAAATTTCTAATTAGTATTTTATAAAATATATTAGATAATACTGTAAGCTAGATTTAATAATAAATAATTAAACACTTATGTAATACTATTAAATTTATCACATTAAAATAAAAGTTTTATTTTTATTTTTAATGTACTTAAACTTGTATTATTAACTAACACAAATTTTAAAAGTTTCCACCATATCAAACGTCACCATAGCAGAAAGAGAGAGACATAGAGGGGGGGGGGGGGGGGGGGGAGTCATGTTTTCTCACACATGAGTGTGTGGATCACCAACGGAAGCAACGGCAGACTTGGAAAATCCTAGTCGCCTATCACCTGGCTCTGTTTTACAGTTTTTTGCTCTTTTAGAAATAATATTTTTATAATTGATACAATATCAACTCTAGTTCTATGAAAGTAATCGTTTAAACTTTGCTAAATAACCCCAAAAATTAATATTTAGGTAAAAAAATTACAAATTTTATTTGCTTAAGAATTATTTAATAAGAGGTTTTTAAATACATCCTTGTAATTTGAATATTCTAATTGATGGCTTGTCCTCTGGATCTGCCATTGTCCTATAGAATTCTCTACCAAATAGAGCTTATGGTACTAAGTATCTTATATATGCAATTTCAAAGTATTTTCCTTAAATCATCATTTTCTCTACCAAACTACAAACAGACATGAAATAACTAAATCACGAAAACTATTTTTCAAACTCATATAACCCAAATCAAAAGTTGATTTGAACTAAGATCATACATAAAAAATTGTCCAATAATCTATTAAATTTTACCAAAGATTGAATGCTAATTTTTCATGGCTATGTTTTATTTTTCTTTAAATTTTAATAAAGATAAACACTTTCTGATAAAATCAGTTGTTAAACACAAATGATGCATTTAAAGGTCCAAAATAATGAGAAGAAAAATTATTTTAAATATATATTTTTTTGAAAGCTGGTTAAAATTATTCCAAATATTGAATATATATCAGGGCGATGCCGATGGCGATCTAGGTATTCAAAAGTCTGCATGTTTTCAATGGTGGGGCGCGGATGGGATCTAGAGATTCTTGGGGAGATTTCGGCTGCATCTGGTCTTTCTTTTGGTGTCGATCAACTTATCCGATTCGATCTCAGTGGTGGTAGATGGAGTACTTCATCCGATCTCATTCGATTCGATTTGGCAGGTTTTGGGCGTATTAGGAGAATAAGGAAATACATATTTGGCGTGGATGCGATTCTGATTCTGGCTCCCACCAAAGCTAGATCGTGAATCCACAAAGGTATCATCTTTGATGCCCTTTTCTTTATGATATTCGTCGTTAATAAAATTATTGGAGATCCCACTCAACGGGATTACAATATGGGTGTATGGAAAGCCGGGATCCGCTGGAAAATAAATAATGGATTTTCTTTACTTAGATTACTAGAGACACATATGTGTGTGATTGCCTTTGATCTTACTAGTAATGTCATATTCGGTCTTTCTAATGATAGCAGTAGAGACGGAGGGAAGTTTGTTTGGGCCTTCTATAAAAGAACCATAGGGGGTTGTTCTGTTTGTTTCATTCTCACAAGTTATTCCGTTTCACAATACACCAAACTTAAAGGTGCTTTGGCTGTTTTGGATATCATGACACAGGGACAGTTACTTGGTAATTCTGGTGTTGGCAAGATTAGAGAGAGGATGTGTAAAAGGCTGAAGATTTCAGTACCCCATTTTGATAACTCAGCTTTGATCAAGACCTTTTCCAAAACTTTGACTGGGAGTTGTATGAATTCGGAGGAGCAGGATATGAAGGCTCTGATTGGAAATCTTTTAAAGTTTTGGAAACTGGAAGTTAGGGTTACTGGCACACACTTGGGATTGGGTAAGTTGCAGTATGATTTCGATAAGGAAGACGACATTGATGCAGTGATGAAGCTTCAACCTTTCCACTTTGACTATTGGATGCTATCACTGGCGCGGTGGCAATCAAAGAGAGCGCAGTCATTCCCATCAGACATCACCTTTTGAGTTTGGGTTTTGGGTGTTCCCTCTGAGTTCAGAACAGAGGCCACTCTCCATAGTATCGGGGATGCTATTGGACATACGGTGCTAGTCGATTTAGATCACACGAGGGTCCAAGTGGTAGTAGATGGTTTTCAACCATTGTGTTTCAATACAACGGTGGACTTCACAGGTGGCGAGTTTTATGAGGGAGAAGAAGCCCCAGTATCTTTAAGGTACGAAAAACTCTTTGGTTACTGCCAGGCCTGTGGTAGCCTATGTCATAAGAAGGAGAAGTGTCCTCTAGACAAGAAGAATGCGACTCATTGTAATGGAGAAGTAAAGGAAAAGCGTGAGGTAATGGAAGGAAATGGGGGATGGCATGATGGAGGGAAGTATGATGACCTGGCCCGGAGCTACAAGGGAGTGGTTGTTAATGATAATGGTCACCAACAGTACAAGGAGAAGGATACTCGAGATTACTATGGTAAGAGAAAAGGTTAAGTGCTTGGAGATCTTGAATCTAAGTGGTCGAAAGCTGGAGAAAGAGGAAACAAGAGGGCGTATAACAATCGAGGCTCTTCTAGAGGGGATGCAGAAACCTTTCATTACAAGTCTACTCGCAAGGAGGACACGCGGTCTAGTGGGAACAAGTTACGATCTGTGACACCCCCAAGACAGACAAGGGACCTTCAGCACTAGAATGGATTACATAAAGAAGTATGTGAGGAAGGAAAGATCGTGGTTACTGAAGAACACACTGCGCCTTATGCCATCTAAAGAGTTCCAATAGGCTCTCTCCAAAACTCAAGCAGATGGCACTGGCGCAATTTTGGATCATATTGATGAGGAAAAGGAAATAATATGCTAGAAAGCTTGCTAGAGAAACATGTTACCTTATCTGAGGATGATGTTATGGATTTCGGGGAGATAAGATCTACTTTTATGGCACATGGGATCGATATTGATGAAATGGAGGGTGGAGAGGAAGAGCCGGAAGTGGAAACATAGGTAATGTTTCAAACACATGATGATGATAGCACCATGGATGAAGGTGGAAACCAGAGTAAGGTGGAAGAGGGATTGGAGCTGGCTGTAAGGGATGCAAAGAAGAAACAAGCTACTAGAAAGAAGCTATTCAAACCGGCGATAACTACAGCTGGAAGTAACAAAATGAGGATTGCCTCTGCACTGGTTTCGCCACATAAACGTGCTCCCCCTAAACCGATTTCACGTCAGGAGATAACACCAAACAAGCAGAGAGTAAGGTTGCATCACTCCCGAAATCTGGTCCCTTGATATACCATGAATTTGACCCGATTTTACCCATGATATATAAGTATTTTGGATACTATTTACTACGATATAGAGTCTATTTAGAATATTTACAGGTTCAGAGACGTTTCGGAGGAAAGTGGTGATTTTGGTGTCTTTTGGAGCCTTTTAAGTGCAAAGCTGCGTAGACGCATCAGATATTTAGCTATGGATGGAGACCTCCCCACGGTGCGATTGGGCTGATATATTGACACAGGATGTAGATTTGAGTTATTTTTCCAATGCCACCGGTCTGAAGTCAATCCAACGGTTAGATCAGAAGTTATGTCTGTTTTACTGAAGAATGGTCAGTTTGCCTCGCAAGAGGAAGCTGTCGAGAAGAAGAATGCATATCGATCGATGCAGCACACTGCATATCGATCTATATGGATGTCAGAATGTGGGCCGATTATATTTTATGACCGATTGAAGCCCACGAGCCACCACAAAGTTACCAAAATACCCTTGGACGACTAGAAACCTTATTTATGTGTGTTTCTAAGCCATTGTCGACGACTAAGCTTTATTCTATTATTTTCTTTTAGGTTTTTGAGAGAAGATCAATTCTCCTTCAGAGATTTATTGGAACTCTATTGGTTTTATCGTTGATTTCTATTCTCTTATATTATTCAGACTACGTTTTATGTTATTGCTTACATGTCTGAGTAATTCATATTGTTAAGTTTAGGGATTTCATGACCTTAATGTCAAACAGATAATCAATTAGGATTGCTAGGTTATCTATAGATCTCTACACCAGGATAATTTGTAATATTAGGATCTGGAGTAGTTAGAAAGGACGATAGTGTGACTAATTGCTTGACCTAGAATCATAGGACAATTGAGAGACACAAAGTACCATCAATTAACGGAACCTGAGCTCTGCTGGATTAGATACCTAGGCGCATACGATAGTTGGTCTAGGAATCTAGTTGAACATAATCGATTAGGTCGTTAATGCTTGTCTGAGGAAGTATCGATCAACGCTCAGGCCATAGCATCGATCGATGCTCACTCCTTGTTCGTGTGTGACAACATGGACAAAGACTTAGACATCTGATTAATAATCGCATGTGAAAAATGGATTACTTGCTTATTAAAATCGAGTTCTAGAATTGAATCTATAAACCTTTAGCATCTTTGAATTGAAGTATCTCTTGATTGATAAATCTCTAAGTCTAGCTATTTCTCCTTCCATCAAACAACTCTCTGCCAAACTGAACAATTGTCTTATTCATCTTGTTTACTACTTTATTTACTACTTAATTTATTTATTTACTGTCTTATAAACTATTAGCCTAGTTAAATATTAATATTTATAGTCTAGTGTGTGTCTTAGCTCTTTCTGGATTCGATCCCTAAATGTTACAACTCGACCTCTTATTTAAGAGATTATAAATTACTCCTTAGAGTAATTTGAGTGATATCAAATATGGCGCCGTTGCGGGGGAGTTTCGATCACCATTAGACTTGATAAATATGTTTAGTTTAGGTTTTATTTACTGTTTTAAGTTACTTACAAAAAAAAATTCTTGTTTGTTAGGTACATCTCAATCAGTATCAGAAGCAGCAAGGAGGAATTGCTTTTCTTCTCAAACCCAGCACGTCTTGAACGCTCGATCCGCAAAGAGAAATGCGCAGTATCGATCGACATCATATCTACTACATCAATCGACAGAGTATCTACTTCATCGATCGACATCTGTGACCGAGAAACGATCGACACTTCATCTCGAAAATCGATCGACATCAATCTGCGAGCAAACATGACCGAAATACTTGTGCTACAAAGGGATGAGATGGAGACATGTATGACCCTGAAGATCATTTGTATAATGCAGTAGGTCAGAAGATAGATGGACAGGGGGCTGAAATCCTTGATCCATCTGCTGCCACTGAGGTTACTAATGTGCCTCGACAAAGGAGTATAGCCGAATTGATCAAGCCTAGTCAGTTCTATACCAATAGACATGCGATTCAACCTCCAAAAATCCAGGGATTTGAAATACGACCTGCCTACTTCTCTCATGTGGGTCAGCACTTCTATTGTGATCTTTCTCATGAAAATCCCATGGACCATATTGAGACACTAGAAGATTTTGTGTATGGCATCCATGAAGATGAAGCAACCAGAGACTACATCATTTGCAAGCTATTCAAATATTTTCTCTCTGGGGATGCTGTTAGTTGGTCGAAACTCCTACCACCAGGATTTTTCACTACATCGAATGAAGTCAAGACTGCGTTTTTGACTGAATTTTTCGATGGTGAGAAAGCTGAAGAGATATGAGATAAAATTTGGACATTCTATCAAGGACCTACAAAAGCTTTCAGAAGCTCTTGGGAGAGGTTTAATAGATACCAAAAAGACTGTCCACACCATGGTTTTACAGAGATTCAGCTGCTGAGAATATTCTGCAAGGGTATTGATGTGCGATATCGTTCTATGATGGACACTGCAAGCGAAGGAAACTTTGAGACAAGAACCCCAAAGGAAGCAAAGAGACTGATTGAGAATTTAGTGTCTAGCACCAATATCCAAAATCTGGATATACATAGGAGAAAATCGGATGTAGTGGATCATGACAAGATTGTTGAGACTGAGATTAGTTCTGTACATGAAGTCTCATTTGTGAAGCAAGCTATATACCAGGATGAAGATCAGTGCCATATAGAAGAGACGGATTTTATGATTGAGGAGTTCTTGAAAGATCAGCAGAAGATGACTGAACGCATGAATCTGAGTTTGGATTTTTTCCGCAAAGAGGTGATTGGAAGATTAGAAACCTCAGTTACCCATGTCAATATGCTATACACCCAAGCTTTGATCAAATATTTTCTCTCTGGGATGCTGTTAGTTGGTCGAAACTCCTACCACCAGGATCTTTCACTACATGGAATGAAGTCAAGACTGCGTTTTTGACTGAATTTTTCGATGATGAGAAAGCTGAAAGATAAGAGATAAAATTTGGACATTCTCTCAAGGACCTACAGAAGCTTTCAGAAGCTCTTGGGAGAGGTTTAATAGATACCAAAAAGACTGTCCACACCATGGTTTTACAGAGATTCAGCTGCTGAGAAGATTCTGCAAGGGTATTGATGTGCGATACCGTTCTATGATGGACACTGCAAGCGAGGGAAACTTTGAGACAAGAACCCAAAAGAAGCCAAGAGACTGATTGAGAATTTAGTGTCTAGCACCAGTATCCAAAATCTGGATATACATAGGAGAAAATCGGATGTAGTGGATCATGACAAGATTGTTGAGACTGAGATTAGTTATGTACATGAAGTCTTATTTGTGGAGCAAGCTATATACCAGGATGAGGATCAGTGCCATATAGAAGAGACGGATTTTATGATTGAGGAGTTCTTGAAAGATCAGCAGAAGATGACTGAATGCATGAATCTGAGTTTGGATTTTTTCCGCAAAGAGGTGATTGGAAGATTAGAAACCTCAGTTACCCATGTCAATATGCTATACACCCAAGCTTTTCAAACTTCAGAAGCTGTGAAGAAGCAAGAAACTCTTCTTCAAAGGAACCACACTGCTCATCTGATATCGATCGACACCTACCCCATGTCGATCGACACCCTCCAAGTAACATCGATCGACAGCATTAACAAAGCGTCGAACGATACTGCTCATCACATGTCGGATGATACTATTCATCCCGACACTAAGGAACACCAGGTCGATTCTAGCTTTGATAATTAATTTTGGGGAAGTAATCAAGCAAGAGAAGTTGGAAGAAGAAACTTTTATAGTCGAAAGTTCCATGTCCATTGGTAGCTCGTATTTGTATCGATTGACACCATCATCCGAGCATCGATTGGCACCACTTCTTGGATCATGCAAAACAGTTCAAATTCAGAGCCACTCAGATTTCGAATATGGCAATGCTAAGAAAGCAATTATGGCATTTGATCGAGAAACCTAACGCATTATTCTCGAGAGTTTTTAAATGGTACTTCAGGAATGCCTCACCCTTGAAACCGATTCAATCATACTCACCGTCATATGGCTGGCGGAGTATCATTTCAGCTATATCTCTGGTTAGCAAATGACTAATTAAAAGGGTGGAAGTAGGATCATCCATATATGTATGGACTGATCCCTGACTCTCAACCATTTTTACCAGTAATTCTGATCTTACGGTTGATCAACTTATTGATCTAGAGCTACAGATCTGGAATTCATAGGTAATACGGGTATTAGTATATCACCATGATGTAAAGATTATAGAGAGTATACCTCTCAGTTGGATCACCAGAGGGGATAAAGAAATATGGCATTTTACATAAAATGAGAAATATACAATTAAATCAGGATATCAAGTGGAACGGGTTTACCCACAGATAGTATACACACCCGCACCAAATCCGCAACAAGCGAATCTTTCGACGATTCGAGGACTCTGGTGCTTTCTGGATGGGTCTTGAAAGGATAATGAAGTTTTTTTGCCACAGATGGTACAGTATCCTTGAAGGTTTTACGGGGCTAATAGGAGCACGAAAGGTAAGGGATTCTCTTTTCCTTTTTCACTCTGAGATAGAAGCTTTACTTTGGGCAATGAAATGTATGCGAAATTTGTGTCAGTTACGGGTCATGTTTGCAACAGATTGTTTTCAACTGGTAAAGATGGTGTCGGAACCAAAAAAATGACATGTGTTTGCTACTTATTTGGCAGATATAAAGACCTTGAAAAAAATCATTTCAAAGCTTGGAGATCATTTATATACCTCGCACATAGAATTTGAAGACTGATAGCTTAGCACGCAGTGCTAGGAAACAAACGTTTTTTGTTGTGTACATGGATGCAGAATTATCAGTCTGGTTTACAGAGTCTATTTGAGTCTGTAAAAGTCGACGATTTAAAAAAAAATTGAACAGATATCATACCGTGATTCGTTTTTGTGCTATTTTTGAGCCGGCCGTGCTCGAAACGACTGGTAATAATCGATAAACAAATTGTTATGCTGATAAAATAAAATATTATCTGTTTATCCTGGTAGTTGGAGGTCTTCCACTCCTCACGATATGCCAACATTTTTTTTTGGTGCAAATACGATATGCCAACTTGTTCGTCCCAGGCTGTCAATTAGTAAGCCTTGTTCATTTGTCCATTCATTTTCTTTTTTTTTAATCGAAAGTCCATTCATTTTCTTATTTTACAACATGCAACGACACAAAAACATATATTTCTTGATCCGCGTAAGTAGAGAACCCCCGGATTATCAAAAAAAAAAAAAACATACATTCCACATACGTGTGGTCTACGCATATATGTATACGACAGTGTTTCGATACATGCATGATGCAAATAAATCTTAACATACAAAAGCTAAAATAGATTGTGCCAGATAACAAAATTAGGACTTGGTCCAATCAATCAAAAAGAAAATAATACTAAAATAAATAAAAATTATGTTATGACAACGTGTTTTCCATATATTATTTTTGTTTAAAATCTTAACTTCTTAACAAACATGTTGTTTTTACTACACTATCTCCTTCTTCAATTTGTTTCACAACAGTTTATAGGTAATTATTTTTTCTCAGTTATATTATTTTTTCTTCTATTTGTGATTTTACTTTTTTTTTAAATGATACGAAATATTATTGGCTCCCAACTTTTAATCTGTTTTCAAGCCCGCATTTTCAAAGTCGACTCTGATGATGCATAATGCATTCTGCATTATTCAATTCACAGTAGTATCTATAGTTCACAATAGACGAACTTAGTAATCTCTATATAGATTATCTAGTTTAGTAATCTACAAGTAGAACACATGGTTTAGTTAACTTACATTTTCTCAAAATTAAGTCGGAATTCTGCATATGTATTCCTAATTAAAATAGTAATCTTTTCCAGTTTAGAAAATACTAACTTTTTGCCAATAAAAGCGTTTCATTATTAAATTAAATTATATTAATAACAGTTAAATATAATAAAGTATCAAGTCATTCTTCTCTGTAAGACAACTAAGTACCACCAACCACTAATTAGTCGTGGGTATCATGTGTTAGTCTCGGTTGCTACCTTAAATCCATTTCCAATACTTGGTTGATCAAGGTTTCCTTTATAAGTGAACTATTTTCAAAATGTTCTAAAAACAAACCGACTATTTCTCAGTTGAAAAGCATGATTAGAGAGCTCTAAAAACTTGTTGCATATCTATGTATATTTGATATTTTAAACTAATTAGATGAAAGTAATAATGTAAATTAAAAATTAATGTGGGATAACGTTAACATATGTCATATATTTAAGAAAAAAAATTAAAATTAAAGACCATTATATCATTAAAAGTATTTGTGTGAAAGCATTTTTCAAATTTGAAATGAGAAACAAAATACCATTAGCCCATTAGAAAAAAAGTTTCTTCGAGTGGAAAAAAAAATGAGACACTATTAAAGATCTAAATATTCATAATATACATTAACGGTAAAAGGAAAAATTTCATTTCGTTGTTAACTTTATACAAATGCTTTTGTATCTTGAAAACTTTTTTTAATATATATATATATATATATATATATTAGATTTATTCGGGAAAATGACTAAATTTTTTGATGTGAATTGTGTTTGTTATATGTTAAAGCCTCACATCTTAATTTTATATTTATTTTTCAAATCTAAGCAAATTCCGACGATCACACAAGATATTGAATAGTGTTATGAATATTATGTTTATGGATGTCCAGCCCATTAGATATTTACTTGTAATCTTGGCCCGTTTTATGGTCCATTGTATTTAGGCCCATGTCGCCATGTATTTTCTATATAAGGAACACTTTGATTTAATAATAAAACACAGTTCACAACACGTTATCAGCACGAAACTCTAAAATCCCGAGCTACCTCAAAAACCCTAATGACGGCGCCACTTCAAACAGCTCGTTCTCTTCAACCGTAAGGATCCAGACGACGAGCCACATATCAAATTGAAGCTCTTGACGAGACGAATCCAACGCCGTCGGTCTCGACTCTATCTGACGTCGGACGCGCTCTCAATCGCTATTCTAAGACGCGCCGTCAAGTGACCTAAAACCCTAAATTTCGGCTGCAACTTCAAACTGTCATATCTCTCTAACCGTAAGGACTCAGATGACGATCAACCTATCAATTTGAAGATCTCGACGAGAAGAATCCAGTGCCGCAAACGTCACTCAATCTGATTTCAGACGCGCGCCTCACCTCCCTTTTTAAGCTGCGCCGTCAAAACCCTAATCCATCTACGATCTCTCTTTCTCTTGGTGGTCCGGTTTCAGATCTTATCTAAACAAAGTAAACTGTCTGAAACTCTAAAAGAGAACACAAACAATCGAATTTTGGTTTGATGTTAAAGTTATGACAATTAAAATCTTGCAAAATCCCCTAACAACCTAGATCAATAAGTCCAAACCCATCCATGAGTAAATCGGAGCTCTTAAACCTAAAGTTCGATATGAGATTGTTAATCAATTAAAATCACAGCCTCAATGGCTTGCTGAATCTCGAAAACATCATTGATCTGAATGATCAAATCGATTTTTAAACTTTGAAGTTGATCATCTCCTAAAACATAATTATGATCGATTTCTTATAAATCCTAGAAACTTACTATAAAAAGAAAAACTTTATATTTTTCAGAATATTTCTAGAAAATGAAACTTTCTATTTTTAGAAACTTACTAAAAAGAAACTTTCTATTTCTGAAATTTACTATAAAAGGAAACTTTCTATTTTTAGAAATTTACTATAAAAGGAAACTTTTTATTTTCTGAAACTTACTATAAAAGGAAAACTTACTATAAAAGGAAACTTTCTATTTTTAGAACTTACTATAAATGAACTTTCTATTTTTAGAAACTTACTATAAAGGGAAACTCTTCTATTTCAGAAAATTTATATTTTCAGAAACGTTCTATAAAAGGAAAAACTTTTATTTTAGACATATATCTAAGCCGTGTGACTTGTTTATTAGGAAAGCATTAACTCGATTGTTTTGCTTGATCACACGATTTATATGATTGATTTTCTTATAAAGATTGAGTGATATACAATATGAGATGTCGAAAATCAACTTGGATTATGCTGTCCTAAATCTCTAAAGAGATATCATTTAAAATGGCACTGGATACCGAGGTTATCCTAAAGTCAAAAGGACTTGGTGAATGAATCACAGAAGGCGATATTGCCAAACGAGAAAATTTGATACATGGCAATATTAGTTATTAGCCACCATCTAAATGAGAGTCTAAAGAAATCAGTACCCAGTAAAGTAAATCCACTAGAACTTTGGACCGCCTTACAGCGGAGATATGATCACCATTAAAAACGGTGCTATTACCAAAGGATAAAATTTGAGTGGAAGAACCTGAGATTTCAATACTATAAGTCTGTGATGAATACAACTCGGTTCTGTTTAAGATAGTTTCAATGTTGAAACAATGTGGTGAAGAAGTAACTGAACAAGACTTTCTCTAATGTGTTACTGCAACAGCAGTATAGAGAAAGAGGTTTCACCACCTATACTGATTTGATCTCCTGTTTACTATTGGCTGAGACCAATAATGAGTTATTAATGAAAACAGTGAGATGAGACATTCCGGTACAAAATCATTACCCGACATTTCTAGGCTGATTTGGAGCCTAAGAAAGAAAGTAATCTCGTCCAGCACAACAACCATTCCGGCCCTAGCCGTGAGAAAGGTTATGGACGAGGTCGTGACACATTTAAGACACATGGGCGAGGACGAGGCCGCAGTACCACACCCGGCTTTAGCCGTGGTCGAGGTCGAGGTCGAAGTGTGTCTTTTTAAACCTTAAATAAAATCTTTTTTGTGTCACAAATGTGGTATGGGTAATCACTGGGCAAATAATTGCCAAACTCCAAAGCACTTGTATGAGCTTTACATAGAGAGTTTGAAAGAAAATCCGGAAGCCAACATGGCTTACCGAGATGGTGAAGATGACATGGATCATGACCATACTGATCAAATAGAGTATGAAACTCATGAAAAAGAAAATGATCAGATGGATTATGAGACTTCAGATGCCTTGAAAAAAATTTCGACATCAAAACTCTATGATATGGATAAGAGTATATATGAGTTTATAAATAAGAGTATAGTCACTCGGCCAAGGCATTATATACACCTAATAAAAGACCCATTGAGTTATAAGATTAAAAATGAATGGTTTCCGCATTGAACCAATGGGCAAAAGAAATATAAATTCCTTAAGATTATAAAGAAAGTAAAAATCGCCCAAGGCATAAAAATGCGTCGAGATTGTACTCCCAACTGATCTAAACTATGCTAAAGATCTGTATGATAAAGGCAAAGGCCTAGGTAAACCAGATAGGTTGACCACAAAATTTTATACACTTTATGGCATGACTGGACTAGCCATCCAGGTCTTAAAATTGATGCAAAGATTGATATCGAAAAAGGCACAAAAGAGTTATTCCCATAGAATCTCACGTTGTGTAACATGTACACCAAGGAAAACACTAGGCTATAATGTTCCAAGCATCTAAAATATTTATAGCATGTTCATGAGGGGGAGAAATGACACTCCCGTGGTCCATGAACAACACTAAAAATCCGAGTAACATGGTCTATGACCATGATAGAACTTGGCCCGGCCGAATTCTTTGTGATACAAAGATCACTAGCTAATGCTTGGGAACACATGGATTTACATGTAATAAAAATATGCATCAGGCCATATAAAGTGAGCATAGATATTCCCATCTAAAGAATGATAAAGGTCATGATCCAACATAGACCATCCTAAAGATTATGTATAGACCACCACAATAATATGTGCCGTCTAGGATGGAACCTCATAAAAAAATGAGGATAAGATTGGGAATATATGTGGATATGAGAATGCTTTCTCCCACGATTTTATAAGAAACCTTGAGCCAAAATATGGGTGATCAGATTAAGGCCAGGTTTACGGATTGCATGATTAAATCCGACTATCCAACATCAGGGGGAGAAAGAAATAAGCTGGTACAAGTATAAAGAAATGGAATGGTATTAACCATCCTTGTCTTGGCAAGATCCTCGGGACCAGAAAAATATGATTTAAGACGTCCAAAGAAAGATCATACAAAGCTAGCTAAAAGAATGCCAGACAAATTAGACCCGAAAAGAAAAGAAAAAGAATGACTAAGTCATACCAGCTAAAGCACCACGAAATTAATGTCCTAGAAGAGAAACATAATCAAGTTGCTATAGAGTCTAAAGATAGACCAAACATGTTCCATAAGATTAAGGAACCTCGGAAATAAAAAGAAAGGTGCAAATAAAAGACATATCTGAGGTCATAAGAGAAACCAGACTAGACATTTAGATAGGTTGCGCAGAGCTGAACATCTAAGATACCAGACCATGTAGTTTGGGACGCCAAACTGCAAGGTAATAAGGTTCTTCTTAAGAATGAAATCTCCAATCGATTAGTTCATGTCTGGAACACAATGGAACACTATAAAAGACAGTGTCGACACATACATACACAAGATAAAGATGCATAAGAAAATAGCACTTGAGTTTAAAAGATATAAGCGAGGATCAGAACCCACGAGAATACAAGAATGCATTCATAGACTAAAAGAAACTGTGGGGAGTTAAGATTCAAAGAATCTATAATAAGAGATGGGTGTATTGGCCATATATAGAAACACCATCTGATTAAGATAAAACCAGGAAAAATGGGTCCTGTGTGGGAAAGGAAAAGAAATCGTGAGACATGGACTAAGGTGTTCATATTCCTATTTAAAGCATTCAAGGAATGACTTATTTATACACAAGGATACTCACAAAGACCAAGGAACAGATTATAAGGAGATCTACTCCTATGTGGTGGATGCTACTACAAATCCGAAAGTGATAAAGGTCTGGATATAAGAAAACGGAAATGTAGTAAGCAGCATGATTGATCACTGGATAAAGAAATGATAAGAGTATCAGAAAGATGAGAAAAGAAAATTCTCATAGAATAGTTTTGTTCCTAAGCTATTCATGGACTGAACGAAAGGCAGCGCATATAAAGCATATAATGCATGTAAAGGATAGACTAAGTAATACTTAGTGAAAGGAGTTCTATAAGAACGTCCCTGAACACTCCATGAA